>NC_141991.1:103949508-104255653 GCF_049901715.1 Pseudonaja textilis
GTAGCCAGCATGAAAATATAGAACACAGTAACCTTCCTACCAAAACAGTACTTATTTATTTACTCTCATTTGCATGCTTTCAAACTACTAGGTTGTCAGGAGGTGGGGCAAGAATGGGAACTCACCCCATTGTGTGGCAACCGAGGCTGTTGGCTTTCTAGCTGACAAGCCCAGTATCTTAACCACTGAGCCATTGCGCCCCCTTCAATAACTATTGCTAACTATAACTATCAACTATTCAGTAACTAACTACCCTTGCTTTGCTTGATCCATTTTTCATGGGGTGGGAAGGACACATTCAAATCCAACATTGGGAACAGAACAGAATAGAATAGAATAGAATAGAATAGAATAGAATAGAATAGAATAGAATAGAATAGAATAGAATAGAATAGAATTCTTTGTTGTCCAAGTGTGATTGGAAACACAAGGAATTTGTCTTGGTGCATATGTTCTCAGTGTACATAAAAAAGAAAAGATACATTCATCAAGAATCATAAGGTACAACACTTAATAATAGTCATAGGGTACACTAAGCAATCAAATCAACATTGGGAACATAAGTACTCTTACAAAGTAAACTTTTGGAGAACTGTTGTAAGACGTCGGTACTTCTCCATAAATAAATAACATGCTGGAGACTCGCATTTTGCATACCCTTCCCATAAATATTATGTCTGGGTGTTGGTGGGCTCTGTTGTTTGAAGGATCAAAAGGGGTTAGGCTTTTTGAACCTGTGGTGCACTGAGAATTGCTTGTCGTTGTAACTGTTTTTAATTGGATTGTCGGTCATCAAGAGTTGCTGTAGCGAGATGGGCCATATGAATTGTTTCAATAAGTTAAAAAATTAAAATTTCACAAAATATAAAAAAGATAATTCAGGCCAGGATCTTGATGAATTTCAAGGGGAATGCTTTCCAGATTCCTTACATCCAGATTTATTTATTGTTTTCATTATTTTTAAGACAACATTCTTAAGATTGTATCACAGCAGCAGAGTATGGATGCAGAAGTGCACATTTTCTGGGATTACAGTCTTCTTTGCTTTTATTGATTGCACTTTTATTCATAGCTTATCAGCAATACTGGCAACAATAATGTCTGTACAGACATTACAGGTTTTTTTATATGGTATCAGAGTTTGCTCTTTAGAATCACGGATGTTTAAAATGAAGGGCTCTTAATTTCAACATACTAGTCCTGGTCCTACTGTCAATTTCCACCAAGACTGCCTCCCAGAATGTGACCAAAACAGAATCACTTTTGTCCAGTGAGGTGTGGGGAGAGAAGTGGTGAAAGACAAGGGAAGAAATGAAGACTCCTTCCTCCCAGACTTCTTTTTAAAGATCTTCTTATAATTCTCCAGTCTTTAAAGAGGTGATGGTTTTTCATCTACCTGCTCAATTAAGATCATTTGGGAATTAAGAAATAGAGCAAAACAGCAAGCTGGTAAGAAATAACTGCATGCACAGTGTTGAGGGACTAGCCATGAAATTGTTAAACATGTTCCACAAAGCACACGGTCAGTCAAAAATGGCAATGAAAGGAAAAGTAGCAATCAATTGGAAAGTGGTATTCAATGTAGAAATAATATTTTGATAATATTGATGGAATAATAATGAGCAATCCTGCCATTGGGTGGTAATGGGATATGTGTAGAGAGAGTGGATGAAATATAGTCTATATATGCACAAATACAAGCCTCTGTCAACCTGGTGAGCTGCCTGGAGTGTTTTTAAGCTCAGCTGAGGCACGGCAATCCAGTCTGCCACGCGAATCAGCTGAGCTAAAAAACAAGGAAATATAGGAAAGGTAACAGTGGGGGCAGGTTGGCTGGGTCAGCCAGAGATAGTATTTGTCAGTTCGCCGAACCAGTCAAATTTTTCACTATTGGTAGGCCAGAACCGGTCCAAACAGGCTGAATATCACCTCTGATTCTCACAGGAAGTTGATTTATTCTCCATAGCACCTGAGGGCAGGACAAGAAGCAATGGATGAAAGTGCAGTGGAAGGAGATTCAACCTGGACATACGGAAGAATTTCCTGACAGTGGGAATGATTAATCAATGGAACAGCTTGCCTCCTGGAGTTTTGATGCTCCATCACTGAAGGTTTTCAAGAAAAGATTGGTGGTCCATTTATCCAGGATAGCATAGGGGCTTGGACTAGAAGATGCCCCAGTTCCTTCCAGCTCTATAAAAAAACATTATATCACTAGCTGCTTTCCAGTGCCAGTTTGATGTGTTCTGTGACTTCCTGAACTCATAGTCCTTCTGGAGTTGGGGAGTCAAACTAGTTCAGAAAATAGACTTTGGTATACTTGTTGTGTGAATTAGAATTGGTTGAGTGGGCAAAGTTTAAGACTTCAAGCTGTGAAAGCAACTCAGGAGGGATGCTCCAGGGACCTGAGGAAGTTATTCTTCAGAGGTCTAAGAAGACAATATGCTAGAGGCACTAAGTTCAGCTCCTGTTTGCCCTGGTGACTTTTCTTTTAATTTGTACAATTTTCATTAAAAAAAGATTTTACAAATGTTTTTTAAAAAAGCTACAGAAACAAAAAGGATCAGAAAAAGATTATAAAAGGGTAACAGAAAAAGTGAATAACAAAAAAAAAAAAACCAAGAAAGAAAAAAAACATACCTAAAGAAGCAGTCTTTCTGATCTTTGGATCAGGTACTAACATAACAATTGTCCTCTTCACTCTCCCATGTTGCATATCATAGATCCCTTAAAACAAATCTTTTTAATCAATAAATCCTGAAGTTGTCAGCAGCAATTTAATCCACTTTCAGGGGGAGAAATCTATAAAGGCTTTTCAGTTTTTTACACAAGTAATTGTAGTTCCCTCCTCAATCAAAACATCAGTCCAGCCATTACTGCAAACTTAGCCATCTTCACTATCCATTCCTTCACAACTGATGTTTCTTTAGTTTCCATTGTACATATAATAACACTGCAGTTAAGCATATATAAAACTGATTGTCCAAGAATCTTTTTTAATTGAGTGGCCATAATTTCTGATAAGAAAAATTCTGAGTTCATCTGAATGTTGATTTTTAAAATGTTCTTCATCATCACTTATATTTGTATCCAATATAATTTTGCTTTTTCGCAAGTCCACCAAGCATGATAAAGTGTCCCCTCATGTTTTTCACATTTTTAACAATGATTAGAAGTACTTTGATACATCCTAGACAATTTCTTTGTTATCGCATACCACTAATGCATAATATTTTTTATTTTAAATTGTAATACAATGTGAATTTCAGGTCTTTTACCCTTTTTCCCATTGATCCATTTGAATATTATCACCAAAATTCTTGGCCCGTTTTACCACACATTCTTTATCTTGCTGTTCCTCCATTTCAAATCTCAACAAAAGTTTATATATTTAATGAATGCATAAAATATATAAATTTTATAAAATATATTAAAAGGTATTAATTTAATAAATCCATCATTTGGTAATTCCTTGATTGGAAACCTATGCCAACTTAGACAAACAAGCTAACAGTAAATCAAGAAATCACCAAGACTATTCCTACAAACACTTACTGGACAAGTCACTAGTATATAAAAATAAAAGCAACCCCCACCTTCTAGCACTGATGATGTTACCTAGTTGGGTATTGAAATATCTGCAAGAAAACCACCAAGCTCAGAGAGCACCAAGGACTCCACAGTTTAACCCTGCATTACAAATATTCTCTTATATCACTAAGGAAGAAAAAGTGGAACCTCAGTAAACATATCCAACATAGCTTCCTTCTTCTATTTTCCTGATAACAGCAATCCTGAGAGATGAGTTGGGCTTAGAAAAAGTGAGTGACCCAAAGTCACCCAACTGGCTTTCATGACTAAGGCAAGAATAGAATTCACAGTCTCCCAGTTTCTAGTCTGGTGCCTTAACCACTAGACCAAACTGGCTATTAATTTTTACTAACTTCCTTAACAGATAGTAGATCAACCATATCTTGATTCCAGCAAAATAGTTGACAAAGTGCCCCACAACATTCAACATAGAATATTTAAATGCGGGTGTTCAAGCAGAGTCTAGACAGCCATCTATCAGGGATGCTTGAATTCATACCGAGTACAGAGTTGGTCTCGATAGGCTAAATAGCTCTTTCTAACAACAAGCCTCCATGCCAGAGCCTTCAAAATTAAAATCATGCTAGATCGCGGAACTATCATCTTTTCCATTTCAATCTTGGTTTAAGATTGCCATTTCTTTGTTTTATTGATATATGCTTTAGGATAACCTGTGGGAATATGAACTTTGTGAACATTTATGCTATTTATGCATACAAATGATTATGAATAGAATGCCTTAAGAGTGTGAGCTCTTAGTTTCTGTTCTAACACAGCTTTAGTAGATGCCATAATAGATCTCAGGATTTTTCCCTTAGAACTGTCTTCTGGAGCCTGTTTAAAAAGTAAGTGAAGCATCTAGCAGAGATCATCAAAGAACTATGCTACTGACACCTCTCTTTGTCCTTCATTGTCAGCTGGTCCAGGAGCAGTAGACATTTTGGATTTATGCCTGGACATGGTTAAGGAGAAGAGTTGAACTCAAAGACAATATAAGTAAACTGCCAGTCAGTATAATGTAGGAACGCAACCTTCACACGTGCCAGCTGGAATCATCTTCTGGTTAAAGAACCAGTTTAAAAAACTGTTCCTGGATGTGAACAGGTAGTCCTCAACTTACAACAGTCTGTTTAGTGACCGTTCAAAGTTACAATGGCACTGAAAAAAGTGATTTATGACCATTTCCCACAGTTACAACATTTGCAACATCCCCATGATTGCATGATCAAAATTCAGATCCTCGTCAATTGGTTCATATTTATGATGGTTCAGTGTCCTGAGGCCATGTGATCCCCTTTTACGACCTTCTGAGAAGCAAAGTCAATGGGGAAGCCAGATTACTTTAGCAACCCTGTTACTAACTTAATAACTGCAGGATTTACTTAACAAGTGAGACAAGAAAGATCATAAAATGAGAGGAAAAATCACTTAACAAATGTCTCACTTAACCACAGAAATTTGGGGCTCAATTGTGGTTGTAAGTCAAGGACTATCTATATAGTAGGTGCATTTCATGTTACCTAAAAGTGTTTGGTAGCTATGCTTTATTATTATTGAAACAAATTTATTTATTAGTGTCTTTAAGAAAAAAGACAATATTGTTACAGAAAGCTCATTACCAACAATTATTATAAAACAACAGAACATCACATCTAATTGTATCACCAAATGTTAGACTGCTACAAGCCCTTACTACATTGTGGGGTATTTTTATAATATTTATAAAAATTGATTTGTCAGAATATTAGCCCTGAAAATTAGTTCAACTGTGCTTTTTTCTTCAAAATAAAAAAGAATATTCATTCTGGCCTGGGCAGTTTTAAAAATACATTGAAGTTGCAGTCCTATTCCTAGGAGGATATGCAAGCAAATAACTTCCATCATTAAAGCCATCATTGCATTTCATTGATGCAAGGACACTGGCACATGGTAGAGATTTTATGTATTAATGCAGAGCCTATAATAGCAAAATCTTAGATGGAAACTTTAGCCATAACAAAATTGGTACAATTTTGTACTGAATTATCAAGAACACTGAGCACCATCTACATTTTTTTCTTTGATTGCTATTGCGCATCTAATTTTAAACATCTATTTTGAATTCAAACCTTTTCACCCTAAAATAAGATCTCTTGAGTATAGTTCCTCCTATGCGCACCCTCTCCCTCAATGTTTCGTCTATGCCATCCTACGCCAGGGCATCATGATAGAAGCTCCTTTGGAATGAGATCCATTTGTGTCCTTGAGAAGCGATTGCATTCCTGGTATGCAACACAGAGTGCCAGAAAAAGGACCTTGACCAATGGAATGACAATGTGCCAGATGAAGACGAAAGACTTGAGACATTCCAAAGGAGAAAGACAGCACAGGTGGGCTTCTTTGTAGCCAATCAAACCAAAGAGAGAAGAGTGAGAAGAACACACACTTTTATGGGAATGTCAAAATAGATACGAGGGGGCATGCCAGTATCCAGGGCTTTGTGCTATATACAACTGCAAGAAAAAAGGATAAAGAGTTAAGGCAATGGAATTGACAGGAAGGGATACTAAATACATCCGGACAAAAAGTTTATGTGAAACAAATGCAGTTGGCTTCATGACTGGTATATTTGATAAATATTGTCCGATGCTAATGTCATGTATCTAGTTCCCAAAAACTGACAACTAAATGAAGCAAAGAAAAAGAAAAACCTGCCATCATTGTAACGTAAAATTGGAGGCTGAGTGAGATGAATGATCTATAAATCTGATAAATGAATAAACTAATTAAGTAAAACATGTTCAGCTACTTTTTCTTGATTCCTTTCAGAGAATTTCAACACAAAAACATATCCTAGCACAAAAGTGTCATCTTTCTTATTCTAAGCATTTAGCCCAATCCTCAAGAAAAACTAGGCCCTGTTCAAAATTGAGAGACACCCCTCCAGACTTTCCTATAAAACCTCCAAAGCAACTAGCTAAGTAGTTGTATCTTTCTTTGATAAGCTGTTTTTATTGAAAAATGTTTTCCCTTCAGCATGTATTTTATTATATTGTACACTATTCAAGCACATTTATTTAATTTTAGTAAAGAATAGCATACTAATGCTTTCTTGATTGATTATGGGCCATCCATTTATTAGTGACTACCTAGATATATTTTCTTCATGAATACATTAGTTCAGCTATAGAGTTTTTCTTTTTTAAAAAAATAAATTTTATTGATTTTACAATTAGAACAAACCAACAACACATACATAAATGAAAGAGAGAAAAAGACGAAAGGGAGAAGAAAATAGAAAGAAAAAAATAGAAAACAATTTAAAACATTCTCATCTTCAGCAGTTTGTAAGACCTCTTTTTTATCCTTATTTTATGCCATATACACATACCTAATCCTTATATATATTTGTATATCACTACTATGGATTTATCCTATCCTCTAGCTATCGAGTTTTTCAACATGAATATGTCAGAGGTATGTACAAGACAACTACATATCCATTTTCTAGAGTAAATGTGGAATTGTATGTTATCTGCAATGGGTTGGTATCCAAAATGGGATTCACTTGTTAACTTGCTTACAGTAACATTTAAATATATTTTTATCAATTTGTTGCACTATTTAGGCACCAAATCACAGCCATCTTAAATTTAATTTAATTGAATCAGTTTATTCAAACAAACTCTGGGTGGTATAAAATAAAACCAAACAAAATAGAAAGCACAATATAATAAAAATAGAAAAAGTATAAAACCAAGAACGAATGCCAATCTGGAATATGAGTTTTCAGATTCCAGTAGGCAACAATAGATCCGATTGAGACAGGTAGATCTAGACCAAGGGTGTCAAACTGGATTTCTTTGAGGCTGGAGAAGCTGTCCAGGCCAAAAACGGGCACATGTGCCCCCCCCCCCACACCCTGTTTTGACTGCTGGAGGCATCGTAGGCCGGTTCTTTGCTATTTCCAGGTCAGACCCACGGGCCAGATTTAAGCACACCATGGCCAGATCTGGCCCAAGGGCCTTCAGTTTGACATCCCTGATTTAGACTCTGTTATGTAACATGTTCTGCATTTTTATTCCTGCTCTAAAGAACTGGGTCTTAGTGAGAGATGTACAATGTGATTACAACATATAGGACACAATTCTACATATTGTATATGGAAAGTGGAACTTGATATATGGGTGCTATTTTCCATGGCAGTATATAATATATGTTAAAAAGAATGCTGGATTATTTTGTTTTGTTAGTAGAGCTAATTTGGAATATAAATATGCTGCTAAAAACTTTCAGATTCTTATTTTCATAGCCATCTGTGCACCTCCACCTGCTGTGATCTTTTGGTTATTTTACTTTCTGGTTTCTACATGCTTGCCACAACTCAGTAAAGAAAATTTCTATCTGAACTATCTGAATCAAAATTAATTTACTCTCACATTATATTTCCTAACATACTGTATCAGTATCTACGTTCATATCATTAGCTAGACAAGAAACTCAGATATGTCAGATTACCATTCTCTGTTCTGACATGTATGTATGTATGTATGTATGTATGTATGTATTTATGTATTTATTTATTTATAGAATCCCTGAGTAATACAAATTTTCTAGCAAGGAAAAAAATAAACAATAATAAAATTCAGTGAAATAATTTAGCAATGTTTGATAATAATAGGCATCTTGTTTCACATACTTACTATAAAAAGTGAAGTGAAGAACCAGTTCATTGTAGGACAAAGGTGTCCCTCAGCCTCATAAAAATCCACTGGGTGATTTTGGGAAGTCATTTACCCTCAGTGTAACATATCCCACAGGAGTCTTGTGGGAAAAACTTGGAGATGGGAACATTACATATCCTTTCTTAAATGTGAAGAGGAAAAGAAAGATACAAGGAAATATTTAGGTTACAGGTACTCATTATTTAGTAGCTGCCTTGTTTAGCAACTATTAGCAGTTACAACGGGGATGAAACAGTAACTTTATAACCCATAATCTTTATAACCTACTCTCACAATTATGACCTTTGCAGTTCTATGGTGACTGCTTTACTGGTTCCAATTTTGATTGCTAAATGAAGACTACCTATATTTACCAAAATTACTTCTGCAAAATGTCAATAACCTATTTTTTAAAAAATCACCAGAACCATATGGTCTTCTGTGTCTTATAATGAATCCCCCTGACCCAGTTCCATAGAAATTTGTTAAATTCTTGGTTTTCTTCAGTTTTAAAAAGGAATATTTGTCATTTTTATGTTACCTGTTATACAAGCGACTATCATTGTTTAGCAGCTATTGAGAGATGGATTTAAAAAAAAACTAAGAAAATAAGAAAAACTTATGAAGTCTAAGATCGGCAGCATTTTATACAGATAACTTACTTATTTACATTTCTAGAGTATCTGAAGACCTTACAGAATAACAAAAATGTTCATCTTCCACTACTTGGGATTATTAATTGTGTTAGTCCCTGGTTTCTTTGAAATGCCAGGATTTTAGAACTTTACTAAAGGAGATAAGGTGGGGTGCATGTGTGTGTGTGTGTGTGTGTGTGTGTATTTCAGAGGACAGGGATCAGCAAGGAAAAGACATGCTTGCAGGACCCCATGACATGGCCCTGTTTAATTGGTAAGTTTTTAGATCATACCTACCCTCCTGATCTTATAGAATGGATCTTATAGGAGATCATTGAAGAAAAGTAGTGTCATAAATAACCAAATCCTGAACCAGGTAATTATATCAGGTTTTTGAGATCTTCAGATCTTTTCATCCTCTAAAATGTTGTTAAAAAGCAACTACTAGATAACTAACATTTATAATGTCTCTTACAATATTTTGCTTCTGGATTATGCTGATATTAAGTGCTATGTAACCACCAAGGGATTATAATGGGATGCTAAAGACTAGTTGTGTAACACAGTTATTTAGCCCAATATTAATATCCTAAGTTGATTACCTCAATAATGATGTTGCTGAAAGCCACAAATCCCATTTAGAAAATATATCTTAACATTGGATTATCTTTCCTAATTGTTTCAGGATCACAGCTGTGGCTATAATAGTCCATCTTTTTTCATCAAAGAAACATAATAGGTAGAAACATTTTTATTACTTGTGTATTTTTAAACAACTTCTCTGTGGGGAGTTTGTTTGTAACTGGAAACCTAACTAGTGCTAAAGGACCATACCTAGAACTTAAAAAATGATTTGGACATTAATGATGAAGCTTTTATGTTGGCTGTTGACAATTTTATTTTACAACTTGTAAATGAAATGAGAGTTAGTAAGCAGTAAAGTGCAATTCTGGCCCACAAAAAACAGATTAAACCCAATTTCAAAAATTCTGAATTTCTCAATCCTACTTTACATTAGTTATATTTTAGTTAGAAGTGATGTAAAAGTAAAAAAATTCACAAAGTTTGATGTCTTGATAGTTGTAGCTAACAGTTTCAAGGTAATTATTCTGAATATACTACCATGAAATACTCACAAGGACAGGGACCTTCATGTTAGGACTTCAACTCTCACTGATTTTCTTCTTTATTTTCTGCTTCTTAATAGATAGCAAAACCTGTTAGAGGAAACAGTGAGATACTCTGGTTTCGTCTTTGGTTTCCAAAAACAGTTCCTATGAACCCAGACTTACACACATACATTTACTATTTATTTCTTCAGTGTATGTCGATGTTACATTAGCCAGGAGACTACAGCGTTAATACAAAGTAGTTTGGCTGCCAATGATTGCTAATTCGTTCAGTTCACACTCACATACGATCTAGAGTGCACCACAAGGACAAACTAGCTTCACGCTCATAAGGCTTGACAGCATTCTCCAGTGTTATCTGAAGTTTCGCACCACCAATTTCACCTGATATTTGGTCATAGCATTTTGGTAGATCTGGCACTGGCTGGGTTTGTGCTACTGCTCAAAGTGGTTCCTATTTATCTATTTGCATGCAAAATGCTTTCAAACTCTTAGATGGGCAGAAGCTGATGCAAGTGATGGGAGCTCACTTTGTCATGTGGTGCTAGGACTCAAACTGCTGGAATACAGCTCTTCTCCAGCATCATTAAGCCACTTAGCCCTCATGCCTCTCTATACATTAAGTTACTTACTTATATTTATTTTATTAGGAAGCCTCATTATTAGGAAGACTGGCTGGCTTAGCACCCTCCACAAAGCTGAGAAGATTAAAAACATCACAGTGTAACAGTGCTGAGGAACCCATCCAATGTTGAGGGTAACCACAGATATATGTACAGTTACAGTCCTTCCAGAAGAATAATCCCTCAGACTGGAAATGCCTGCTCAATACCCAGGTTGCAAAAAGCTAACAGAGTTGGGGCCCATATGATATCAGCAGGAAGGGTGTTCCAGGGAATGGGACCAAGAAGGGCTGACCCAGCGATCCCCCACAGATGAAATAATAGGGATCTGGAGGGGGTCTTCTCTTCTACATCTCCAGGAGAAGGTGGCTTGGCAGATACTTTAATCCTGAACTTACTTTTTCAGCTTGATGAGTCTGTATACTCTATGAAAGCCTTCCTTTTCCAGTTCTTCTAATGAAAGTGACCTGCAAAGCCCCATCTTTATGTTTGAAGACTTGCATAAAATGAATGCTTCTACTATCTGAGATTTTCTTGGATGCTTAATACAAACTCAGCAGTACATTCAAAAAGAGTTTGAGCACACAGAAGGCCACTGCTAAAAAAAGAAAGAGCTCATTCTACAGGCTTAGGGAGGATTCTAAGAATTCATTTTTTATGAGAGATGTCACAGTTTATGGCCATTCTTGAGGGACAGTATCCTGCTTATTCTATCTGGAGCCAAATGTAATTCATTCTCTGGGATGCAGCCATGTTACTTGTCTCTTGTGTCACCTTTTCCTGGCTCACAAACATATTAGAACACAGAAGACAAATCTTTTTTTAAACTGAACTGACATTCTGAGTTCAACCCTTGTTTAATTTTGAAGCTTAGGGTAGACTTCACATGAAGATAATCGAGTCATGGGATGATGGAAAATAGAACTTAAATGAGCTTATCGTTAGCGAGGGGGGAAGGGGAGAGAGAGGGAGGGAGAGGAAGAGAGGGAGAGGGAGAGAGGGAAAGAGAGAGAGAGAGAGAGAGAGAGAGAACACCTGAAGGAAAGTAAATTTACTGGAATGCAGCAAGTTGGAAAAGGGAAGGAACCAAGGAAGACAATGACACTAAACAGGGTAAAAGGACTTTCTCAAAACTTTCTCAACTGACTTTTACCAGTTTTAATTTCACTTGCCCTGCTTTATCTTCAGGCCAAGACAAGGGGAATTATAAAAGAGGAATTCGCTTTTTGTTCTGGGTAAAATCAACTAGATGAGCTAAGTCTACTGAGCAATGTTCTACATTAACAGAGTCTTGCGAATCTAAGGGTACAAACCTCTTACTGCCACTGTTAACTGTCTGAAATTTGCCTGGATTTCAGGTGATTCATCAGCCACAGATCCAAGATCAGAGAGGCTGGTAATGATATATAAGACACCTTAGTTGTGAGTAGATATTTTGCTCCCCTGGTGACTGGATTTAGACAGAGGTTCAGCTATTCAACATACCCTGCTGCTTGAATGCATGTTTTACTAAATTTCTAGAGCTGGGACAGTATTGGATTGTCTCCAGCCATTATCTTTTACCACAGAGCGGATGGCTTGTAATCTAACAATGGAGGATATTAGTCCTTTATCATGGACAGATCATTTTCTGGTCAGTCTATGGCTTATCAGCACCACTTATCTGACCTCTGAAAATGTAGGATAAAGAAGATGACCTGAATGTAAATACAGGTGGTCCTCGAGTACACAAGTTCATTTAATGACTGTTCAAAGTTACAACGGCACTCAAAAAAGCAATTTATGACCACTTTTCCACAACTGTTGCAGAATCCCTATGGTCACATGATCAAAATTCAGATGGTTGGCAACTGTTTCATATTTATGACTGTTGCAGCATCCTGGGGCCATGTGATCCCCTTTGGCAGGGATCACATGACCTTTTGATAAGCAAAGTCAATGCGGGAGCTAGATTCCCTTAACAACTGTGTTACTAATTTAACAATTGCAATAATTCACCTAACAACAGTGGCAAAAAAAAAAGTCTCAAAATGGGGCAAAACTCACTTAACAAATGTTTCACTTAGCAACATACATTTTGGGCTCGACTGTGATAATAAGTTGAGGATACTTGTATGCAGGACTTCTTACCTAGGTCTAGGTCAAAGGGAAGAAGCATTTTTAAAGTCCAGAACAAGAAGCTAAGTAGATCAGAAGCAGATCAGATTCCTCCCTAATTCACTGAACTGTATGAAAGAGGAAAAGCTGACTTTTAAAACCTGTTACTGTAGCCAATCTCAATAGAGGTACTTTTTTTATTTATAGTGGAATTGAATTCCTGGTTTGGTCTACCTAGTGAGGCTGATAGCAAGAGGTCAGCAGGACAGGGAGAGCTAATTAAGATGGTCCCTCCTGGAAGCCTAATGGATCTGCCTGGCTTTCTGCAGGTCATGCTTTGTGTGCTGTCCCAGCCACAATAAATGTACTTTGTTATGGACGTCTTGTTGAGTTGTCTATCTGCATCTGTACAGCTTCAAATCCACCTCTATACAGGATACAGAAAACTTGGGGATTTGGCCAGAAATATATTAGGCAATTCCACCATATGCCTTGTTCATTTCTGGAATGTAGAAAGGATGAGAGTATCAAACACAATTGCTTCCCAGGGGGCTTTAAAATTTATTTGGGAACTCTAGAACTACTGAAGTGATGCTTTCAGTAATGGTGCTAAAAGATGCGGAATGATCAAACTTAAGTACACGTTCAGGCCTACATCAAGGCAATGAAGGTTGTGAAGCATAATTACCTCCCCACTCTCACTGTGTTCACAGAATGTTGTCCAGAAGCACTGTTCAAAGTGGCTTGTGCCATAAGAAACGACAGTGATAACTGAAACTACATGTCTTTTTATTTGTCTCTTTGATGTTTTTTGGATTCTGAAGTGGTGGACAAAATTCTTGACAAATTCCATTGGTTTAGTGACTGTTCAAAATGATAATGTTACTGAATAAAGTAACCTACAACCAGAGGTGGTATTCAGCAGGTTATGACCAGTTCTGGAGAACCGGTAGCAGAAATTTTGAATAGTTTGGAGAACAGGCAAATACTGCCTCTGGCTGGCCTCGCCCCCATCTATTCTCTGCCTCCTGAGTCCCAGCTGATTGGCTGGGTCTTCTTTTGTTCCCCTGCACAGGACAACGGACCTGGAAAGCAGGTTAGTGGGGTGGGGAGAGTATGGGGATTTTACGATGTCTTTCCCTGCCATGCCCACCAAGCCACACCATGCCCACCAAGCCACACACACAGAACCAGTAGTAAAAAAAAATTGAATCCCACCACTGCCTACAACTCGTCCTTGTGCTTATATTTGTTGCAGCATCCCCATGGCCATGCAATCAAAATTTGTGCGCTTGAGAACCGGCATGTATTTATAATGGTTGCAGTGTTCCAGAATCATGTCATTGCCATTTGAGACTTTCTCAGCCAGCTTCCCAGCAGCAAAGTCAATGGAAGAAACCAGATTCGCTTAACGATTTAACAATTGCCTTACTTACGGATGAAAATTCTGATCCCAATTGTGGTAATCAGCTGAGGACTACCTGTACCCGCAAGCAGTGGGAAACACAAATGGTTAAAAAAAGAGTGGAGAATACCCTAATATTTCTTCCCTACTTCTGCCCTGCTTACATGGATTCATCTCGGCATTGGGCATTTGAGAAGCTTCAATGCAGGATTGTATTAATAAGATTTGCAGGAGGGAAAGGCTGATAAACACTTTTGCCAGTGCTGTCTGAGAATAACTAATGTCCGAAATATCAAAGGGTTGCCATAGTGTGTGCAATAACAATATCTATTCAACATCTCTAAGTAGTAGTACCTTAACAGTCACTATGTGGCACCTAATATACATCTATTCAATATTACGTATTGTTGCTCCCAATGCTTTTCTCTTTCAACTGCTGACAACAAACCAGCCTTATTCCTGAGAGTCTTGTGACAATGCACCAAGGAGAGTGGTCTTCAATACTAAAGAGTTTAAGACTCATTTACTAAAATTAGGAAGCTCTGAGTTTTGTTTAGTTTTTCTCAGCTTTATGAACAGACATTTCTAATTTATAGTTTCACAAAAGCTAGGAGCATCTTCCCTAACTGAAATGTCCCACAAGTGGGTTTGATTTATTGGGGAGTGATCAGCAGCAGCGCCTTCTTCATGGTAGCCCTTCAGTAATGAGTTCTATTCAGCTGATCCCATGAAATTTTCTTCTAAATGAACACCGAAGGCAAACTATTTACCCTGGCAAATAGTCCCTTGGTAAGAATTTTGTCCAGAATGGGACTGGTTTTTGTTAGACTTTTTAAACAGTATAACCCTTTAATTTCTGTATTGTTATTGTCTTGGATGATGTTTGTCTCTAACCCTGGTTTCATTGTTTAATGATTTACAGTAATAAGAGAAGGATCTTTTTTGCTTTGGGAAACTCTTATTGTAGTGAGACTTACTATCAAGACAGCTGACTTCTGGAAGTCTGTAATAGCTGTCAAGGGAATGGAGAGTTGAGAGATTTCCCATTTAATATATTTGCTCTCAGTTACTCATTTGGATGTCTTGCTTTATACAACTGCTCTTTTTACCAGCTGTTCCTAATTCTATGTTTGAGGAAAGCATTATTGTGATTCTTTGGCATGCTTAGCTAGGAAGTCATGACTGCAGAGATAGTGATAAATCAATAATGGATTAATGGGCAAACCTATAGGTGTTAGAAGTAATTTGTACTATTGTACTAAGTAATTTGTATTGACTATTAAGGGCTGCTAATTATTATATATGTATGCTGTTGGTATTTTATATATTTAAAGCTGTATCCTTTTTACCCAAACCTTTATACCTATTTCTTTCTTGGCTGTTTTTTTAATCCAATCATTCATTCACTGTTTAGAACTCCGTCTTGTTGCACACAAAAGAGGCTTTCTTATTAAACTGTGGTATGCATATTGAATATTCACACCCAATATATTGTTTGTATAGTGGTATATATGGTGTCACAGCTGCAAATTAGACTTTGCATAATTCACAGCACAGAACAATCTCAGCTTTGCATGGATTTTTGGTTAAATATATTTATTCTCTTAATCTATACTAATCCAAAATTAGCTCAGATTAGTACTAGCATATGAGGAAATCCACAGAAACATGCAAGAAGCCTATAAATTTTCTGAAGTAGCATACAATCTCCTTCCTACTATGTTTTTGCCTTCCAAGATTAAAAGAGGTGCATTTACAAGATTGCCCTGTGGCTAGGTATCAAAACTGATAAATAAAGTGTGAACTTGGTCATTTCTAAAAATACATTTACAGGGAGAAAAATAAGGTAGAAGTGGGAAGCAGATTGCAGGGCTGGTCTCTAATTTCCATATAGGGAGAAGGGTTGAGCTAAAAGAAGAATCAGAGCCTATAAAAGCTTTCAAAGGTGAAAGGTTTCTTGGTGGTTACGGACTGTCAGTGGTAAGTTTTCTTTTGTTTTTAAATCTCCTTTTGCCCTGATGTTTTCTCTTAAAAAAAAAAATGTACAGGACATACTCCTATTTTAGAGGTCTTTAGAATGCCATGAGATTAAAGGCAATTTTCTGTGGTGAAGATATCTTTGTTGTGTATTTTGAGCCTTCGCATATGGGAAGACTAACAAATTCTCAGCTGTTGTGCTGCCTGAGGATCCTGGATGTATTATCACATATTTTGTCTGTTCCTTTATAGGTTGAGCATTTCATCCAGTTCCTTCTTTCTGTTGAGAGTAGATAATAAAAAGGTGAGAAATCCAAGTGTGCTTATTGACTGTCTATTCTTTCTAGTAAATTGCAGATCTCTTGTGTGCTGTAGTTTCATTTGATGAATGAGTCTGGCCTGGGTTTGGGAGGGAGGTTGTGCTTTTGTGTTTCTGAGGGTGGAGATGAAAATCTCTGAGCTTTGATTTTCCTGCATATGAATTGTAGATGGAAGAACAGAATGTAATCTTGTTTTGAAGAGATAAGATCAGCTAACATCAATGCCAACTTTTCATCAAACTCAGCTTTGCAAACAAAAATCTTAGTTGTCTATTATAAGTCGTTCTGCTCAAGATTGTTTAGTGATGTAGCTATTTCTCACTTACAGCACCTGCAGGTTCAGTACCATTTCCCTATCTACTCTGCAGAAATACTGTCCAATTCATTTGACATCCTTTTTAATATATGGGACAGTTCACAATCTAAATCACTCCTCTTCTGACAAAGAGATGCACCAGGTCTTCTCAGTGCTTCTGGTGAATGATAAGGGACTGAGCTTCCACTTATACTAAAATAGGAGAAAACAAAGTCTTGCCCTGTCCAGAATTTCTTGTTATTGTATAACATGCTCATTTCACCCCGATTTTATGAGCCATTAAAATGTGATTTGGGGAGTGGAAGTCATCTCACATTAGAACCTCAGCAAACCATCCCATTCCATCTCAGACCATTGCAATGCAAAAATATACTTAAGGAAGTAGCTCTCTGGACAGCAAGGTGGTATATAAATTGAATTAATATATAAAATAAAAAGAATTCAAGTAGAAATAATATTGCCTGTATTAATTTCACATTATTTATATCCTACAGTATTTGGAAATCAGGAGAAAATGTATGTGTTGTGGATAGACAGACAGACAGACAGACAGACAGATATTGTGACAATAAACTTTTTTTTTTTGTATCTCAATGTTCTTCCTACAATGTTATATTGTTTTACATCATTTTTCCCTGTTAATTTTCAAAAATGGATTGCAAAGTGCTATCTCTTGATACTTAAGATTTTGCACTTGCCCAACTATTTAATGAACAGAGAACTACCTTATTATTGTTATGCATTCCACTTCTACTTATTTTTTGGTATTGATATTTTGCTTTTTTTTCTTTACAAAAATTCTCAAAAAATTCAGGCAAAATTTAATAGAGAGCATGTACTATAGTGAACTGAAAACTTATAAACTACCAAGAGACAGACAGGCTGTCTCACATAAGAACAAAGGAGTTTTTGCCTTGCTACTATATTTATTGACAAAATAGCTGAATCTTGGAACTATTTTGCTTGTCTAACCATCTGTACATATCACCAGATATAGTAACTGAGAGCAGGTGTACAAATGCTGACTTCCTGAACAGCTCTAACCTTAAATCAAACAAACTAAGTTTTTTGTATCTCTTTTAGCTGCAGCCATGAGCAGGGACGCAGATATGGAGGTTTTTGGAGTGGCTGCCCCTTTCCTGCGTAAATCTGAAAAGGAGCGAATAGAGGCTCAGAACCAGCCCTTTGATGCCAAAACTTATTGCTATGTGGCTGAGCCCAAGGAGGAATATGCCAAAGGGAAAATTAAAAGCTCTGAAGGTGGAAAAATTACTGTAGAGACAACAGATGGCCGGGTGAGCATTTTCCATTGTTTGGGCGATGAAGGGAATAGGAAACACTTTTTAAATTTAATTTAAACAACTCTTTTGTTTTAGAAAATATTTTTCTGGTACACTGTGAGATTTTTGGAATTAGAATCAATACATAGTTCTGTCACTTACTGTATATATTGGTGCAAAACCCATAAATTCCTCCCTCAATTATTCTGAGGATAAAAGGGGCAAATTGTATATTTTATTGGGATGAGTTTTTGTAAGTACTTCTAGCATGAGGGGAAATAAGCTATAGCTTTTCCTTTAAAATATTTCCTTTGGGTCCCAGAGACAAGCAGACTGTGAAGTGTAATTTGCTGGGCCATTCATTCTTTTGACAATTGTTGCATTTGAAGACAAAGTTAAAGTTTTAACCGCCTCAAGCTTCAATGCAAGATTACGTTCCATGAAGGCCAGTTTTAAGGGGTAAATTGGAGTAATATTATCAATAGCTTCTCGATAATAACAGAATGATATGCTTGTTCAAAGTATTTAGTTGGGGCTGAATGTAATCCCACCCTACCCTGTGCTTTTTTTGAAGCCTTTTCCTCTTGTTCTTTCAGACAATAACGGCCAAGGCAGAGGACGTGTACTCAATGAACCCACCGAAGTTTGACAGAATTGAAGACATGGCAATGTTGACTCATTTACATGAACCAGCTGTTTTGTATAACCTCAAAGAACGTTATAGCTCTTGGATGATCTATGTATGTTTTAGCCTTACCTCATACCAGGCCCAAAATCTCAAAGGGGCAGAGTTTAACCATGATTTTTTGTTTCCATGCAGACCTATTCAGGCCTCTTCTGTGTCACTGTTAATCCATACAAATGGTTGCCTGTGTACAATACAGAGGTGGTATCTGGTTATCGGGGGAAAAAGCGTTCTGAAGCCCCTCCACACATCTTCTCCATCTCTGACAATGCATATCAGTTCATGCTAACTGGTAAGTCTGCTTCAAGGCCTGAAAGGGAATATGTTTGAATAAAGAACTGTACTGAGGGATGTGGGGTTGGGGGCAATGGCATAGATCTTCACCATCCCTCCAAAATATCCCTGCCTTCATGTCCTTTCATATTGCTGCACCGTCTGCGGTCCAATCTAAGCACAGTACACAAAATTGTCTGTTACAACATCTTAACTGTCAATGACTTCTTCAGCTTCGATCACAATAATACACGGACAAACAACTGATACAAACTCAAGGTAAACCGCTTCAAACTCGATTGCAGAAAATACAACTTCAGCAACAGAGTGGTCAACGTCTGGAATGCCCTACCTGACTCCGTTGTTACAACCTCAACCCCTCACAGCTTCAACCTCAAACTGTCTACTGTGGACTTCACCCCATTCCTAAGAGGTCCTTAAAGGGGGCATGCATAAGCACACCTGCGTGCCTACCCCTCCCTGTCTTATTGTCCCCATTTATCTGTATTTACTCCCTTTGTTCTTGTTTATGTTCATACATATGCTTGTTATCTTGTACATGTTTGACAAACAAACAAAAAATAAAAAAATAAATTCCAGAGGTGCTACTTAGCATGATTTGGCATCCATCACTGTAGTTTGTAAATATTTTTTTTTTTGCCTCTCCCTTTGGCAGATCGTGAAAACCAGTCTATTCTGATCACGTAAGGAGACATTTCAGATTCATCTTTCTTGATTACTGTAGTAACATAGTTCTAATACAAAGAATATTTCTTTACCTGATGATTGATTTTTTTCTTGCTAGTGGAGAATCTGGTGCTGGAAAGACTGTCAACACCAAGCGGGTCATTCAGTATTTTGCAACAATTGCAGCTACTGGAGAGGGAGCCAAGAAGAAAGAAGAGTCAAAATCAGGCATGAAGGTATGAAAAATACACCTCATTCTAGAAGTGCAGAGAAAGAAAATGAAAACCCCCAAACTCTAAGCAAAGGAAGCCTGACTGTTTATATTCTTTATGTCTCAGAAAAAATATAAGCATCTGCAGACTTTGCTCAGGTGGAATTCTTTTCATCAATAACCCCTGAAACCAAAGTAACACTACATCGTAATAACATTAAGCCTCCTTCAGAAAGGTCTATACTGCATAGCTCCATAAACAGCTTTATTCTATTTTCTTTTAAATAAAAGAGAATGGAATTGTAATGAATAATCATTATACATAATAACTGTCCTGAATTATTTTCTCATGCCTTCATAATACTTACTCCCAATGCTATTAAAACAAAAACCTTTGACATAGGTTCTAGGACATAAACTACAACAATTTGCAGCTATGATTTCCGTTGTTTCATCCCAAATGCTGACAAATGTAGAAATAATTGAAGGGTAGATTTTTTTTTAAGAAAATAGGTGACTGGATCATAAAATCTATATACCAAAGGAAGTACTTTCTAAGTCCCCCAGGAAATGAAACTTTCCTTCCGCTGCCAGCATCAGTTCTAGTTTGCAGAATCAGATTTTTATCATAACAATCTAGGCAATGATAGTATTCTACCAGTTCGGCCTGGTTCTACTGAGCCGGTAGCGGTGATAAGCAGAGGTTCTCTCCACCATTCTGCTGTTGGACCCACCTGCCCGCCGGGCTCCCATATTCACCTTTATCCTCTGAATTTGAAATGCAGCTGCTTTGCGCGGCACAGCAGAAGCAACCGGGAGAGTGCAGGCTTGCAGGAGGTGAGTTGGAATGCCTCTGCGCCTGCGCAAAGAGCGTGTTTGGCACGCACATGTGCGCAAAGTGTGTGCACATGCACAAAGCCTGCCCACCAAGCCATGCCCACTGAACTGGTGGTCAAAATATTTGAATCCCACCATTGAATCTGGGCAAGACTTGTGAAAAATTTATTGCCTTCTTTTGCCCCCTCTGTAATCCTCCTAATTCCCTCCTTCTGTTCTTTCCCTCCATTTTGACAGGTCCTTTTAGGAACCATTTCTGAAAAAAAAAGTGTGAAAGGGGCGAAATGCATTTCCTGCTTTTAGAATTCGTTTCTGACCTTTTACTTTCTTGAGCGAAATAATTAATGCGACACCTCGTCATGATGCGCAAAATGTTTTGTAATTCTAAGCATTTCAAGCTGGAAACAGCTGTTTTACAGTTACAGATAATCAGAGTTGGAAGAGACCTTGTAGGTCATCTAGTCTAACCCACTGCCCAAGCAGGAGACCCTACCCTCTGACAGATGGGAGTCCAATCTCTTCTTGAAAGTCTGAAGTGATGGCGCTCCCACAACTTCTGAGGGCAAGCTGTTCCATTGGTTGATTGTTCTCACAGTCAGAAAGTTTCTCCTGATTTCCAGGTTAAATCTCTCCTTGTTCAGTTTTCATCCATTATTCCTTGTCTGGCCTACAGGCACTTTAGAAAATAGTTTGATCCTTTCCTCCCTGTGGCAGCCCCTCAAATATTGAAAGACTGCTATCATGTCTCCCCTGATTTGATTTGATTTGGATGAAAATGTTCTAAGCTTTCTGTACTATTGGAAAAGTTAGAGCAACCCATTCTGAACTCAAAATATTTTGCACATTTCTGAATTTGAGTACCAATAACAAATCTCTTAAATTTTAAGAGGGAAGAGTGATGCATGTTTGGTGCAAAAAAAAAATAGTGTGTGGAAAACAAGGACTTGTCAGAATTAATTGAAATTCAGTGAAGGCACTCTGGTAATTTAATTCCAGATTTCTCATTCCTTGGTCCTATGGAAAAAAAAAACATTTAAATATTCTAAATCCATTCATTGGAAAATCACATTTACTTTAATTAAGCTCGCTTCTGTTCAAGATTTTACAGTGTTTTTTTTCTTCCCTTGGTTTTTAAATATGTCTTCCAATACTTCTGCAGGGGACACTTGAAGATCAAATCATCAGTGCCAACCCTTTATTGGAGGCCTTTGGGAATGCCAAGACTGTGAGGAATGACAACTCCTCCCGTTTTGTAAGTGATGAATCTTTGGCTGGTGACACGTTTACTTGCAGCCTCTCCAGACAGCCTGTCCTGCTCCTTGTCTCATTCCCCATAGAGCAATTCAAGCTGGCATTTAAAAAGTCCCATTTTCAATGGAAAACATAATTCAAAACCTAATACAAAGAGGTAATTGGGAAGGGGGATATTTAAGCTTGGGTATAAATGTATAACTTACCTCCCTGCTCAAAATGATTATCTCCTTCCTCAGAACATTCAGTAAAAGATTTTTCCAACTGGACTAGTAGGTTTCTTTGGCTCAAACTGCATATTTTCACAGGTGCTGCCAAATCTTATGTGGGAGAGAATATTCAAAAATAAAGTAATGGGGAAGAAGCTTTAATCCTCCCATCCTCCCATGCCATATCAGGGTTAACAAAACGGGTCAATTGCATGTAAATATATCATGTGACCCTGGACATGACTGTGGGTTATTAATACAATAATAGTTTGTGGGTGCCTGTTTTATGTGAGTCGGGGGTGTGGGCCCCTTAAGTATATAGCACCAGAAGGCATGTCTTTACAGGAAGTGGTCCTCCAACTACAGAGAAGGATTCTTTGCTTATTTACTTTCCATCATACCAAAGCTGTTTTTTTCACTAAGTAATAACCATTTCATAACATAAATTCTATCTCTTCCATTCTTGGAACAGTTCAGATATATCAAGAAAATCCTCACTGAACTGATACAGGAGAGCCATGTTGGCCAAAAATCAAAAGAAATCTGGTGGCACCTTTTCTAATAACAAATTTATTAAAAGGCATATTCATTTGAGCTGCCACTCACTTCATTTGATGCATGGAGTCTGACTGAAGCCTGACAGCTTGTAGTCGGGCAGTTCAACAGAGAGTGGATGATTTACATGTTAATTTTATATTGCCAATTATATAGGTTTCTGGAATGTTTTGAAACATTAGCTTCATCTTGGCTTCAGCAGCCATTGTTTTCCCTTTTAAAATCACTTGTAGGAAGAAATGGAAAGGATGTGAAAGAAAATACCCCAAACTGGAGTATTTGTGTTGTTCCTGCCTATGTAGTAAAACATCCTATACCTATTAAGAAATTCTTGAAAGAAAAAGATTTCAACTGAAGCAAGGTTTAAAATACACACAACAAAACAAGAATATTTGTTAAAGCACAGTGACTTACCTATTTAAACTTTAGCAGAAAATAGTTTCTTTGAAAATAATGGGCACCTTCAAGATATAAAATAAAACAAAAACCATAGCAAAATATTCAGTTACAAAAATAGATCTAATCCATATGTTGTGACTCATTAAACATTCCTAGATTTCTGAAATAATTGTTCCATCTTTCTACCCTATAAGGGAAAATTCATTAGGATTCATTTTGGTACCACTGGAAAACTGGCTTCTGCAGATATTGAGACCTGTAAGTAGCTGAATTTGAGAATTGTCTACGTAATGTGTACAAATTGGACGTGCAAACATTAATTGGACCTTCTGTTATAGATCTTCTGGAAAAGTCAAGAGTAACCTTTCAACTAAAGGCTGAGAGGAGTTACCACATTTTCTACCAGATTATGTCCAATAAGAAGCCAGAACTAATTGGTAAGTAAGATTCCATTTTACTTTACTGAACTTTTTATCTTATTGATAATGCGTGTGGTAAATAATATGGGGAAGGGTTTTTTTTTTTACTCTGTTGAATATTTTCTGCATTGGAAAGCTCATATATGATAATGCCTAGAATTTCAGAAAGGCTTCCCATATATATTTCAGAAATGCTTCTCATTTCAACAAACCCTTATGACTATCCATTCGTAAGCCAAGGCGAGATTTCAGTCCAGAGCATTGATGACCAAGAGGAACTTATAGCTACCGATGTGAGTGAAAAAATGATTATGATGTAAAACAAAAATGCAATTCCTTCTGAAAACATAACTAACTGTGATACTACCCCCCCTCTCTTTAGACAGCCATAGACATCCTGGGCTTTACTTCTGAAGAGAAAGTTGGCATTTATAAACTGACAGGAGCAGTGTTGCATTATGGCAACATGAAATTTAAACAGAAACCCCGAGAAGAGCAGGCAGAACCAGATGGCGCAGAAGGTAACAAATTCCACAAGTTAGCTTTCAAGCCTTATAGAACATATGATTCAACTGCATGATTTACAAAACTCCTTTGGAAAGAGCAACAATAAAAGATGTCTTCTCAGCTTTCGGCAATGAGCGATTTATTTTCTCTTATATGTGTTGCGTTTTTTATAGCATGTACTGGCATTAAACTGCTTTGGTTGCCTTACTGATTTGCAGGTAGAAATGTAGAAATGTGAGTGAAAAAAGAAACAGTTTTGAAAGAGAGAGAGGATAGATCTGAAGCTTAGATACTCTTTCTATAGAAGATTTCAAATGGAACACAGCTAACTTTTTAATTGGGTTCTGGTTTTTGAGCAGTAAGGATTGGTACTGGACAAAGGCTGAATTTCACAACTGTGCTCTGTCCAGAAATGTCAGTACTGTTTTCCTGCTTCCAGCCAGGGGTGGGTTTCTACCGTTTCTGTCCACCTCTGTACAACCGGTAGCTCTGAAGAACAGCAGATATAGAACTGGTTCTATGTCTGCTGATATTTTTGCCCACCCACCCACCTGGGCTCTTACCTGATCTTTATTTCCTGGTTTTTCAACTTCAGCTGCTGAACGAGGCACAGCTGCAGTTAGAAAAGCAAGAAAAGAGGGCTGTTTCAAAGGCTGCTTCTCTGCAGGCAGCTGCTGATGACGATTTACAGGTGTGCGGCTCGCAGCCTGCAGGGAAGCTCAGAAGTCCCGAATCAGTATTTAACCCTGTTGTATCCCACTCCTGCTTCCAACTCATGCTGGCAATTCACTGGTTATATTTTTTCACAACCCTGATAATTCTACTAAAGTTTCATAAAGACTTGTTTCTTGTGGGTTCTTTACAGAGGCTGACAAGACAGCTTATCTGATGGGCCTAAATTCTGCTGATTTGTTGAAGGCCCTGTGCTTTCCTCGGGTGAAAGTGGGAAATGAGTATGTGACCAAAGGTCAAACTGTAGATCAGGTGAGTATGGGTAACAAATCAAAACCACCTACTGGTCCATATGGCAAACAACAAGGGTGTGTATTTCTTCCATTCCAAGTATTCATTAATTTAGAAATACTACTTCGAAGGAAATTGTGCCATTCATCCTATTTGGATTGTATCGCTGGAGTGCCATTTAGAAAAGAAAAAAAAAAGTTCCACTAACAAGAACTGTAAGGAACATGCAGTGAATTTCAACAGGAAAACATTTCAACTACAGACAATTCCAAATGGAAGCTTAAACTGCTTGTCTTCATCATGGAAGTTTGTTTTTCCTGATTTCCTAATTTTAAAAATTCCATTCAAGATTGCAATGGTCTAGCAGGGATCAAGAGCATTTGCAGGCTCTGATTTGTCAATACTCTGTTTGCCTTTCCTACCCCTACAGACAATGCTTGTTGGCTGACCACTCTGTGGGCCAATCTATCAATAACTCTCTTTGGAGATTGTTCCGTCCCCATTAGTTCCTCTTCTTTTTCACCATTTTCTTTGCATACCATGGATGCTTTCATATCCACTTCCCACATTCTGTCCTTCTATGCTAAATAGATCCTTCCTCTCCAGCCCATTTTACCTTTATTACTCTGTTGCTACAAAGGGAACAAGTTGTTTGGGGTTTTTTGTTTCACTGTAGGATTTAGGGTGGAAAAGATCGTTTTTGAAGCAGAGGCAAGACTATGTTTGCAATGGGCAGGGAGCTTGCATCTATTCCTGCACTCAAGAAGTGGCAGATGTCCTGTATTGGCAATTGGGCAAACAGAAAATGAGAATCTGCCTGGAGAGATAACACTACGTATAATCCCAATTACCATTCATATTTCTCAGTGAGAGATATGAAGATCTCTAAAATAGAGAGGCTGACTTAGGTACATTTTAGACATTCATACAAATGCCTTTTAAAATTCTTTACCACTGATTTTTCCAATTCTCTCCTGGGTAAGGAGAAACAACTTCTCAAAGACAGAAATATCCCTTAGCTGACAGAATAACACAGAAGATAGGAGAGACTATTTGTCTTGGTTTTAACTGAATCCTGGGAAACCAGAAGGCTACAATTGCTGGATAATTCTAAGACAGGACATTCACACTTTACCCCTTCATTATTTCATAGCCAAATAAGTACAGGAACACCAAAATTCATAAGGAGAATTCCTCTTTCCTTATGAAATATAAAATAATTGCTGATTAATTGAATTGAATGAGATCAGGTAGAAAGGAATGCAGGAAAATATATTGGCCTGGTAGTAACATCTGCATATAGAGGCAATTTGTTCTAGTGGTGAAGGAGCCAGGCTAGAAAGCAAGAGATAATGAATTCGGATCCTGCCTTATCTGTGAAGGCAAGCTGGATGATCCTGGGCCGGTCACTCTCTCCTAGCCCAACTCACCTCACAGAGTTGTTGTAATGAGGAAAATAGGATGAAAAAGGACTATTAGATATATTCACCATCTTGAGTTATTTGTTAAAATAATAAACAAACAGACAAATAAATAAATTCTTGTAGTCGTTTGTCTCCTTATCATTGACCTTAACTCTTCATTTGTCCCTAAATGTTTATGATTATAGGTGCATCATGCTGTCAATGCACTTTCTAAATCCGTCTATGAAAAACTCTTCTTCTGGATGGTAGCTCGTATTAATCAACAGCTAGACACCAAGTTGCCCAGACAACATTTCATTGGAGTCTTGGATATTGCAGGTTTTGAAATATTTGAGGTAGGCAGATCTATTTTGCTGCCTTTTGTGCTTTATAGCAGCCCATAGTTGGAACAGGTGCCATCTAGAGTTGAGGATAAGAATAACACCCTAGAGTTGTCTACAGCAGAAAAGCAGAAAGATGGAAATAACCTTCTCATTATTAGTATTAAATTTATTTCCTGCCTGTATCTGTAAAATCCCTGATGAACTGAAGTTTCATTTAGTAGAGAATCTATGAGGTCTAAGGAATTATATTAATTGATTATATTTTGTTGTTAGTTTAACAGTTTGGAGCAGCTGTGCATCAACTTCACCAATGAGAAACTGCAACAGTTTTTCAACCACCACATGTTTGTACTAGAACAAGAAGAATACAAGAAAGAGGGAATTGAGTGGACTTTCATAGATTTTGGAATGGATTTGGCTGCTTGCATTGAGCTTATTGAGAAGGTAAGTTGGAATATTATCTTATAAGTAACCACTCAGATGGCAGCCCTTTGAATTAGACCACATTGGGAGACACATTGCACAAGAATGCTGGAACTTTACTTCATGGAGATAGTCTATCTTGAAAGTCTGTGTTTTATCCTCCCTGTGCTACACTCCAGGGCTTGAAGGCAGAGTCATTTTGAATTCTATTCTAATGTTTACTGGACTTAAAGCATGTTTTTGTAAAAGTTGTCATAGAGTTTCTCCAAGGTTATCTCTATGGCTTTCCATGCCAGTTGATAAGAAGACACATCTGAAATAAAACTATGTTGTTTTTTTAATATAGCCAATGGGCATATTTTCCATCTTGGAAGAAGAATGTATGTTTCCCAAGGCAACTGATCAGTCTTTCAAGAACAAACTCTATGACCAGCATTTGGGCAAATCAGCCAACTTCCAAAAGCCAAAGATAGTCAAAGGCAAGCCTGAGGCCCATTTCTCTCTTGCGCACTATGCTGGGATTGTGGACTACAATATTGGTGGCTGGTTAGAGAAGAACAAAGATCCCTTAAACGAAACTGTTGTGGGACTGTATCAGAAGTCATCCATTAAGATTTTAGCCAATCTGTATGCAACCTTTTCTTCCCAAGATGATGGTAAGTTTCAAGAGGCTTTTTCTTTCTCTCTTTATTCTATAATCAAAACTGCATTGAAACTTTGTCCTGTGTTGTATCATATCTAGGAAAAAAGATTGGGTAGAGACAATGACAACAAGAGAACTAATTACATATATGTTCTGTTTTCTAATAGAAGGTACTACTAAAAAGAAAGGTGCCAAGAAGAAGGGGTCATCTTTCCAAACTGTTTCTGCACTTTTCAGGGTAAGGATCTTTGATTGCATAGGTTGCAAGGAATATTGTGTTGTTTGATTCAGTTATATATGTACATAATGCATTAGTTTCCAAACTATGCAACTTTTGATAAGCATAGTTTGGAAACTAATGAGTATTGATTAAATTGACAAGTAATCTTAAAAGGATACAGATCAAATTAACTCAAACTTCATATTTTTCTTCTTCCTCCAAAATTTCAAATAAAATTGAAAAATTAGCAACATGGTTCTCAGTTTAAAAATTCTATACTTTAAATTCTATATTTTAGTTTTTTTAAAAAAATTCTTTTAAGAGCTACTGAATATGTTACAATTGCTCTATTCAAAAACACAGGAAAATCTGAACAAATTGATGTCCAATTTGAGAACAACTCATCCACATTTTGTGCGCTGCATTATCCCCAATGAAACTAAAACTCCAGGTAATTTACAAGAATCTCTTGCCTGGATTTCCAGAAAAGCTTCAGGGGAGGATCAGAAAAAAGCTGCCATTTTTCTTTGCTTTGGTCTTGCACAGGTGCAATGGATCACAAGCTTGTTCTACACCAACTGAGATGCAATGGAGTGCTTGAAGGCATTCGAATCTGCAGGAAGGGATTCCCAAACAGAATCGTATATGGAGATTTTAAGCAAAGGTCTGTCAACCCAATTTCTAGTAAACATGCCAGTTTGCATGCTAGATTCTTGTTAGGTAAATATTATCTAAAGCAGGGCTGCAGGCCAGATGTGTCACACACTGGCCATGCCCATGCCTGGTTTAGCAAAGGGGAAAAGGTCCCGATATGTCACATGACAACACCATGATGATGCGAGTTTGACACTCCTGATCTAAAGCAATAGTGATGCTCTACTATAGTGATGCTCATGCTATATATTATCTTTGATTCAGTGAGGTATGCAAAGAAAAATATACATCTGTGTGCTGCATTACATAGCTACCTTTTTCTTCAGAAATTTTCCTAGGGTGAGTTTTGCTACCAAAAAACCAAACAAAAATTAACAGAAAAATGTTCTTCTGTAAATTAATTATATCCTGGCACATTTATAGTGCTAAGATGAAATCAGATTTGATTATTTTATTTTTTTAATGGACAAGGATGTTTGTAAATTACAGTTTCATACTTGCACATCATGCTAAATGACAAACAAGCTTGCTCAGTTTTATGGTTGTACCACCTTTTGTGAACAGTTTTGAAATCAATGAGATGATATTAAAAGATTGCCAGTGAATCAGAGCCTGTCTCTTTGCCACTGATTATAACACCAAAAGGATTTTTTATTTTATGTTTAAATGGGCAGATATCGTATACTGAATGCTAGTGCCATCCCAGAGGGCCAGTTTATGGACAGCAAGAAAGCCTGTGAGAAACTGCTGGGCTCCATTGATATCGATCACACTCAGTACAAATTTGGGCATACCAAAGTAAGTACTTTTCTGAGCTGAGTGCAGTGGTGGGATTCAAAAATTTTTATTATTGATTCTGTGGGCATGGCTTGGCTTGGTGGGTGTGGCTTGGTGGACATGGCAGGGGAAGGATACTGCAAAATCTTCATTCCCACCCCACTCCAGGGGGAAGGTTACTGCAAAATCCCCATTCCCTCCCCACCCCACTAACTTGCTTTCCATCTCCATTCTCCTGTGTAGGAAAACAAAAGAAGACCCAGCCGATTGGCTGGGACTCGGGAGGCAGAGAATAGATGGGGGCAGGGCCAGTCAGAGGTGGTATTTGCCAGTTCTCTGAACTACTCAAAATTTCCGCTACCGGTTCTCCAGAACTGGTCAGAACCTGCTGAATACCACCTCTGGCTTGCTGTATGTACACAAGTCAGCTTAGCTTTTTAAAAAAAAATTCTTTTTTCCCCCAGGTGTTTTTCAAGGCCGGTTTGCTGGGCCTTCTGGAAGAGATGAGAGATGACCGCCTCACTTCGCTCATTACCCGCACACAGGCTGTGTGTAGGGGTTATCTCATGAGAGTGGAATACCAAAAAATGGTGGCAAGGAGGTAGAGTATGTTTCTCTTCTGCAGGACTTGTTCATGTAGGCTGAAGCTTCCAGGGTACAGGTAGTCCTTGACTGACAACTATTCATTTAGTAAACAAAGTTACCACGGCCCTGAAAAGAGTGACTTGGGGCCGTTTTTCACACTTATGACCATTGCAGCATCCCCTTGGTTACATGATCAAAATTCTGATGCTTGGCAAGTGGCTCATATTTATGAAGGTTGTAGTACCTCAGAGTCCAGGTGATCTCCTTTTGCAATCTTCTGATAAGCAAAGTCAACGGGGAAGCCAGATTCATTTAACAACCATGTTACTAGCTTGACAACTGCAGAGATTCGCTCAGCAAACGTGGCAAGAAAGGTTGTAAAATGGGGCAAAGCACACTTAACAATTTTCTCGCTTAGCAACCAAAATTTTAGACTCTATTGTGGTCGTAAGTTGAGGATTACCTGTAATTAGATCCTCATCCATATTTCTGCCGAGGAAACTTTTCAAACTTTCCTAGACTATGGTTGACTTCAAATATCACAATATACCATGAGTAACTATGGTCTCTATATAAAAGCCATGATTTGTCAAGTTTACATAACAAGTAAACCATAGAGAAATATCTGAGGGAGTGGATATGGAACCTTAAGGTGTGTGGCACCAGAAAGTATATCCTTATATGGAAAGGGGTCCTCCAACTTAAAGGAAAGGATTTTTTTTTTTTGCTTATTTGCTTTCCAATACTCCAAAGCTGTTATTTTTTATCCAGATTCAAACTATGGGATTGGGAGATTGATGGTTTCATAATATAAGTCCACGGCCTTACTTAGTAAATCCTATTTTTATTAATCTACAATAAGTAACTTCGTGGAATGGTTTCATTGCAGGGAGGCAATTTTCATGATTCAGTACAACATTCGCTCATTCATGAATGTCAAACATTGGCCTTGGATGAAGCTGTTCTTCAAGATTAAGCCACTGTTAAGGAGTGCAGAGGCAGAGAAAGAAATGGCCACCATGAAAGAAGAGTTTCAGAGAACTAAGGAAGAACTTGCTAAATCGGAAGCCAAAAGGAAAGAGCTGGAAGAAAAAATGGTGTCTTTGTTGCAAGAGAAAAATGACTTGCAGCTTCAAGTACAATCTGTAAGATTAGTTTGCTAATCTTTTCCATTATTGGCTTTAGAAAATGTGGTGTCCTAAGCAGATAATTACAGGCAAAGGCCTATTTGAATTTTTTTTTTTTAATGTGTTTGTTAGATGGCAAAAAGTCAAGTATAATGTTGACAACTGTATTTTTGTAAGCAGTGTACTTCACAGTATGGACAAAGACATTAAGGAAACCTGATCTCTCATTACCATCACTTCTATATCCAATTTGGATAGGATACAGAACAGAGCCTTTCTTTGTAACTGTAGGTAGAGGAAGATTGACATCTCTCTCTCTCCCTCTCCCTCTCCCTCTCCCTCTCTCTCTCTCTCTCTCTCTCTCTCACACACACACACACACACACACACACACACACACACACACCCCTCGTTATCTCCCCGACTATATTCTGGACCCAAGCCATTTAGGGCTTTAATTCTTTCAGTTAAAAGAAATTTTCAAGAGCAAAGGATGCAGGAAAGCTTAATAAAATTCCATGAACTAGCCCACTAGTTTTTCACTTTATTGTAAATCAACTGTAGCTTCTGAAAATTAAAAAAAATATATCTCAAATTGAGTATCTTCATCAATCTAATTTCTGATGAAGTATTCTGAGATACAGTTCATAATTAGCTCTTCTTAAATTAATATATCATTTATAGCAAACTTATTATGTCTCCTCTGGATGACTGATCCCTCCTTGCTCTCCTGTTGAATGGCCTTCCTTTCTCTATAGATGATGCTTTTGAGCACTCATTCTTGCTACATGCAAAAGAGAAGGCCATTCCATCACCTGCTTAGGAGGATTTGTTCACTCTACAACATTGCAGTAGCTATATAGGGTTCTTATATTAATTTTATCTTGTATTTACCTAGGACAATGAAACTACCCAAATAAAAATAGTTAAGTATTTTCATTTCCCGTGATCCCAAATATTTCTTTGGAAATCAAAGAGCAAGAAGGATTTAATAGCATATCATTGTAGAATCCACAGTGGAATTATTATTCAAGTGTCACCATTTGCTTCCCTCTGCTTTCCTGCTTCATTTTTTCCAAGTTTCCTATTTATTTTTGTTAAGTAATTTCAGCATATTTTATCCAGTTTGAGCCAATGTTCTTCTGCATATGTTAGTGAAAAAACAACAACCCAGCATTGAATTTTGAAAGTACGGACAAAAATTATGTGGTTGTGGTGGTGAAGAACTGGACCACTGAAGATAAGAACTTGGTTTCTTTCAATATTAAATCTTTGGGGTTGACTTTAGAAATGGCAAAAGGCTAAGTCTGATGGACTGCTGGGCTTTATGTATATACAGTTGATGGGATTTGGCTTCTTTCCTTAAAAATTGAGCCCCTCCCCTTTTTAATGCTCTCTTTCCATCCTGCCTAATGATTCCAAAAGCTTAATGATGTGTTTGTTATTTGAAAACTAAAAATAACTTTAATATTATTTAAGCTGAGCCATATATTAAATCTGAGTAAGTTAAAGTTGATAATTATTGATTAAAGGAAGGGCTATTTAAGAAAGTGGAAACATTCTGAGCAATAATTAATAATTCTATCATTTCTTCAATAAGGAAAGTGAAAGTTTGGCAGATGCTGAAGAAAGATGTGACCAATTGATCAAGACTAAAATCCAGTTGGAGGCTAAGATCAAGGAACTGACTGAAAGAGCAGAAGATGAAGAGGAGCTGAATGCAGAACTGACTGCCAAGAAAAGGAAACTAGAGGATGAATGCTCTGAATTGAAGAAGGACATCGATGATCTTGAGCTAACATTGGCCAAGGTTGAAAAAGAAAAGCATGCCACTGAAAACAAGGTGATATCATTTAATTTGAATTTCTGTCCAAAGTTGCTGGTGAAAACCTCCAGGTGATTTGGTCAGTGTAATAGTGAATACTTCCTGGGGTGAAGAAAGGTTATGGTCTTCTTTGAAGGAGACAAAGATAAGATTCTTGCATCAATCAATAACAAACTAAGCAATTACCAACAATCTCCAATCTCTTGTTTGGGGAACATTATAGAGGAAAAAGATGGGTTGAAAGTGCATAGAGATTTGGAAGAATTTGATCTTTTTGAAACAGATTTTAGCTGTAATATTGAGACTGCAATGGTGGTGTTTATAAAAGACTTTTAGTGAAACTGGAGTAAGGTATGTGATTTTTGTGGTGCATTAACTCTGAACATTGGGAGAGGGAAGCACCATGTAGTGTTGAGACAGATAGAACTCAAAATGCCTCAAGAATGGAACACCATAAGATTTTTTAAATTTACATGAAACCTTTGGAAGAGGTCATAAAGTGACACAGGGGTATATATCAAAACTTATGCTGATGATATCTAAATAGAAGGCCCTTCTTTCCATCATTCATGTCTTAATCACCTTTACATGGGCTGCCCTTGAAGACCACTCAGAAGCTCAAACCAGTAAAAAAAAAAGAGAGAGAGCAGTTTGAGTACCAATAAGCATTTTACAATTTGCCTAAATGTGACACAAATGCTTTGAAAGCTGCATTGCTTATCAGTTGGCTTCTAGGCCTGTTTCAAAATAACATTGTCAACTTAAGGCCTTGTGTGGCTCAAGACCTGGATATTTCAGGCCCCCTCCTCTCCCATTTTTTTTTTGCCTATTCAATAAGATTGTGTAGAACAGGGGTGTCCAACCTTGGCAACTTTAAGACTTGTGGACTTCAACTCCCAGAATTCCTCAACTAGCTTTGCTGGCTGAGGAATTCTGGGAGTTGAAGTCCACAAGTCTTAAAGTTGCCAAGGTTGGACACCCTTGGTGTAGAAGGAACTCATCTCACTTCCTTACCAATTTCCACCTTCAGAGGCAGATCTTTTCAACTGCTTTGAAACAGCCTCTCCCATGAGATTCAGATAGCCCTTACACTGCTTTAGAATGCTCATCCAAAGAGAATCTTACTTCCAGAATTTTGGTGAATTGTTCCTTCTTATAATTTTGGAGTTTATGAAATGGAATTATTATCTTTATCTCCTCAGCTCCCCCGTGTTTTGTATTATATTGTTATCAATACTGCATTTTAACTTTATTTATGAAAATGTAAATCAACAGAGCCGACATTGATTGAAGCAGCATAGGGTGCCAGTAAATAAATAGATATTGCTTGAAAAGGTAGATAATGGCTGTATATTGTTGATGAATGTAAGGAGTTAGATTCATTGGAAAACTCATGATTCTAAATAATTATTTATTGCATATGAAATCATTACCAGGTTTTCAAATCATCAGCTAGGTTTTGCTGTTTTCTGTAGGTGAAAAATCTAACAGAAGAAATGGCAGTTTTGGATGAAACCATTGTGAAATTAACTAAAGAGAAGAAAGCCCTCCAAGAAGCTCATCAGCAAGCTCTTGACGATCTACAGGCTGAGGAAGACAAAGTCAACACCCTCACAAAAGCCAAAGCAAAATTGGAACAACAAGTTGATGATGTGAGAAATAGTTCTTTATTTTTCACTGTGGGCTATCCCAAAATAATGGAACGTTGAACCAATGCAATCAAACATTGAGTTGTGGCGCTTCTGGTGTCATGCATTCTTATTTTAATTTGGGGGATAAACTCATGTTCAGAATGTTTCATGTTCAGAATAGAATAGAATATTAAAACCTTAAAAGCTCTGAATTACTATGAAATCTAATCATCTGCACAACAATGAGAAGACTCCCCCATGTTTCCATTAACTAGGTGAGAACAGAGAAGAAGAATCCTTTTTCTTTATAGCCCAATGTACAGTGAATATATATATATATATATATATATATATATATGGAATATACATTAGGTGAGAGAATACAATAATGAAAACATCCATATCTCTGCTAAAAATGTCCATTCCTAGTAGGGGAGTGCATATCATAGAATATATCACAAGGAAAACATATAAATTGCCCATATGTGAGTCCAAGACTCATATTACATTTCTGTTGCAGCTGGAAGGCTCTTTGGAACAAGAAAAGAAAATCCGCATGGATCTTGAAAGAGCCAAGAGAAAATTAGAAGGGGACTTGAAACTAACTCAAGAATCTATTATGGATCTAGAAAATGATAAACTGCAATTAGAAGAAAAGCTGAAAAAGTATGTCATGTGTATACTGTAGCTAAACATTAAACTGTCATTATAAGATTATTTTAATTAACTCCTCTCTTTGCTATGTTTACAGAAAAGACTTTGAATACAGTCAACTACAAAGCAAAAATGAGGATGAGCAAACTTTGAATATTCAGCTGCAAAAGAAAATCAAGGAACTACAGGCATGAATTGTTTCCATTGTATTTACATTTTTGTTCCAGGTTATTGTGATTTAGTAACCACAATACATAGAATATTTGGTTTCAATCTGTTTAATCTTTCTTTAGAGGTGGGGATAATAATAATTGTAATGTCCTTGGGAAGAAATTGTTACATGGATAAAAGTGCCAACTCCAGTCTAAATATCAGGCTGCCTGTGAAACCATAATAATAATAAGATCATCACCAGTCAATTACAAAAGTCAGTTTTACCTGGAATATTTTAAACATCCTGAGATGATATGTTTAATATCACCAAACCACATCTATCTATCCCAGTCCTTTGGAAGGATTCATAGGTGATAAAAATGCCAAAGCCAGTCTATATCTGAGTGACTAGGTGACAAACCGTAATAGAATTGTCTTCATTATTTTAAAATTGACATTTTTACTAAGTAATCAACTTAAAGCTAAAGTTAATGATATCTGTTTGTTCCAGAGGCTTATCTTTTCAACAAGCAGCTTATGCTAAAATTAATGCAATACAATAAAATTTAATTATGTATCTCTGAAACAACTCTCCTCTATCACAGCCTTTCATCTTTTTAAGTCCAATTCTTATCGTTAGATCTCTTCATATATATGCCCCATCAAAATGTTCTGTCCATATTTTCCATTATTTCTCTCACCGTCTGATGTCAGAAAGGATACTGTTCTTTCCCACCATTATAGATGTTAGCTTTACTTTTTTCATCCTGGTACCCTTGTAGTACTTCTGACTTTTTTTTCCTCTCCAAAAAGTCTTAGTTAAACTGTTTAACTAAGTAGTACTTAACACTGCTGCACATTTTTTGTAGGCCTCCCCCCATTGCCTATCTCTGCTCTTTTTTTTAGATGTCACTTGATGTTACTGCTCTTTTTTTGCTTATAAAACTCTTAAATAATTTTCTCCATTGATGATTCTGCCCTGAATTACTTCCACCATTGCTACTCTTAACTAGCAGAACTTTTTTCCCCTACAGGCTCGCATAGAAGAGCTGGAAGAAGAGATTGAGTCTGAAAGAGCGACACGAGCAAAGGCAGAGAAGCAGAGGGCTGATTTGTCACGTGAACTGGAGGAAATCAGCGAGAGGCTTGAAGAAGCCGGAGGGGCCACTTCTGCCCAGATTGAACTCAATAAAAAACGGGAAATGGAATTCCAGAAAATGAGGCGGGATCTGGAGGAATCTGCCCTGCAGCATGAAGCTACTATAGCAGCTCTTCGCAAAAAGCATGCGGATAGCACAGCTGAGCTCGGGGAACAAATCGACAATCTTCAACGTGTCAAGCAAAAGTTGGAGAAGGAGAAGAGTGAGTTTAAAATGGAAATTGATGACCTGGCCAGTAACCTGGAGTCTGTTTCCAAGTCTAAGGTATTTGAAAATAAAATCCATTAGTGATCCCACAATGTAGACTCTTGGTTATACACAGCTATGTAAATGTGAAGACATATATCTATAAGAATGTGAAGACATATATCTATAAGAAATCTTCTTAATTCTGTGTATTACAGGCAAATCTAGAGAAAATGTGCCGCACATTAGAGGACCAGCTTAGTGAATTAAAGGCCAAATCTGAAGAAAACCAGAGATCAGTCAATGATCTAACCACTCAAAAAGCTCGTCTACAGGCTGAATCAGGTAAGAAAAACATTGAAAATGGGCCAAAATGCAAATAAAGGCTATTCCAAAACATTTCCCCGCCCCCATCAATTGATAGTAAGTGGAAGGCATTAAATCTACATATTCAGTGATAGACCTGAACCTCACTTTATCTACAGTTTATGTTTACCTCAAGGCCTGAAACTGTAGAGACACTAATCCATGCAGCTGCACTAGGTGCATCAAAAATATTTTATTGTCCTAAGTGAAATGAACCACTAGGAAAATCTGTGACAGGAGGCTTTCCAACATCCTAGATAGAAGCAGCCAGTGTCAAACAATTTTTTTACAAACTCTTCATGGAGACTCATTGATGTCTCCATAAAGTAAAAAAAAAAAAGTTGGATTTGACACAAAGGAGATTTTAATTGATATTGCTTCCAGGATCAATATTGTAGTTATATTAAATATGTACTCTTCTTGCTTAAAAAAAAATAAAAATATTTAAAAATGTTCAAAGGCGAATTGTCACGTCAACTTGAGGAGAAGGAGAGCATAATATCACAGCTTTCCAGAAGCAAGCAAGCATTTACTCAGCAAATAGAAGAGCTGAAGAGGCAGCTAGAGGAAGAGACCAAGGTAATTCATTCATAAGCAGAAAATGCTAGACAATATTTTTCATAAGTTATGAAACATAACAGCGCTATCATTTCAACACTTAAGCCATGTTTGGCAACAAGCACTGTATCTTCCAATGTACAATTTTTTCATGATGAGTTATTGATAAGAGCTTATTTAACAGAATTGATGTGATCCCTTAGCGGAAACCTTGTCATGTATCATAATTGAATCAAACACTTGACATGTTTACAGTTCAGAGACTTAGCTCCTCACGTGTTCATCTTCCTAAAGTCTCATAGAAATCACAGGATATTATTTTTTTATAAGACACGATAGGATTTACTGCCCATGCATTTCAATTTTGAACTCGTCTTTAACTTGTCAAGTATGATTTCAGTACTTGAGAATAGCAAGAGCCCTTTTGATTTAATCTGCCCAATTATAAATAAATTGCCGAATTAAAATATTAACTTAAGCTCATCATAATAATACCTTCTATTGCTTGTGGATATCTTTCACAACAGGGAGCCCACATTTTCAAGATAGGAAGCTAATTTTCTTGTAAACTACATGATTAGAAGAAATTCCAAAGTCTTGTTTGTGTATGAAGTTTATAGCATGCCTACAGTGAATGCTGTACACGTTATTATCTCTGTTCAGAAATTTCATGGTGTACTGCTAATTCTTAGGCAAAGAATGCATTGGCTCATGCTTTACAATCTGCTCGGCATGACTGTGACTTGCTCCGAGAACAATATGAAGAAGAACAAGAAGCCAAGAGTGAGCTCCAGCGTGCCCTGTCCAAAGCCAATGGAGAAGTTGCTCAGTGGAGAACCAAGTATGAAACAGATGCTATTCAACGCACAGAGGAGCTAGAAGAGGCGAAGTAAGTGGGGAGTGAGAAAAAGTGACAAACTAATACAATTTTTACACACTAGCTTTCCAACTTTTATGCACTCAAATTATCCATTTGTGTGAACATTCCAACAAAAATTGGTAATTCTTATTACATGCAACGATGTTTATAATCTTCCATACAAATGTCAATGCAAGAGAACCTTTCAGCAACTCTAAAAAAAGAAAAGGCTGCTGGGGTGTGGTCCACAGTCTGTATTTTTTTTATTTTTGTTTCTTAATATATTTGAAAGAGTGGGTTTTTTTTTCTGAGAACTATATGAATGTCTTAGAAACTGATTACACTAAAACTAATGCATTGGATTATATTCAGTCTTATGTTAGGCTAGGGTTTCTTTTGCTCATTAAAAAAAAAAGCTCAATGCCTGATTGACACCAGACTTATACCGAACTATAAAGATGATTTAGAAACTGTAACCTATTTCCAATTAAAATACAATACAAATGATATGACACAATTAACTTAGTGTAAAATGTGAATCCAGCCACTGTATTTAACTTTGCTATTAGAGTGGTTTACTAAACACAAAATTCTCCAAGCATACAGTTATGTGTTAAGCGATACTCTACTGCAGGGGTCGCCAGCCTTTTGGACCTCAGGGACCACCAAACTCATAATTTTCAATCCCACAGACCAGAGACCCTAGGGAAAATCCCCCAAAAAGACTGCAGGAAAATTCCCCACCACGTTCTCCTACCGATCGATCATTTTTTGTTTGGAATCACAGGATACCGTCTCCAGCTCCATTCTCAGGGGGAGGGTGGGGGAGAGACTTTTAGCTTCATGCAAGGAAAGCAGCAGAAGCAGCAGAAGTCTTCCTTTGTCTCCCCCAAACTCCTCCATAAAGGAGCCCTTGTGAGACTTGTCGTGCTGGTGCACCCTCTTGGAGCAGAATACCTTGCAGGATCCCAAAGACTTGTTTCTGGTGGAGTTTGGGGGAGAGAAAGAAAGACTTTTGCTGTTTACTTTGCATGCAGCCAAAAGCAGAAGAAGAAGCAGAAAGAGGCAACCCGGTGGTCAGGCCAGGCCAGGCACGTGGGGCAAGTGGGGCAAGTTCCCCCCTTCACCCTTTCCCCACTCCCCTCACTACATCATGTTGTTCACAATGCAAGTGACATAAACCTTGTGTTCCCGCGGGCCATGTGGGCGGCACAGCCTTGTATTCCCACACAACCTGGATTAATTGCCTTGGGGGGGTGCTTTGGGAGTGACATTTCTCTGCAGACCACCAAAATTTTCTCACAGACCACCAGTGGTCCTCGGCCCACTAGTTGGTGACCACTGCTCTACTGGATTAAGCTGATTCGTAGAGAATCTATATACCTGATGGAACATCATTATCTCAATCTGACTTCTTTAAGGAAAAAACTTGCTCAGCGACTCCAAGAAGCTGAGGAGCAAGTTGAAGCTGTGAACTCCAAATGTGCTTCATTGGAGAAAACAAAGCAGAGACTGCTTTGTGAAGTGGAAGACCTAATGGTGGATGTTGAAAGAGCAAATGCACAGGCAGCTGCTCTAGACAAAAAACAAAGAAATTTTGACAAGGTATAGTTTGAAGTATTACAATTTTTAAAAGTCTATTGGCACCAAAGGTGGGACTAGATTTGAGGAATAGAAACATGCTGTGGAAATATAGAATGTGGGTTTTGTAAGCCTGAATTTAGAATTTAAATTATACAGTAGTGTAAACTTAGTATCATTCTAATATCTTCTTTCTGTGTACTAACCTGTACATAAGCAAGTCAGGGTTATTATTTAATCATCAGTGTTTTTTATTAGTTTCACCTGAACCTTCTTAGCTTAATTAACTGGTATGTTCAGACCATACTATGGGATACACAAATCATATCTTGACTTGTTTAGGGTTGAAAGATGTTACCTGCCACTGTAAGATCAGTGGGGTTAAGAAAGTGATGTGTAGGTAGAAACATTACTGAAATGCTGGACCAATTTAGCAAAGGGAAAAAGCAGGCAAAATCAGCACTATAGTAACTGATTCAAACATATTGGATATTAAGATTTTGGCAGAATGGAAGACCAAATATGAGGAGAGCCAGTCAGAACTGGAAAGTTCCTTAAAGGAAGCTCGTTCCTTGAGTACTGAACTTTTCAAAATGAAAAATGCATATGAAGAAACATTAGATCAACTGGAGACAATGAAGAGAGAAAACAAGAATTTGCAGCGTAAGTAGCACATCTTGACATTTTAATGTTTGTTCTATGGTCAGATTGCTCTTCTTTTATTCTTTTAATCAATTATTTGTATGCTTCAATATTTTGCAGAAGAAATTGCTGATCTCACAGAACAAATTGCTCAAAATGGCAAGTTTATCCATGAACTTGAGAAAGCCAAGAAACAGATAGAGGTAGAGAAATCTGAGATGCAGATGGCTTTGGAGGAAGCAGAGGTAAGAAGTTAAAAATGGATTTTTTTTTAAAAAAAGTTGTTAATTACACTTTTATAAGTGTTTTTTTGAGTAAGCACTGAAAATGCTAATTCACAGCAGTTAATTAAATCTGTGTTGCATACCCATTCATTTACAAAAACTTCCATTTTGATGCTAGCTCATTTTAAAATGTTCCTCTAAAAAGAGTCACAATCGATTTAAGTTTCTCAAACCCAGCATCCATATGAATTTATTTTCCAATAGGGAGCTCTTGAACATGAGGAAGCCAAAATTCTTCGCATTCAGCTTGAGTTGACCCAGGTTAAATCTGAGATTGATAGGAAGATTGCAGAGAAAGATGAAGAAATTGATCAGATGAAGAGGAATCACCAAAGAATAGTGGAAACCATGCAAAATGCCTTGGATGCAGAAATCCGGAGTAGGAATGAGGCCATAAGGATTAAGAAGAAGATGGAAGGTGATCTAAATGAAATGGAAATTCAGCTGAGCCACGCAAATCGCCTTGCAGCTGAGACACAGAAACATCTGAGGAATGTTCAAGGACAGCTCAAAGTACTTTCCATCAATTAATTTTTATATGAATAACAAAAATTGTTAGCCCAAGTGTCACCCCTACTAAATAATAATCTTGTTTGAAATTAGGACACACAGCTACATTTGGATGATGCCCTCCGAGGCCAAGAAGATCTAAAAGAGCAATTGGCCATGGTTGAACGCAGAGCTAATCTGATGCAGGCAGAGATTGAGGAACTCCGGGCAGCTCTGGAACAGACAGAGAGAGGAAGGAAGATTGCTGAACAAGAGCTTATTGATACTACTGAGCGGGTGCAGCTTTTGCATACACAGGTGTGTATGATGTCATGATAGTATTACAACAATTGTCTTGCAAAATCTTGTCCATCATGAAATGTCCAACATTGGCCAACAAAATGCTCAAAAGCATAGCATGATGGATATAGCTATTCTGTTGTTTATTGCAACTTCTCACATCAAGAAATACTGGTTTTAAATTTGGAAGGAATAGCTTTAATCATTACTAAGAATTTTTGCAAAAAAATATTCAGATACATTTTCACTCTCTCTTCTTTAGAACACTAGTCTCATTAACACAAAGAAGAAGCTGGAAGTTGATATTTCTCAGCTTCAAGGTGAAGTGGAAGATGCCATCAAAGAGGCCAGAAATGCAGAGGAAAAGGCAAAGAAGGCCATCACAGATGTAAGTCTTAGATTATGTACTTCCCACCTACCACATTTTTACTACAGGCAATGCAATCTTCTCAAATCAGATAACCCTGCTTTTCAAAGCTTATTCTGGAAAAAAAATGAGATTTTTGCAGATAGCTTAGGCATTCATTATTAATGTAAGTAATCTTGTACAGAAATCTAGTGGGAAGTCCAAATTGTGTAGCACAACTTTGTTTGGTTGTTTGTTTACAGGACTTATTGGCCACTCCAATTGATTTATATGTCCCCAAATCCATAACTTGGGTAAAACCAGAAATGATGAATAGACAAAATCAAGTTAATATTAACAATTACATAATCAAAGCAAGAGTAAAAATCATAATACTATGCTATATATCAGTCAGAAATGTAAACATTTGAAGCCAAGATTCGAAGCCTCTAAATTCAGTGAGAATAATAATAATTTATTTATTTGTTGAATTTATATTGCCACCTATTCGCCCATGGCGACTCGAGGTACATTACAGAATGTAAAACCATATTTAAAAAATAACAATAAAAATGAAAAAAAAGAATCAAATAAATTAATAAAGTACAATAGAACAAAATCTAGAATAAATAAATAAAAAATCACCCCCCAACTCCCATCCCCCACCCCGATGACAGCAGGGTTATGGGATGCTCATTCCTAATTCTCAAGCTGACCTCTTCTTCTTTATTTTACATGCACTGACTTTGCCTACTTGTTGATCTGAATCTACTGCTTGTGTTTTAAGGCGGCCATGATGGCAGAGGAGCTGAAGAAAGAGCAAGACACAAGTGCCCACCTGGAAAGAATGAAGAAGAACCTGGATCAGACAGTGAAGGATCTCCAGCTTCGTCTGGATGAGGCAGAACAACTTGCCCTGAAAGGGGGAAAGAAACAGATTCAGAAGATGGAGGCCAGGGTAAACACTGGGGATCAGAGCTGTGGTAGTTATCAGCTATCCAATCTTCAGGGACTCTGCAATTAGATGTTCAAATTGTATCATTTCAACTCTAGATCCGAGAGCTAGAGTCTGAACTTGAGGGAGAGCAGAAGCGAGCTACAGAAGCCATCAAAGGTATCCGCAAATATGAACGGCGAGTCAAAGAAATGACTTTCCAGGTAAGAGGAAAAGGAAGCAGTTGGTTCACAGCAATTTTTTTTTCCTTTGAATATGCTAAGATTTTATCACATTTCTAGGGTGAGGAGGACAGGAAGAATGTGATCAGACTACAAGATTTAGTGGATAAACTTCAGTTGAAAGTGAAATCCTACAAGAGACAAGCAGAGGAGGCTGTAAGTTATTTTAGACTTTTTTGAGGCCTTAACAACACCAACATCAGGTTCTCAAAATTGAAATTCCTACATTGCCTTTTCAAGCTAATATGGTTTTGTGAGTGCATGTTTTTGTGTAATTCTTGTCTGGCTACAGGATGAACAGGCCAACATTCACCTCTCCAAATTCAGAAAAACACAACATGAGTTAGAAGAGGCTGAGGAAAGAGCTGATATTGCCGAGTCTCAGGTCAATAAGCTCCGAGCAAAATCCAGAGAAGTTTCTACCACAAAGGTAAATACTTCTTTTGTCCAGGACTCAGCCTTTTCTACACAAAGAATGAAGTGGCATTACAGCAAGGAATGAAAGGAATCGGAGTTTTTCTTAGGAAGATCGAGGACTGTTTTCACTATAAAATGTATATACTACTAAAACTCTTGTTGCCACGATCTTAACAGGGTGAAATGGTGCATCATGGGCAACACTTTTTGAAGCAAGGTAATTCATATGGGTTAATTTATAGAATATGCCCAAAAATCTAGGACCTATGAGGAAATTAAATCTGGGGAAGTTGTCCTTCCTTCACTGATTCTGCCTGTTGCTGGGCTGATGCTATAATCACACGATTTTCATTTTCAACATTCTGTGACAATATCTCCAACAACTTTGCAATCCACTGAAAATCCCTCACCCAACAACAGACACCTGCCTGCTGAAAAGGGAAGAAAGAGAGGAAAGACGGAGGGAAGACAGAGAGGAAGGAACCCTGCACACTATACCACCCCATGCCAACCACTTTGTGCTCCCCTAATGTGTGCCAGCCCCCATGCACCTTCTTTGACCTGTGCAACACCTCTTCTGTGCCCCCATGCATCTTCCTGACACACACACACACACACACACACACACACACACACACACACACACACACACACGTCTTCCCTGACCCACCAGGAACCAGTTACCAAATACTCATAATATCTGCCTTTTGATGCAGAAGATTGTCTCAGCACAGCTTTCTGTGAAAACTAACATTCATGATATTTGAAATAAAAATCAGAAGCTCATGAGGCAATAAAGCTTCCAATCCATACTACACCTTAAAGGGAAGAAGATTCAGTGTAAGAAAGACAAAGATCGGAACAGGGAGTTCCTTTTGTGTCTAATTTCCAGGCACTGAATTTTCTAATAATAGGATAGGTAAGAGACAGCCATGGAGTCCGAGTGTGACGACCATCTTGATTTCACTTCACCAAATTTAGCTTCACCTGGCTAATTCGGTAGATGGATCTGCTAATAAATAAGATATCTTCCTCATTGGGTTACCCCTGAAAAGTAACTAATAAAGCTAGTACTAAGCTGAAGAATTACCGGTGGTATCCCAAAGGTGCTTTTTTCAAGAGGCAATTGTTTTTTCTGGTTTTTCTTTGAAGGCATTTCACTTCTCATTCAATAAGCTTCTTCAGCTTTGACTGGATGGTGTGGAATGGCAGGATTTATACTCCTTGCACACAGCTCGTCATTTGCATTCTTTTAGAGATCTATGTTAAAATTGAACAACCCTCTCTCAACACAGGGAGAGGGATACGGTATCATCTCTCTCTGGTCTATAACTCACTCCTTTCAACAGTCCTAAGAAGACTCCACACCCATTTGCACTACTCAGGTGACCCTGAGGATACAGATAAACCTCCAAGAGGCCTCAATGACTCTCTAACAGAATGCAAATGACCAGCTGTCTGCAAGGAATATTAATCCTTCCATTCCCCATCATCCAGTCAGAGCTGAAGAAGCTCCTTGGATGAGAAGCGAAACATCTTCAAACAAAAACAAAGTACAGTTGCCTCTTGAAAAAGCACCTTCGGGACAACCATGACCTGGATGACTGAGAAGTTCCATAGACGTATGGATGGTATGTAAGACATTGTAACAAAATGTCAAAAAATTGCTCTTGACCTTTCTGAGCAGATGCCTGGGCAGTTTTACACACCATTATTGTTATACCTTCCCTCAGCGGTGTATCTGGCAGGCTGTTAAATCTACCCAAGAAAATCACTGTCTTACATAGAAAAGAAATACTAGTGAGCGTAGTTGGTTGGAGGAGAAAGGCCTTTCATACAAATCATCCTTAGAGAAATAGGGATATAAATGTCAACTCTTTCTGAGAGTTAGCAGAATTTAATTTAATTTCAGTTCATAACTTCTTCTCATCTGTGCCTCAATAGTGCAGATCCAAGCAATCTCCAGGCATAAAAGAACATTAGATACACCCTAGGAGACATGCAGCACTGCTCTTATAGATTGAATTTGAGTTGCTTCAAGAGCAAGTAGATTTTTATAATATGCAAAGCTGCACTCTATAAAGGAAAAAGTTCAATACCTCAGCCTGAAGAATTTGACTCCAGCAGGGAGATAATTATTGCCTCTGCAGTATGCAATTTGGATGATTGGATTGGTTCAGGCAGTCATGTTGGGCAGTCATGGTCTTGCTTGCTTCTTCCTTTGGGGTAGAAAATTGAATGATGATTCTAAGTTATTTAAAGTCCTTAGCTCATTCAATATAAGTCTTGCTTAGCTTCCCATGGTTACTACACCTTTTCCCAAATAAAACATTCTAATTTCTGGATATACTGAAAACATTAAAGGCTTACCTGGCAAGCAGTTTGAAATGCTCCCCTGATTTATTTTAGCTCTTTGCTGGATAGATAGGCTTGTAAAACCACAACTATGACAGCCATTCATACAAATATACTCGGGGAGAAATAGTATGATAATGCCAGTCTAATCAAAGTACATGTTGTTCCACATTATCTCTCAGTATACAAAAGCTGCAAATGCTGGAACAAAGTTATCCACGTAGAATTCTTCCTTTGGGCTGTACTGAGTACTTTCTGTAAGATGTGCAGATAAGGTAACCCCAGAGGCAAAGTACATAGATGTAAGTCTCATTTCAGACCATATGCTGACTTTGCAACTGTGCATGGGTGAAAGCCAAGTCAAATCCCCAGGAAGGCAGAATGGAAGCCAGTCTTGCCAGTCTTGTATGTGTGGCCTCGCTGCATGGAACAGTGATAGTTTACATAATCATGGCTTACAGAAGAGATCCAGGTTAAACTATACCACTTTTGATTCTTCAATATTTTCCGCTCACATGCAAGAGGGAGAATGAAGCAAAGCTATGAGTCCTGTTTAGATTTTTTTTTTAAATTAAGATGAAATGGCACCAGGTATATCCTTCCTTTACCTGAACTGTTGTCTACAACTCTCTTGGGGTAAGGGAGAGAAATTGCAGCATCCCCCTGTTTGCAGACTTGGAGGCACATAATTTTGTTTGTTTACATTGAGAAAACCTTCTATGAGGATAGATTTGACTTACTGTTGTTTGCAGAAAAATTGTAGCTGTAATGATATGTTGCTTTCATACTTAAAGTATATATGTATATAAAATATATATGTATATAAAGTATACACATACCAACTTTGTTTTTTGTTTCTGGCAGGTTGTAATAGAAAGCGAAGAATGAATCCGTTGCTGGACTGAAGATGGGAATGTATGCAAAATGCATATGTCTTCCTGATCTTTCTTGAAAAGTGTAGAAATCTTTTCTTAGCCAAACCAATAGAAAATAAATTCTGCTTTACTTAATAACTAAGTGATTTTTGTTTTCTTTCTGAATTTGGTGTAGCTTCTATTAGCTAATGGTTGACATCTGCCTTTGCATGACATATCAAGAGTTACACTTCAAATGTCGGTGGGGAATTCATTTATTTTATACTTATCGTACATGTATAATGTTGTTTTCACTTCCTCTCATGTAACTGTTACCTTCCCTCAATATATAAGCCCAGGCTGCCTAATTGTACCTCTCCAGCAAAATCTCCTCCTCCTCCTCCTCCTCCTCCTCCTCACACTACAGTTTATTTGTTTACCTGTAGATGGAGCTATTGTAACCAGTGACACCCATCTGAATGCTGAGAAGCTGATTTCAGCCTGAGGCTGATGAAGAAAAAAGCCCTGTAAAGGCAAGAAATTAACACAAATGGATTAACAGCACAGAAGGAAAGGAGGAGTGGGATGAACATAGATGCTGCACTTTTTGTTCAGAACAAATGAAAGAACTTTTCTTTCATTTCCCAAAGAAGAAAGAAAAGCACAGCTTTGTTTGTTTATAGAGAGGCCTATCTATGTCATAATATTAGGGATTGTTAAGGGCTGGATGGGGAGCAATAGGTTGAAACTAAGCCCTTGCAAGACCAAGTGGTTCTGGGTTTGGGGTTTGTTGGCTCAGGGAGAAATACTACCTTTAGTTTGGTCTTGGATGGGGTGGCACTATCCCAAACAGACCCTGTGCGTAATTAGGGGTTTTCCTGGACTCATGACTCCTGCTTGAAAAGTAGGTGGTGGTCGTGGCCAGGTGGGCCTTTGTGCAATTGTGGGTTCTGCACCAGTTACGCCCTTTCCTGGACCAATGGTCCCTACTCACAGTCACTCATGCCCTAGTCACTTCCTGTCTTGATTACTGCAACGCACTCTACATGGGGCTGCCCTTGAAGAGCACCTGGAAGCTCCAGTTGGTGCAAAATGCAGCGGCCTGCATGGTTTTGTGCAGAACCCGGTATGAACATGTGTCACCTCTCCTGCAGGAGCTGCATTAGTTGCCGATTTGCTTCCAGGTGCAATTCAAGGTGCTGGTTGTCACATTTAAAGCCCTTCATGGCTTGGGACTGGGTTATCTGAGGGAACATCTCTTGCCAGTCACAAACAATGTTTAGAACTCTGATTATATACATTAAACCCACACATCAACAAAGAGATTCAGTATAACTATTGATGTATGTGTGGTATTGTCTCCCTCACAGTTTAGCCACTCCAAGAGGCAAAGATAAAAATGACTTTTTCTTTCATATATATATATATATATATATATATATATATATATATATGTATGTGTATGTGTATGTGTATGTGTATGTGTATGTGTATGTGTATGTGTATGTGTATGTGTATGTGTATGTGTATGTGTATGTGTATGTGTATGTGTATGTGTATGTGTATATGTATATGTATATGTATGTGTGTGTCTTTTGTGTGTGGGTGTGTGTTTAAAGCAGAACACACACTGGACTAAGCTTAGGAGGTGTCAACATTGCTCTGCATCCGAATCATTCTAACAGTAGCAATCTTTGCATCATTAGGAGGTGTTGCTATCGTTCAAAGTGGCCTAGAGGTGCTATATATCTTTGCATTGGCACCAGACCTTGAACTAAAATTTGGATAGTACATTGCTTCATCTGTGCAATTACCTTCTTAGAGATCACTGTGAGAACCCTGCTCAGTTATTGTGGAACTGTGATGGCATGAGAAGAAAACATTTCCCTCAAGATGGGCCTCACTGCATCTTTGGTTCTGAGTATAGAAAACCATGAGACAAGTACTGTAGCTGCTGAGAGGGAGAGTGAAACTTGACAAGGTTGTATTGCCTTACATAGAAAGGATATATGCCTGAGCCAGCAGGCTAACTATAGGCAGTCTTAGAGGTTTCTTGATATAGTTAATGTAGCCCTTAATAGACATGCAAGACATTCCACAGGAGGCTGCCTGCTGCTTGTTCAAATGAACCATGATGTTATAATGCTATTGATAACATCGTTTTAAAAAGACAGAACCTATTCATACAAGCAACTATATGAACTTACCAATTGCTACAAATACTGCCCATTTGTAAAATATCCTGATAATGTATGTCTACAAAATGTCTATGAATAGTTTCTTGGCTGTAAATCTGGAATAATTTGATGTAGATCGATAATTTTTTGCCTATGTCATGTTTCACTATGACTTATATAGATTTATCACTAGACTTAAGAATGTAGGTTAGAAGTAAGGTTGTCAATAACTGTTACAGTAGGGAAGCTGAAAAGTATGATAGCATAACATTTAACAAATGAAAATTTACCACTACAGTATACAGACACAGAAATGGAGGATGCATTGAGTCTCTTAGTTAAGCCTTTTTCATCTAAACTTAGCTGATTTTAATATGTCTTTTCTTCAAGTCATCTTTGTCTCTCAGACACAATCCGGACAAGTCTATTTTTCCCTTGCAATATTTTCAGAAGTGATTTGCTTACTTTTTGGGGGGGCATGGGAGGGGAGAAAGAGAAAGAGAGAGAGAGAGAGTGAGTGAGAGAGAGAGAGAGAGAGAGAGAGAGAGAGAGAGAGAGAGAGAGAGAGAGAGAGATTGTAGTTACCCATGCAGCATTGTACTTAAGGCAAGATTAGAACTGACAGCTTCCTAGTTTCTAGCCTACTGTCTTTTAACTGGTATACCAAACTGGCATCAGTCTAATATTCCATTAACTTAGCTAAGGTAATAGAGAAAATAATGGCCATGAGGATACAGAAGATCTTACATAAAAATGAGGACTTTTTCAGTTTATATTTAAAGTTGGATTTAGGCATAGGGGTTGCCATGTGGGTTCTGATAATTGTACTATGTTGGAAGAGGGAGAGTCATTCTGTTAATACTCCTGAATCTTTTCGTGTCTGATAACATTCTTGTGAATGAAGGCACATATAGATGCCCCAGAATAATGTTGCAGGATCCAATCTGAGTCGGTCACCATGACCAAAGATTTATTCATTTGGGGTCCAGAGAGAACTTCTCTCTCTCTCTAGAATATTTTAATATTTCTGTTTTGTATTGCTGCATCCTCCCTATTTACAGTCTATTGAGATCCAGCACTGATGCTGGACAGACAAGTATTATTGGTGGAAAGATGGCTTTTCATAAGATTTGTTTAGTAAACCAACTGCATGCCCATCTACAAGGCAAAAGGCCTGGGCTCTATGACTTATGTGCTGGTAAATCTAAAAGATGGGTTACTGTAATGTGTAAAATGCATTTTTTGTAGAGCAGCCAATAAAGATGGCCTAGAAATTAGAATGACCCAGAATTTGGCAGCAAACATACGGAGTAATATCTCCTGAAGGTCCCACAGTTAAAGAGCTTCAGTGGTTGTTGGTTGTCTTCCAAATCTAATTTAAGGTGGTTGGGGGTGAATTCTTTTTTTTCAGCCATCTCTAATCAGGCTGGTTATTATAAAACAGAGTAGAAAGTGAAGAGTATTTCTCTTTGCTGCTCCTCTCTGGCTTATTCCTCCCTTTCAAGCAATGTATTTTGCAGTGCAAGAAATGTTCTGATTTGTTCCTGATTTTGTGTAAATGACTCCAGAAGCTTTGTCTGACAAATGAAGTAAATTATTTTAAATATTAAATAAATATTTAAAATAAATTTGAATATATAAATATTCAAGTATTTAATTAATGCCAAATGTTTGTGTGTGTATATGTGTGTGTCACAATGATGACTCTATAAAATCTTGTTCTTTTGTAAAAAAAAAAAAGCCCAGAATCATTTTGGATAGTGAGATGGGTAGCATACACATTTAATAAATAAACAATACAAGAAATTAAAAAGGGAAAAGGGAAAGATAAAAATGAAACCCTAATTAGCTACTTCAGTACTTTTTTCAAATAGGAAATGTTGCTGTGTATAAAGACCTTGATGCAGAGAGAAGATAATTGATATCCTCACTGGATTTGATGAAACTATTCCCAGCTTTTACTATAAATGCTGCCACTGCGACAGATCGATTTGAGCTTGGAATAGGGCAATATGAACTAAATATTTGTTTCCATTTTTAAAAAAAAGACCATCAAACATTTGAATCACAGTTGTCTTTCTTAATTTTTGTATCTCTACTTCAGTGACATTTGGTTTTGTTGATGGAAACACAATCATTTCAGGCATATACTGTACATGAATGTGTTAGAGAGAAACTAGGGAGGGATTTGTGTTCAGTCTTATCTATCACCCAAAGTCCTGATGATGGATCTAGAATAACCATGGAGGGAAAAAGTGGTAACAAGAGAAACAGCCCAAGACTATATATTTAATCTACGGGCAATACTGTAAGAGGGAATTGAGTCAAATCACATAGTTACTGTAAATAAAAGCAAGCAGGATTGGGTTGTGCAATCTTGGAATGCAAGTGCAGCTGTTACCTGCCTGCTGGTGGAGCCACTTCGGAACAAAATTTGCTCACTGAGATTATAAAGTAACTGCTGATCTTCTACCCATATTTTTCCTAGTCATGTCTTTTTATTTTCTATCTTCCTTCCAGTGTTCTTAGGATTCTCCTTCCATTTCTTTAGGAGAAAACTACTCAATTATCTGTTGAAGCTGTAAGTGTCAAAACAGACTGTTCTCCATAGATTTCACAGGACACTTCTGGACAGAATTTCCAATAAAATAAATATTTGTTTCTATGAATAATCTATCACAGCTAACTGACATGTATGTATATGTGTAGGTAAAGTAGATTCTGAAGCAAGGGAACAAGGAAATCACACTTTTTCTATGGGCTTCCCCTGCTTTGAAACTTGCAAAGTACTTCCATTGAAGTTGCATAAGAAGCAACAAGTAAGTCACTCTTTAATTCAGTAAAATCAAAAACATTTTATCATTCACTCCAGTTTGGGTTCAAGAATTTGGGGAATAAATATTTACTGCTTTTCATGGTTGACCCAAGTTCCTAAGGACAGAGGAATTTGCATAGTTATCACCTGTGAAGCAAATCACTGACAATAGGGAGCTATAGAGAGAATGGAACATTGCTGGGTCTTATCACCACTTGTCTGTTTTCTGGTTTTCAGAGTACAGTAGTTTCCATTATGTTGAATAGTGCGTATTAACATCTCTAGACATGGGATAGTGTGCAAGAATCTTAAATGGTGAAACAATAAAAATAATTTAATGTCTAGAGGTGTTAATGTCATAAGATTAATATGCTGTATGAACTTGAACTGTACTATCTCTGAAATGAAAAAAAAAAAAGCTTTCATCTGATATGCAATAAATAGCTGTGAGAAAATCAAACCCAACAACCTCTGGTCATAGTCCATCCAGCCTGAATCTCCTGACGGTAGTTGACCAATTTTAGCCAATAGTTCCCAGCAACTTTTCCCATTTTAGGACTGCCTGCCTAATAGGTAACCTTGCTTTCAGTTCCTTTAGGAATCAGGATGCTTTTGTATCACAGCTGACAGCTTAGACCTGGAATCCCCAGTGTAATGTCTGGATATAAAAATGTTAACACCGCTCTTTGACTTCTGATTTTCTTATGTTAAATTTTTATTTCATCTTTAAAAAAAGCTGCCAAACTGTGAAGCGATAGGGAAGACAAGAAATATACTCATTACGGCCACCATGAGCTTTTTCTGTACATAATTCAAGACTTCCTATAATAATGCTATGCTTTTCATTGAGAACTGTCTCTACATAATTGATAAAAAAATTGGGAAGCATAATAGGAATTTTCTGAAACATCACACAAATCTCTCACACAAAGACACATACTAGTTTCTGCTTCAAAAGTAGACATCTTTATAGGGGATTGCAGTAATCCAGTCCAGAAGCTTCCAAGACACAAATTGAAGTTTGTCTATCTGCCTTCGAATGGCAGGCACAGATACAGTAGACTACCTAGCAAACCTGCTAAAATGAATTACAGTAGACATAACTTTGAACTTGAAGGACAATTTCTGAGTTCTAAAGTACAGTGTGAACCTGCAATTTGATGGACATTGGCTTGGCAGTTTGGAGATTTAATGGACAGGATATGCTGACTGATAGGATTCCTGCCTCATCTCTGGCCTATTTTTCAGTACAGTTCTACTACGTACTTTGCTACTTCTGGAAGCTGTTCTGCCTCTTAGATCAACCAAGTGAATCTAAGAGCCTGTATTTCTGGCTCTGGTGCTCCCAAACATGCTCCTCAGCATCCATTTGGCTTCTTCTCTGCTGATTTTATTTTGCTTGACTGGTCACAGCTCATGCTGCTTTGTGATCTTTGGCTGAGACCTGAATGCTTTTTTCACATTTTTTGGTACAATTATCTGTGGGCTTGAAAAATGCTATTTCTCAATTAATGGAGTCTTGGCTTTTAAAAGACCTTCCTTCCGCCCATTAGTTCCCATGGATCCATTAAACTGAAGGCTCACTGTACTCTGATTGACAGGAATGATCCTTGAGAGAAAGTGAGATTATTCTTGGCTCCTTTTACACTGTTACTCTGCAATAGCTCCTTAGACTGTGATCGGTTGTGTACTTTCTTTTATTCTGGAATTTTTCACTAGTGATTTATAGAATCTCTGCTGTTTCTATGCAATATAAGGCAATCTTTGTGAATTATTATCATACTGATGACTGGGGTGGCAGTATAAGAAGATGATGTAAATCATAATAACTCTTCATAATGTTATGCTTTTCTGCTTTTTTGTTTGCTTGCAGAACAGGCATATAGAGCACCTTTAAGTGTTTTATTCTGAATGAAAACACCCTGTATCTCCACATCACTGAGGGAATAATGAGAGGATACATCCCATTTGCATTGTCACTTCTCTATCTTTTCCCACAGTCTGATCCTTTATTCACTTGTCTTAATACACTGGTAGCTGTGAGCATCCAAGTAAGTATTAGAAAGCACTGTCTAAAACGGAGCAAAAATGATGGCGCCAAGAGGATTGACTGAAAGAAGGAAAAAAGATGGAAGCCAAGCAATAGCAATAGCACTTAGACTTATATACCGCTTTACAATGCCTCACAGCCCTCTCTAAGCAGTTTGCAGAGTCAGCATATTGCCCCCAACAATCTGGGTCCTCATTTTACTGATCTTGGAAGGATGGAAGGCTGAGTCAATTTTTTGGTAGCAGACGATACAAGGGGGTAGAATCTGCCCTTGCCACCAATCTAGGCCCAAATGGTTACGTTGCAACAACTACCCAGCAGCGCCAAAGTCTTTTCATTCCTCTTGATCAATATGTGAATATCAACTAGTGAACATGATTCCTGAAGAATGCAACAAGCATCAAATTAGAAGGAAATGATAGCTAATTCCCAAAAAGATGAAAACACTACTAACAAGTAAGCATGAAAGACAGGTGGATTGGAATTATTGGAAAGAGATATATAAGGGAGGTGGGCTGTTAAAATTGTTCCCAAAGTGGCCAGAAAGGATAAGTACCCTTCGAAAAATTGTCTGCCCCTTGCAGCCTTCTCTATCTCAACAAAAAATGGAAAAATATGTGTTCTAGATTTTACTCCTTTAGATGTTCCTTGGTTTTTCAGTGAATTCTACTCATTTCAATGCCCCTGTGTCCTATGCTTATACCAACATATCTGTACAAAAAAATTAAGGGCTGAAATATTGGGCCATATCAGACATTATATTACTTCAGTCTATCTTATTGTGACTATAATGCATCAAGTTTGGAAAGATATAATTATTAGAACTCCTCCACTCCCAAGGACCATTGGTCCATGCAGAATAGATCATTTGTCTCGGTTATGTGAGTAACCAGTAGACCAGACTAGGAAATTAATTTCATATGATTAGGTTCATATTAATTATAATAACAGAACCTTGCAAGGGCAATTGTGTTACACCTTCTCCTTCTTATAATTGAGTGAATTAGGCAGGCACCTGCCCAAGTCACTTCTGGACATTCTAGTCTTAAAAAGTGCTTCAGCTCTTTTTGTCTAGGTAACTGCTCCTATATATCCACATCAAAATAATCTTCCTCACTCAATACAAATGAAGATTTTTTAGCAGGGCCTGGGTATATGCCCCCAAACCTCACCATGAAAGGAGATATTACTGAAATAATACCTGAACAATAATGCCCATTTAGTTTACCTACTGTTCTTTACTGATCAAGAGCAAAAGCCCATAAAGTTGGCAACTACATTGACTTTTGCTTGTCACTTGATTATTTTTCTATTCTCACATTATATTAAAAAATGGCACATACTGTTGGAATTAGACTGAGGTGTAAAATGGGGAATTAGTCTGGAATCCCTACATGGGCACAACAGAGCAAAATCTGACCCTCTCCTCCATCCCCCCAATGCTGTTGAACCTTATCTAATCTTACCCAAGTGCAGACCAGCAGAATCAGAAGATATATAGGCTTGAGCAATAAAATAGCCAATTGAACTCTTCACATGTGGATCTGGTTGTTGTGCCTGACACATACGTACCCTTTAAAATACAGCGGTCTCCAACTTTTTTGGCTCAGTGAATGGTGATGGCAGTGGCAGTGGGGGAGAAGAGGGGGTGGTTTCGCGTGCATGCCACTTTCACAAATACAGCTTTATGCATGCACTTGCCCACCACTTCCATGGCCAGGTTCCCAAAGAGCTGCAGCCCACTACTGGGCCACAGACCGGGAGTTGGGGACCCCTACTTTAATCTATAGTCAAGCATGGAGAAAATGAACTTCATGTGGCATCTTTACTACATGGAGTATGGTACCCCATTCACAAGCATATTAAAATCTAAGAAGAATATCAAGACAATCCTACATTGATTTGTTTCTGTTTTGAAGAATCTATTTTTTTTAAATATAAATAATTACCAAAGAAGCTGAAGCCAATGGAAAGAGAATAAATGATCCATCAAAATAATTTTCTATGTATATTAGTATAGTATATTAATACATAAACATTAATGAATGACTAAGCTCCACCGATTATTTAAACCCAGACTGTATTTTTAACTAGCTATGATATACAGCTACCTACTTTTTACCACTAGAGGGACATCCAGTCCATGAGATGTCCGTCTTATGCTTTTCTATGAGAGTTTTTGTCAATCCTCTGATCATCTTTCTTCAACCCTTGAATCTTAAATTCTTGCTTTTTCAACATAAAAACAAAACATTCTAAAAATTTAGAGATTAGCCAGATGTATTTCAATTTTTACAGTTAGCGGTAGCCTTTTGCTTTGCATTAAAGACTCATATGGAGTAACTTAATTTCTTGGCATTTTCTCAGTGTTGGATTATATTTATTCATTCATGTATTTATGTATTTATTTATTTTGCATCAATTTTACAAATAACTCAAGGCAGCAAACATATCAAACACAACTTCCTCCTCCTCTTTCCTCCACAACAGCAACACTGTGAAGTGGGTTGGGCTGAGAAAGAATGATTGGCCCAAAGGCTGCCCACTTGGCATTCATGGCTAATACAGGTCTTGACCTCATGGTTTCCAACTTTCTAGCCTGGTGCCTTAGCCACTAGACCAGGGGTGTCAAACTCAAGGCCCGTGGGCCGAATCCGGCCTGCAGGGTACTTAGATCTGGCCTGTGGGGCCACCCTGGAAACAGCAAAGGATCAGCCTGCGGTGCCTCTGCCAGCTAAAATGCAGCTTGGGAGGGCTGTTAAAAAAAAATTACAGTAATAGATACAAGAAATGAGAATGGTATATGTGACTAAATTTGTTGCCCCCTGCTCGAGGTAAGGCATGTTCCTCTGCCTTTAATAGGAACAATTATTTATTTCTATTATTTATTTATTCATTTATTTTTTTAAAAAAATCATAGTCCACCCATCTTACCTCAGGATAACTCTGGGAAGCTTACAGTCATAAAGGATAATAACTATATAAATGAAAAATATAAAATAAGTTAATACTTATTTATGTTTTAAATTCAAAAAATCCACACACTACGGTCCACTTAACAGAGAAACATTGCCACTTAAAATATTTTACTGAATATGGTGATCCCAGTAAAATTCTGCTGTTTAGTTAAACAGGTGGTAAAATGGTGCTGTTTAGAGTACTCAATTTAGGCAGAGGAGATTTGGATTCACCTTTTCACTCAACCATGAAATTTGTGGGGTGATCTAGGGACAACTGCCCTTTCAGCCAGCCAGCTTCCAAGATGTAGCTGAACGATGTCTGCCCTAAGTTCTTTGAAAGAAGAATGAAGTAATAAAGTAATGATATATTCTACAAAGAGTTAAAAAGATCCTTTGGCTTTATTGACTGCTATGAATACGAGAGAAAAGGGAAATGTCTTAATTGGTTAAGCAACAATAACACTCACGAAATAGCAAAAAACCCAACAACAACAACCAACCACTACTGTATATGCTTTGAACAGAAGGGAGTCTGTAAACACTGAATCGTGTTACAAGAGCCATCTGGGAGGAAGGAGTGATAGATATATGATCTTTGGGGATGCTATGATAATTTTAATCTCTAAAATTCCCTGGCATGTAATTCAACTTTGGATAGAAGCAGTGTGAATAGAAAATGTGGATGTTTCATAGCTGAAAGTATCTTTCCACCGCACAGTCATTGTGGTAAGCTCAAACTGTTGTGCCTGGGGTAGAGAGAGCTTGCAATGGATTAACAGGGTCAAGTAGAACGTTAATGAGGGTAGATGGAAAATATATTTCATTGCCATACATGGAGGATAGGAGCCACTTGGCATTGACACCCTATTTCTGTACTCAGCCTGTCTCCCAGCTGGTAAGTGCTGATGCAAAGGTAATTGATCTCCCAAAAAGCATGGGTCCCAAAAGTAATGTCCATAAAGGAACATTACTGGGTGAAGTCTTAAAAATAGATGCAGTCAATGCGATGCATCCAAAATTGTCCTGAGACCAGGTCTACTCTTGTAACGGCGAAAGAAAGTGTTGAAAGAAAAGGGTAATATGAGTTTTAGTTTCCCGTGCAAGAACTACTCCACTTCAGATTACCTTATGGAGCAAGTGGAAGTAGTAAGCTATTTCTTAAGCTGGTATACTCTACAGTACACCTTATATAGGTTTGGATGTCCTTCTATTTTTTTAGAAAGCAAAAAAAAAAAAAAAAAACTACTTCAGGAAGGTCTGCACTTTCCATCATAGAATTGTCTATTTATTTCCATTCTGGGGGAAAATGCAATGTTCAATTCACAACACACGTTCTCTGAACTTTTCACTATGAAATATAAGCAAACAAATATTTAAACTAAACAAAACAACTAAATTAAACTAAACTAAAATCTACAATTGTATTCTGGAGTTGCTAACGTCCTACTCTGCAAAATGAGGATTATGGAAGAAAATATTGATATTAAAATAATGTTGACTCCGAGGAGAGTCTTCCAGAGTCAAGCAAAGACCTACATAATTCTTCACTAAAAACTATTTACAATGAATTTCAATTATTTCCTGTATATCATCATTACATTACATTAAGAATAGTGATTTTTTTTCATAACCCAGAAACCAAGAAATCACTGAATATTTTGAGGAGTAAAAATAAGTTCATGGGATTGAAACAATGGTGGGATTCAAAAAATTTTTACTACAGGTTCTGTGGGCATGGCTTGGTGGGTGTGGTGTGGCTTGGTGGGTGTGGTGTGGCTTGGTGGGCGTGTCAGCGGAAGGATATTGTAAAATCTCCATTCCCTCCCCACTCCTGGGAGAAGGTTACTGCAAAATCCCATTTCCTCCCCACCCCGCTAACCTGCTTTCCAGCTCTGTTCTCCTGTGCAGGGCAACAAAAGAAGACCCAGCCAAACAGCTGGGACTCAGGAGGCAGAGAATAGATGGGGACAGGGCCAGTCAGAGGTGGTGTTTGCTGCTTCTCTGAACTATTCAAACTTTCTGCTACCAGTTCTCTAGAACTGATCAGAACCTGCTGAATACCACCTCTGGACTGAAAACAAAAACACTGAAGAAATCAAAACATGATATAGGAATCTCACTTTATCCATTTTTATCTGCTCCTTCTTAGGTTGGAGCACAACTTGACAAAGATGCCTTGCTACCTAAGACAGCTATAGTGCGCACCTTTACTCTTCCACTCACCTGGCCATTTCACATATGAAAGTAGACTGGTGTTTGTCAAAGCCAGAGCAAATTAGTGGGAATTTACAAACCCACTGAAGCAGGCTGAGAGAGGGCTGGAAGCCATGTACAAACAGCATTAAGAGAAAAATTAAACCCAGATTTACAAGGCATAGTTCCTGAGTTTGTGTACATGATACTGTTGGGAAATTGTATGCTGGGCTAGCGGGTAGGAAAGATGACAAGAAGTCTGGAGGCTCACGATCAGAGGGATTAGGGATGATATAATAGCCTAATATTAAAAGCCTAATAGTCTTTTAATATTTGAGAAGCTGTCATAGAGAAGAGGGGATCAACCTCTTCCCCAAAGCACCTTTGGGCAGGACACGATGTAATGGGTGGAAGATCATAAATAAGGAGTTCGACCTAGAATTAAAGAGAAATTTCCTGAAAGTGAGAACAATTAATTAGTGGAAGGGCTTTCCTCTGGAAGCTTTGGGTACTCCATTACTGAAGGTTTTCAAAAAGAGACTGGACAGCCATTTGTTCAGAATGGTATAAGGTTTTCTGCTTGAGTCGGTGGTTGCATTAGAAGACATCTTATTATTTCATGTTCTATGCTAGTGACTAAATTTATTTAAGAGCTAGAACTCAAGCTTTGAGGCATGCAGACATGCAATTATATAATTTTCTTCTCCATCACTCTCCACTGCCCCCAATATCCACAGCCTGACATACTTTTCCTTCTTTCACAATGAAGACGACACATTTCCTTTGTCTGAAAAGAATCCAGATTTAAGCAGCAGTAATATCTAGTCTAATAAGACTCATATAAAAATCACAATTGGGAGCCTGAAAGAGAATTAGAATCTCCATTTGAAGTGCTAAAATGCAATGGATTATTGTACTGATTCCCCACCGCGATTTATCATTTATCATGAAAATGTATGAGGGGCTTTTCATAAACTTTGCTAAATTGAGATATGGAAAGCAAAATTTCACAGCCATTATATATAGGTCACTCACTTTTGCATATCTAATTGTGCTGTAAATGTATCTGAGAGTACTGTGTTTAAACTGATAGAAAAATTCAACCCAGTAATATACATGTGTGTGTCTGTGTGTGTCTGTGTGTGTGTGTATTATAATACATTATATATTATAATATATATATATATATATATATATATATATATATATATATATATATATATATATATATATAATATGCATGCAATACATGCATACACACACACACACACACACACACACATATATATATATATGTATATATTAAGAATATATATATATATATATATATATATATATATATATATATATATATATATTGTACAAGACTTAATAGAAACAATGTAAAAATTATTATTCTGCATGCTTGGGACAAATGAAATAATTCAAAATGAAGATATGAAAGGGTTGGAAATACTTTGCAGGATATATCATGTTAGTACAGGAAAAAATAGGGAAGAACATCTGCAGGATAAGTGTGATTAAGAAGATGAAAGTGCTTTGGGCCTTTGAGGATAATCATGAGCAGCTGTAAGATCTTAGAAGTCAACATGGCCTGTCCTGTAGGAAGCATACCAAGAAATTGGAAGCCCTTAAGGGATGATATCAACATAGTGAAAAATGGGATCGAGGTCATTAAGATCTATATCTCACTAGTAGAACAGCGACGGCTACATTTTCATGGCGTAGAACACTGGTGTCAAACTTGCTGTGTCACGTTGCCATCACATGACATATCATGACATTTTTTCCCTTCACGGAGCTGGTGTGGGTGTGACCTTCATCCGGCTTGTGGGCCACCAGTTTGACGTGCCGGTGTAGAAACTAAGTGTTTAGAGTCAGTTTAAATCAAAGTTCCTTCCTGGATTACCAGAAGTTGTTTGGAAGAAACAGAAGCCCTATTCAAGCATCAGGAAGTTTGGAGTGCTCTGAATAGACCCTGGCCTCTACTAGAGCCACTTAAATGATATCTGCAGGGGAAGAAGGACATTCAGTTGTATTTATCAGAGGCTTGCCACATGTGGAAACCACAGTTCTACAGGCAAAAAGTTTTATCCTGAAAGCTTACAGGAGAGAAAAAATATAACTTGAGAAATGTCATGCAATAAATACCGAAGGCTAGACTGCTTTCAGTTCATGTTAAATCCAGTTCTGATACAGGAACTACATTAGTCCTCTTGATGGATGACCTCAGTTAGGAAAGAGATAGGATGAAAGCTATCTTGTTGATTTTCCCTGAACTTCATCAGCTTTTGCTAAACTAGCCCTGTAAATTGGGTGTAAGGGGTATACAGTATATCCACATTTAAGTGCTTGATTATGTTTCAGTATGTAGCATATATGCTGTGGCATCCTTCATATCATCACCCATGCTTTTCAACATCAATATTAAATTGCTGGGTGAAGTCACTGGAGAATCGGAAGTGAGGTGCTATCAATATGCCGATTGTGCCTTATGTTATTTCCTCGCATCATCTAAATCAGGGATGTCAAACTTGATTTCATTGAGGGCCGCATCAAGGTCATGTTTGATCTCAGGGTGGGGAGGTGGCCAGAGGGTGTGGCCAGCTCAACATCACTCATGTCAATGTGCTGGTGGTGGCCCAAGCACTCTGCCAGCAAAAATGGACCTTGGGAGGGCCACATGTGGCCCTCCCAAGCTCTGTTTTTGCTGTCAGAAGGTTGAAGGAGGCCTTCGCATCTGAAAACAAAGCACTGTTTTTGCTGGCAGAGGCACTGTGGATCAGTCTTTCACTATTCTCAGTCAGCCCTGTGGGCCAGATCTAAAGACCCCAGCCCATGGGCCTTGAGTTGGACACCCCTGATTTAAATCAAGTGAGACTCTGTAGCTGCTGAGTCTGTTTCTGAACTCAGTAATTAGTTGGATTAGAGCCAGTGAGTTGAACTGGAATCCTGCTAAGCTGGCCCTTTGTCCAATAATTGAGCCGGCACTTACGTTTTGTATAAGCAATTGCATACATTGGGAGTACTTTTAAATCCCTGTCCTTGGTTGCTTGATATGCCCTTTATCAGCTTTGACTGATGGAAAGTTAGGGCTATTTCTCACTGTCAGACAGAGATGTTTTGCCCATTGTGGTTCATTTTCCAGTAGCATCTGAATTGGAGTAACATAATGTGTTGTGTTTCCAGCAGTTCTTGGCTATGATTTGGAATGATTTTTGTTCTTGGTTATGATTTTAGTTAGTTCCAAATAAGGTGCTAAAATACTGATAGATGCACCTAGATATCCTTCAATAGTACTGATTCTAAGATAAGTAGCTGTAATGGTTGGTTATTTCCAGGGGTGGGATTCTACAGGTTCTTACCAATTCGCTAGAACCGGTTGTTAATGTTCTAAGCAGTTCAGAGAACCGGTTGTTGGAAGAAATCTCCTTTTGTTTTTTTCCATCCTTCTTATATTCTTGGCAGATAGCCTAGACTTACTGTCTCCGAAGGAGGTTTTTTTTTCTTTGCTGGTACATTCTTAAAGAGGAAGTGTTGTTTTAAGCCTTTTACACTGCTGTTGGGAGAAAATACTCCCGTTGGAGTTAGCATTTTGAAGAAATAATTGAATAAGGAAGCAGAGCTGCCAGAAAGCTTTTAATGACAAGGAACCAAGATGAGTGACATCAGCAAGGCTTCTTGGCTAGCTAGAAACATGACTTTACATACTCTTTTTGTGTTTTGGTTAAAGTTACAATGGCACTGAAAAAAGTGACTTATGACCATTTTTCACACTTACGACCATTGCAGCATCCCCACTATCATGAGAGGCCAGGTGAGAAGCGCCCCTTGATGTGAGTGACATCGAGTTGGCCACACCCAGTGATGTGAGTGACATCGAGTTGGCCACATCACATGACCAGTAAGCTACACCCACCAACTAAGCCATGCCCACAGAACTGGTTGTTAAAAGAGCAGTGGAGAGAACCGGTTCGGTCTCCGCTACTAATTGCCGCTACCGGCTTGGCAAAACTGGGCCGAACTGATAGAATACCACCACCGGTCCCTACAATTTATCACTCCTGGTTATCGTATCTTTTCTTCCAAATTAACAACTGATCTTCACTGGGAAATAATATACAAATGCAGTTTTGTAAAACAGCCAAATTGTACCCTAGATTTTGAATGTTGACTTGATATTTTAAATTGTACAAGCTTGGGAACTGAAATTCTCAAGTTAGAAGTGGCCTTTTAGATCACCTGTCCAGTCCATTCTATATTAATAACAGCATTAAAAGATGCTCCTCCACCTCACATCATTTATTTGTTATCTCTAATTACACTGGTATGTTTTCTCAAAGGAGGTAAGAAAAAAAATATTAATGGGAAAAAGAAACGGCTGGCATTTTTCTTAAGAGAATTTCCTCAAGAACCTGGAAATAACTGCTGGTGGTGATATATAATCAATTTGAATAGTGGTATCTGGATATTGTAAAGAAATATGTCTAGAAATTTGGGCTTTGAGCTGCCCCGAGCAATTTGGATTCAGGCAGTTTCAAGGAAGGAAGGAAGGAAGGAAGGAAGGAAGGAAGGAAGGAAGGAAGGAAGGAAGGAAGGAAGGAAGGAAGGAAGGAAGGAAGGAAGGAAGGAAAAAACATTTAAAGGAAAGTGTGTTAAAAACCAAGTCAATCTACTTAGATGATGACATGTATTTTCCCCAACATATGTGTAAATGTATAATAAATAGGGAGGAAGTAGAGTTGTCCAAAAGATGGGCAGCTGTGTAAATATTTTAAATAAATAAGGCAAAAAATTGTTAGATTAGTATATTTTGTACATGTGTATTTAAATCCCTATATGCCTTTTTGCTCTCCCTTTAACTCTTTTCTCCTCTCTCTCTTCATAAACTTTTCAGCCTTGTCATATTACTCACCAGCTGTGTAACAGAAACCCTTCAGCTGTTTTGATGTACAAGGAGTAAGCATGCCTAAGTTTCATCCTGTCCTTTGGGAACCTTTTGCCCAAACACTGGTCCCCAGGAAGACAGATCCCAGGCTGGTATAGTGGTTAACATGTTGGATTAAGATTGGGGAGACCCAGATTCAAGTTTATTCTCAGAATAGAAAATTTCTGAGTGACTTCGGGCCTTTTACTCTACTTAATAGGGTTGTTTATGGGGAGAAAAACATTGGACCTCCTAAAGGAGGTATGTGATATACATCCAAAACAGAATTATGTCCATCAACTCTTTAAGGTGTGGTAAACTATTTGGGATGACACCTTCTATAGGCCCTTTTCTCAGACTTAACCTTTGACTTCACAAGGTCCAAATTACTATTGCTGCTTTTAAATCAATTTCCTGCAGTAATCAATATTATAGCTGGCAAATGGCAGATGGTTTGAAACCCCAAAGCTACCATCATGATATACATCTCCTACCATACTTAATTTATATCCAGACTCATGGATGTACTCATAATAGGTGATCATTATTATACTCAAGGTTTGCTTCCATAACAACTAGTTATGGAATATACAACATCACCGTGTCTCTAATTAAGCCCATTTAATTCTCTTTGCATTGGCCGTGCTGTTGAAAATGTCCTCTCGGAGACCACCTGAATGAACCAACCCAGTTTTGTGATCCTCCAAAAATCCACCTTCTCACCATCTCATGGTCTTTTTTCAAGACTTTAGTTTAACTCAGCACCACTATCATAACAGGCGAAAGAAATCAGTAAGGACAAAAAAAAAATCTAACTTACCATTTTCGTGGTGCAGAGCCTGGAAGAATTGTCATAGAAGTGTGTAGGGATGGGACATTTAGCTTTGGAGAGTATAGCTCCAGGATTACTTTTTTCTGTCTCTTACCCAACGCCAAGATTCCTGGTCATTCTCTTGTTACAGGAAGACCGGCTCAAGGCCAAAGTGGCACATTCCATTTCACACATGCTGTTGGGAAAGGATGATCCCTCCAGGCATATTTACTAATTCTGAAAACACAGTTGAGCACAGCTCTGGAAAGCTGCAAATCCCATTGGGAATGTTTTTAGAAACTCATTAATACCTTCGCTCAGCCAGAGCAGGTTAAGGTCTTTGGTTGTTCTTCAGACTTTTGGAGCTGTACCACCAAAAACAGAGCGTGTGTTTGCTTCTGTGAGGCTATCTTATCAAACATTGCGTGAGAGACTTCTGAATTTGCTCAGGGCTTAAACTGAATCAAACCAAAGAGGTTCTTCTAGTTTTTTTTTAAATGATCCCCATTAATTTGTGGAGAAACATTTCATCAGAAACCTTTGTGAGAAATAAATACAATCTCTGCTTCTTTAATGTGAGTGGAAATAAATCCTTAAAGACAAAGGCTCCTGACTCTGTCACTTGAAGCTGGTGGCTTCCACTTTCATTATTTCTCTGTGCTGATTTGTTCTACTTCTAGCATACATAATTTCATTTTCACTGACAAACTCAAAAAGAGTTTCTCCCTGATTTAAAGACAAATAGAATCTCGCATTTTGGCATGAAATGAAGCAAATATTAGTTTGTATAGTGGATATTTTAAACAGAATTGAAGAACTCAGATTTTCAAATAATAAGAAACAAGAACTTGTTAGTTTAGGATTTGCTATGGGTGGCTATTAAAAATGATCTTCAGGAAAGCTTGAATACATTTCAGGAATACCTATAAGGACATTTAGCTTAGAATGAACGTCTGTTCTATTGCATTAATTCTGTACTTACCATTTTCTGAAATTAATGATAACTACCTGGGGTATATACTACTCACAAACAAGAATGTGGTAATATAAATATAGTTCCAGGTCCCATTTTGCTTCCAGCAAGTTATGTAGAAGACTACAGTATTGATTTCTTCCCATTAAATATGCTCCATGGGTGCCTGAAATGTACACAGAATTTTCAGGTCTTCTGCACAACTATTTCTTTCAATTGCAGATCATGGATTATTCAGTAAGTATTATTCAGTGAACATATTGCAGAATTGCCAATGGTGCCTTTTTGTGCACCGCTTCTGTAGGGTGGTAATAGAAAATTCAATATGGCAGCTATGATCATGTGATTGAAACCCTACTCCTTTGATCCCAGAATTGTGGCTGTCAGTTTGAATTTCTGGACAGATGTTCTAGTATCTGGGAAGAATTGAATTTCTGGAAGTATTGGTAAAGCAGCTGCCCTTTATAGTTATAGCACAATTGTGAAGATAAAATGGGGTAGAGGATAGATATGTTACTCTGAGTTCTTTAAACTGAATTAGAGTCAAGTTTTATGTGACTTTGTGAATAGTAACTCTTTTACAATTATATGGAAATGGTTTACTATTGTCGTTTTTTCAGTTCTCAATTTAGTCCACAGCCCAGACATTTCCTGGTAGTCTTCTACTCAGGTATTAGTGGGTCTACTTCATTTTTTGAGAAGAGCCAAGGTCATCTGAATGTGGAGGAAAGGATGAATAAATTCAAAATATTAAACCATATAAATAATTTTAAATCTCCTAATTTAAACCAAATTCAGACTTTGGGAACTCAACTTGGTGCCAAATAATAAAAGTTAAAATCTGTCTGCACTGAAGCCTTCATAGTTTATGGCTAAGAACATGTAATTTCTTTAAATGCCTTGAAATACTTTATTCAAAAGTCTAGCTTTAAAGCACTATGAAGAGAAAACTATAAATGTTTTCATGTGAAGCCCATAATAGAACAATATCTCAACAATAGCAACATGCCACCACCCTCTTAAGAATTCTATAGCTATGCTTCATTCACAGGAAATGATAAGCAATAATAGGTGGACTTTGTTGACACTGGGTAGGAAGTGTGTACATAGCTTGCTTGGGCTTTGCCCATGTTGTAGAGAAAATCATCTGGATGCTTTGCATTATGTTGGAAGCCGAACACTGGAGTGCTAAACGTCCTTGTTATGCGAGGACCTCCCTCTTTAATAGAGATGAAGGCATTAGAAATATCCTCAAACAATCCTAGTGGTCTTGTGTCTGGAGTTGGCCTTATGTCTGTGTACAGAAGCTATTCCAAAAGGGATGCCTTTGGCTGATTCACAACCCAGATAGAGCCAGAATATGCACACTTTGATCCTTGTTGGCCTTACAACAATGAACAAAAGCATAAACACTGATGTGCTAATGAAGGATAGCAGCCAATACATTTAGAGGTTACTCTATCTACTAACGCCTAAAATGCCTGACAAAATAGCTTAGCCATTTTCTTTCTTAGGCATTTATTTTCAAGCATGTTGAGCACATGCCATCTTCCTCTAGCATTAGAAAATTACTTTTATATATGTGTGTTCAAAGCATAGAAGTAAAAGCCTTCCTATTATGAAATTATGAAAGTAGACTGTTGGGTATACAGATGGAAGGAGTGGGGAAGGAAGGGGATCTCTGAAGAGAACCTTATTACATTAATTTTAAAAAATAAGAATAGAGATGGATGGGACGTTCTAGTTCAACCCCCTATTCAAGCCAGAGATCCTATATCATTTCAGATAGGTGGGTGTCCAGTCTTTTCTTAAAACCTCCATGATGAAGTATCTACAACTTCTGAAGGCAAGCAGTTTCACTGGATGGTCCTCACTGTTAGGAAGTTTCTCCTTAATTCCAGGTTGCTTCTGTTCTTGATTAGTTTCCATCCATTATTTCTTGTCCTGCCCTCTGGTGCTTTGGAAAATAAATCGACCCCTCTTTTTTTGTGGCAGCCCCTCAAATACTGGAACACTGCTATCATGCCACCCCCAGGCCTTCTTTTCTCTAGACTAGCCATGCACAATTGCTGCAACCGTTCTTCATGTTTTTTTTTTGTCTCCAGGTCCTTAATCATCTTAGTTGTTCTTCAAAGACTAAACTTTTTTTTTGGGGGGGGGGAATGTTGTGACCAAAACTGGATGAGGTATTCCAGGTGTGGTCTTAGTAAGGATTTAAAAAGGGGTACGAAAGCTTGACTTTCATTCTATGACTCTTTTTATACAACCAAGGATTGCATTTGCTTTTTATGGCTGCTGCTGTACACTTCTGGCTCATATTTAAGTGATCATAGACTAGGACTCTAAGATCCTTCTCACAGTTACTGTTTTTGAGTCAGATTTCACCCAGTCTGTACTTGTATCTTTGGTTTTTCCTGCCTAGGTGTAAAACCTTCCTTTTCTCCACATTTCATGTTTTTGGATAAGGGCCCATTGTTCAAATCTGTCAAGATCTTTTTGGATCCTGAGCTTGTCTTCTGGGGTGTTGGCTATTCCTGCCAGCCTAGTGTCAGGAATAACCAACAAAACAACAAATCTTAAGGAAGAAACCTTTTTTTTAAAAAGTCTAAAAAGTTGTAACTGGAACGGTATGTGGGAATGGCCTTGGAAGATAAGAGGAAGAGATACAACTATAGGAATTTATTTTTATTTATTTTATTTTATTTTATTTGTCAATTGTTTACAAGATAATAAGTATAAGTGTATACATAGTTATGAATACATGAAATGGGTACATATAAGAAAAATAAAAGAAAAATAAAAGAAACAACAGGACAGGGTCAGAAAAGATGCAGCTTAGCCTCCAGAAGGATTGTGGGTAGGGCAAGTGCCTGAGAAGGGACCCACCCTAATTTTGTAGGCTGTAAAGTGGGTAGGAGAAGAAATGTACTTTTAGACTTGCAAGATTTTGATAATATAACCTTACAATAAAGTAGAATTAGCTCATTTAGCTGTGTTTTCTACCTTGCACAACCAACGGAACCCAACACAGGTTGTTTTCTTAATATCTAAGCATTAAAATGAAAACCTCTAAACAAAATAAGATCATTTTAATTTAGCAATAATTCTCACAGTTTACTCTGGGGCAGGCTAGTACCCCATCAATAATCTTTTTTTCCAATATAATACTTGAGATTAATAGAACTCAAATTCACGAGGTAGTTGGGGCACTCTGTATACACTTTGCGTACCTTCCAACATTGAAGTGAGGAGACAAAGATCATGACTGGAAGGTTTATAGAAACAATGCTGGGGCACACACACAGATGGGCTTCCCAGTATGCTTACTCCTAGAATCTTGTGTAAACAAAAGAGGAGTGGATTTAAATACCTAAAGCTGTGCTCCCTGGAAAAGGAAAAATGAAGATTTTGCTATGATAACAAAACCTGTTCCTCCTCCCCTTGCTTGGCTGCACAACAAATATTACTTTATGATTTGTGAATCTTTCAACCACTGAGTTAAAAATGAACAAGTAGACAACATAGATTATGTGTCTCTGCTCAGTTTTCACAGATCCCTTCCTCAACTCCCTGAGAGAATTCCTTTTGCATCTGTCAAAGACGCTGAAAAATTGGTATGTGCCAATAAACAGGATTTTTAATAGAAAATCATACTTTTCCACTTTGGTTGCTTAGTTCAGACATCACCTGGATATAGTAGGACACAAGTCTAAACAGACAAGAGTATTGATACCAGTAGGAAAATTTTCATTTACGCTAGAAATCTTATAATTTTCCAAGTTGAGGTAACACTTATTCCTGTTTTCATCCTGATACAAACTGGGAGAAGGTTGCTCAAGATTTCCTTGGACAAGGAGCTTGTCCATGTGCTAAGGATGTAAGCAGAATTATTGAATGTAGAATTGGAGAAGCCATAGGCCTGATCCTACTAATCTGAAATTCCATTGGTATGAATGATAATTCCTAATCATAAAGAAAGAAGGGCAAATTTGGATTCAGATAAGGGTCTAAACCAGTGGTTTTCAACATTTTCTTCACCATGGACCCCCTTTAAATCATGGCCACAGACCACCAAGTCTAACTCAAGATTTAAATCATAACATTTCTTCAAACCTCAGACCTCCTGTGACAACATCACAGACTCCCAGAGGTCCATGGACTACATATTGAGAACTACTGGTTTGAACTAGTTTTTTTGAATCTCAGCAAATTTCCTAGTGAGCATGCCTAGCCAGCATATTGGCTAGGGGATTCTGGGAATTGAAGGTTGAGAAACACTGGACTAAACTATGCAGTGTTTGCATAATGCATTGAATCATATTTTAATTCAGTGCATTGTGTCAACTCAGTGCTCAACATAATAGTTCATTGTGGTATGGGAAAAATGAGTTACTAAATGTTAACTATGGGAAAGTTGGTAATAGAAACAGTAGAATATGGATGGGTAGAGGTAAGAAAAGACATCACATTGAAATTATGGAGTGGAAAGTGATTGTATAACCTTTCCTACATTGTATCAAATACCTTCTATTATGACCAAGACCCTTGATGATCAAATAAATTATTTCCCATGGTAATATATTTAGCAAATAACAATCTAGTTTCCCATTTATCACTAAATGTGAAATACGTGTGTACTAGCCTTTTTCAGCCTCTTTTAGAAAGATTGCAGCAAGAACACTTAAAGCGCCTCTCAAAGAAATCATATCTGCTTGGCATTTGAGAGCTAAAGGTCACCCCATGTTTCTAAGCAACACATTTCCTAGATATTAATTTTCACTTTTTATATGTACAGAAGTTTGACAAGAAGTCTTTTCAAAGCCCCATTACTGGATACATTCTTGCATGGGAAGGTAAGCCTGAAAGAAGGCCTCTTATCTTTTTCATTCAGTTTCCCGTATTCTTTATTATTACATTAAGTCATCATTCATCTAACATGCATCAAGCCATCATTCAACTAACACATATTAAGAGTCGTGTGTGACCAAAGAAGGCCCTAGGCATTATAGGAGAGGAGTAAGATCTATTCAAAGGAGATCTATCCTGCAGGCACTGAGCTATATAAGAGTATCGTTACTTTAAATGAACCGGTAAGGTATAAAACAAATGGATAATTCCCAGAGTTCTTATATTTGGCCCAGATCATATTCCTTTTGCAGCTGGCAGACATATGCTGTGTTCACTCACTCTCCCAAGAGCCTCGACATCCTTCAGAAGTAATAACAAGTCAGCGAAATAGAAGCTGCTTATGCCCGAAACCTTACCCTGGGGAACAGTGACAATTGCACGTGTAAAAATAGCTTAACTGAACTCCTAGTTCTTTCAAGACGTACTTGGGAAGGAATTGATGGTCCCAGGATAGGAGCACATACTTAGATACCAAATGAGGTTCCTCTGCTAAGGACACTTCATCTTTTGGCTGGGGATCTCTTGAACATGGGCGTAGAGGTCCTTAAAGCCATAACACAGCATGAGAAGAAGATTACCTCTTCGTCATCTTGCCCCAGTTTGTTGATTACGTTGAAAATGCAAAGAGGTACAAATATATACTTTTGATTTCACAGGACAACACTGTTAAGATGGTAAACCAGAAGGTGCGTCTTGATTGTGTCATCCTGAATGGATTTAGTCAGCATTCAATTTCCAAAATAGCAATACCCAATGTAAAATATGAAAACATGGAACAGTTCTATAACTTGATTATAGACTACAGACAGACTTTTTAATGAGCCACACATAATCAGTGCCAGTAGCAAATTCCTTATTATGTAATGGAATGTAGTCAAGGTTGCAGGAGGGAGGGGCTCATTTCCAGAGGACAGACATACCCTCCTTCCTGCAAGTCTTGACTACATTCCACCACATATTAGCAGCTTTGCCTTGTAAGCATTTATGGTAAATAGGTTGTGATTATTACTTTTAAAGTTGTTTTGGGACACTTTTTCTTATGCTTATCGACAGAAAGTACAGATCTGTACTGATATCTCTAGACAGACCACACATGTGAAGGCATAACAAATAACATTAGCTTGATGATCGATCTGAGTGTATGAAAAATTAAAAGTTTAAACCGATATGTTCTTTATCTGGAAAGGATGGCAGACCATTAAGTCGTCCTGAAATTTCTGACAAGAACAATAGGATTGAACTATAATAAAATATTACTATTGCTTAATTTCTCTGTACCATATCCTTAAGATTATCAATGATACAAGGAAGAGGAGATTTAAAAAGTCCATTTGCAAAGACAAGGGTTTTACTAAAAAGTCTTGCGTGCAGCTAATACAATGTGTTTGGCAAAGTGAAAATCTCCTTTACATTCATATACTCTCTCTCTTTCTCTACAGTGGTTTCTTTATGTTAGAAAGAGAGAGGAGAAGCTGCTCTATATTGGTTACGTTTCTGGTCCATCCTTGTGTGTCCAATCACACTTGGCCAATAAAGAATTGGTGCGGAAGCGCTTCACGCTACACCTTGCTGCTGTTCACTGAAACAACCTGACTTTTTCTGGCTTCCGGACAAGACTGAGAAACACGAGAAATCTATATTACCAGTTTTGTTAAGAACCTTAAAGAGACATCACCTTTTTCAGAAATTAGGGTCATGCAGAAATTGGGGCAAATGAGGTCACCTGAATTTTTGAATAGTACGAACAGGGAAATGCCTTCATTTTGTCTAAATTAATGAAGAACCCCATAGCAAATGTTTGTCTTAAGATGTTTTCACTGGTAATAATGCTGAAAGTCCTTCTAGTTGCTGAAGTTGAGCTTTTTGGAAAATGTTAATGCCTGACCAGCAAAGTACACTGAGGCAAAATGGAGATAATGGGTACCCTGTATCAGGTTCCTGAATCACTTGTTTTTTGTATTTGTGCTGGAAGGTCCACAAAGGGGAAAGAAAGACAAAATTAACACTCTAATCCTCCTAGAGAAGCTAGCTTTATCTCTTGTTACAAAATGGCTTATGAGCCTCAAAACCCACAACTAAATAATAGGCTATAGTCCTTGAACATGCATAGAAGACTAACCAAACAAAAGTGACTTCCGTTTCTTGTTTTAAAGAGATGTATAGAAATTTGGATTTTCTTTAAATTAGACAAGTATTTAAAAGCCTGGTCCTGTTTGGGAATGGAAAAGTTGGGCAGTTGTTCAAAGGTCACCTCTTTGCAACCTGTGCAACTGTTGCATCCCCTCAGGTCTCACTCTGGCCTGGTCGTCTTTCATCTCATGATATTGTAACTTCAAAGCATATCAGCTCCTGTGACTGTTTATCTTCCTCAGGAGTAAAACATTTACCAGTCTATACCAACTACTACAAAGAGGTTGAGAATAGACATACTGAAAGAAATTTAGAGTGCATGGAGATTAAACATTTTGCTGGGCAACTGAAAATTAGCCATTCGTTCTAGAAGATCTGCCTTTCAAGTGCAGCTAAGACAACCTTTCAGAAGCATTTTGCTGTTCATCACAGTTGCACACATTGGCACAACATTAGTATTTCCTGCAATAAATACATGAAGTGTGAGGGAAAACATGTTCCATTAAACACTTTGAATAAGTTTCAGGGATTGTAACCTGTCATTGGCCATAATTTCCTGGCACATAACTAAGGTGTTCAGGGACATGTTGCTTCATGAAGTATGAAGTGGTTCTAAGCTGTTAGACAAAACTCCTCCAAGCTACAAACTCAGATTTTAGTTTATTTATTTACCATGTTCTAAAGAAATAAGAACTAAAAACAATTAATATTCCTAACTATCCCTAACAACAGTGTGCCTATACTTCAGAGAAATACAAACTTCCTTCTTGACCCCAGATGCCCTCCAGAAAAGCCAGATTTTTAGTCTTGTTCTTCAAAAGCATAATGGAAAGAAACAGTCCAAATATGCAACAAGGAAAAGTTATTCCAGAGAAGAAGACTTTCACCAGGAATGCTCAGAACAGAGTCACTAAACATCCTTCTTAATAATTAATTAGTATTAAGATAATATTGATTAATAATTCTTCTCTCCATAGTTTCACTGGATAAACAGTCCTGGAGATGCTTGGGTTTTGAATAGGACCTTAAAAGACTTTTTTTAAACCTGAAAGATAAGTGCAGCTCCTAAGAGAAGGCCGACGTACTCTCCTAAATTTCTTAATGGTCTTCAAAGGCAGCACCATATATAGTGAACTGCAACAATCCAGACAAGAAGTGACAGAGATATGTGTGATCATGTGATAGAATATGCACCTGGAGAATCAGTGGAAAACCACATCTTAGAATCTCTCAGCACATATTTAGTAAGTTAGAAGATTATAGTTTAGTTTGGCAAGATTCTGTCAATTAGGTGAAAGCAAATAAAGAATTGAACTTGATTAGTCTTGAAATGTTGAAATGTCATTTCAAGAAGCATCATATGAAGGCCCTCTTCCATTTTTCTGGATTTTAATCTAGACCTGCATTTCTCCACCTGAACTAACTGCCACCAGGAACCAAGAAAGGATCACATCTCCTGCCCATGGTGAGATATGTAACTATTATTTGTATACTGATAATCCCATTGGGGGATTATATAATAATTTGCTTTATGTAGATGTTAAACAGTAAAGGGGAAAGGTCACACAATAATTGAAGGAGTTGAAATCCTCCTCTTCCTCCTCCTCCTCTTTCTCCTCCTCCTCCTCCTCCTCCTCCTGATAGACTTTTTAAATAGCTTTCTATGGTTCTTTGTTCCATATAAGAACATTTTTTCTTGCATCCTTTTATATAATTACATCTATTTCTTCTTCTTGCTCTTATTCCTTTTGCTTTCCTTTCAGTGATCCACCATTAGAATCACCTATCACACATTAATTATTTCAAGATCTCACATGATGTCATATTTCATTCATCATTTCATGTCATATTGCATTCTATATTTCTACTTCACCACACTTTAAACTTTTTATATTTCCTTTATTTTAGTATTCTCCACAACAATAGAGTTATTCTTTTATGAGCATTTTTCAATAATTGACTTGATAAAATGCTTAAACGTTCTGATATATGTTGCATGCATTACACAGATATTGAGTTGTAAAGTTGGTGTTCCTCTAGTTCAGAAAACACTACATTAGATTATACTGAATTCATGCTTAAATAATAGAACAAAAACAATGGAGGAGGGCTATATTAATAAAAGTTAGGTTTTAACTTACCCAGTTTTAATCAAATCATGTATTTCCACTTTGTAATCTTATAAGCCACAACTAAGAGTATGTTGTCAAACCCTGAAGGGTTCAGACCTTCTTCTTATTGTATTTTGAGCATTGATTTGAACCAGAATCCATTGTTGCCACAACATTCACAGAAATTTGCCATATGTGTAGAAAAGGCTCAGTGCTTGTGATGCAATGCCACAGTATTGCTGATCCCCATCTCGGCCTCCTTAACCCTGCTGCACACACCACTGCATTGTTGAAACATAGGAACATAGCATCATAGGGCTGGAAGGGAGCTTGGTGGTCTTCTAGATTAATCGCTGCTTAAGGCAGGATCCTTATATCATTCTGGACAAATGGAGGTCCGATCTTTTCTTGAAAACCTCCAGCAATGGAGCACCCACAACTCCAGAGGCAAACTGTTCCATGACTAATTATTCCCATTGCCAGGAAATTTTTCCTTAATTCCAGGTTGGATCACTCTTTATTGAACTTCCACCCATTCCTTCTTGTCCTACCCTCAGGTTCTTTGGAGAATGTCAATCCCCTCTTCTGTAAGCCCACCCTTCAAGTACTGGAAGTCAAGTATTGTATCAGCCCTAATTATTTTCTTTGTTACATTCAAGATTTGCATTCAAATGCTCCTAATATTCAATGATTTCTCTGTTATGTCTCTTCCATGGCATATAAATGCTGAATCTCTCAGAGGTGACAATGTGGGATGAGAAGTAGGAACATATACATCTTTCTCATGATACAAGTCTACTCTTCTGAGCTGTGACTGATACAGATATGAAAACGATCTTAAGGAGACCTCTCTTTCATGATTATCTATTATTACTCAGTATGCCAACTGGAAACTTGATCTGCATAATCCTGTACTCTGTTAGGAACATAAGTAGAGTAGACAAGTCTGTTTAGCAACTTGAATCATTTCAGGCATAGACTTGGCACATCACAACTGATAAAGATCCTGGACTATCCTAAGAGACGACAAGTCTGAGGTGGCTTCTTGAAGAAGGCTGATGTGCCAGTGTTGTTCAATAAAAGACAATACCCTTTTCTGGAAAATATGATCAACCTGTAACTTGTCCTTGAAAATGCCAGGGCCTCCAGCTTATTTTCTGTTGCTTGGTATGAAAGAATTATTTCTTCGGTGTTTTCTTGTGAGAATTTCAGTACCATTAAAGCAGGCAAAAACTCATTCATTTCCTTCAACGGTGTGAAAAAACCCCCACATCTCAGCTGGGTATCAGTTTATTTGATACTGAGGCTAGGAGACGCCCCCTTCTTATCGGCCTCAAATGAGGACTTTCACAGTAATCTAAGATCTGATGTGTCTCTGAGGTGAAAAGGCACGAGAAAGCAATACTTATGTAAACTTCTATATCACAGCTCTCTCCATGCCCTGTTGCCCAGTCCTTTGACTGTCAAACAAGAAGCTACAAAATGGGAGGAACTGTATGGAATGCCTACAACAGGGAAGTGTATTTCTTACATTGATGGGAATTTTAATTAGCCTCCGCATGGCTAATTAAACTAATAATAAGACATTTAAATGATAATTTTATGGTTCATCCTATGGAGCTGAGATCTTTGTAAAAAGAACTGTTACACTAATAGATTTTGAAATGCTTGGGAATGAAGATTGATAGTTTTATAAAAGGTCAGCTACAGAACTGAAGAGAATAAGAATGTCTCTGTATCGCTTAAAATCACTTGATTTTTTAAAAAAAAATTATTTACAAAGAAATGTAAAGCTTCTCTTATTACCCAGGTAAGTACTTTGAAATACTGTAAGCAAGTGACAGTGGTTGGACTTTTATTTATGAAACAGATTATGAGGAAACTGAGTCAGTTTGCATTTATCTTCATCTGAAATGCTGAAGTTTTTATTTCCTGGAAGTGCAATTGTAGATTTAATTGAAAGAGAAGTGGCAAGAGATAATTTCTAGAAGTAAATGAAAGAATCTAAATTGTACCCATCCAACATTTCATATGATATTCATATAATGAGTTATAATTTTAATTATTCTGATTTTAATGCTTAATATTTGTATTAAATTGTAAACCATCCAGAGCTTCTCCCTGAGGTAGATGAGTGATTAAGTAGTATGAAATATAAACAGACAAATAAATATTAACTCACAGTTCCTGATTGTCTTACAAATATATTCACCTTGTCAATATATCTATCCTGGTAAATTAGTTCAATGTCCAATTCCTTTCCTTTCCTTTCCTTTCCTTTCCTTTCCTTTCCTTTCCTTATACACACAGACTATAGAAAAAATATATAGAGATTAAGTTGGCAAATATATGCAATAACCACTGACAGATAAAGGAGATAAAAGAAACAACACCCCAATGCAAGAAACAGACTGAAACTAATGTCAGTTTGATTCCGCATGGTACAGGAGGGGAAAGAGGAAAACTGGCAGATTTCCAAGATTCTGTTATTATACCCAGCAACAATAAAATTCCAGTCATTCTTGTGGTGTTTGTTTTCATACGTGACTGCCATGCACACATACACATACAGAAATAAATCAGTAAGCAAGAGGAAAAGTGTGCTGACATAAATTGTTCTGCCTTTCTTTCGAAACTCTCAACAATGAGCCTGATGAGAGGTGCTGTCCATGAGGAAAGAAAAAATGTTGTTTGTGGATTTCCTTAGCTTCATTTCCTGCGCTATCAAGTGTCAGCTGTCAAAGCTTACAAACCCCCTTAATTGGAAAAGGGAAGAAAGAGATTAGTGAATGGGGGTGCTTAAAACATCTGGTTTAGACACCTGTCAGTTTCCCCAATAAGTTACAGTTTGGTCATCCATGAAGTATATGTATCAAATCACAAATGAAAGTCAATATAATAATATTGTGGGATCCAATCTGGGTCAGTCACTGGGACCGGAGGTTTAGTCTTCTGAGATTTCAGATTTGCACTGGAGCCCCTCCTCAGGGAACCTCTCTGTCACCAGAATGTGATGGGCTCCAGTACAAGTCCAAAAGTTCAGAAAATTAAACTGCATGTATTAAACCCGACAAGATAGTGATTCCAACCTTGCAACCCAAGTCCCACCTCTTTTGTATGTGCATTCTTTTATTTATTTATTTTTAAAAATGCCAGATCTCTTTCAAAACAGCTCAGCTAAAGGGTAGGGAGGAGGGGGTATGCGTTGAAAGCCGAATTCAGTCAGTGAATTCTGTCCTTGGCCGATGCTGAAAGGGAATGGTGGTGATGGTTGCAAGTGTCTGTGAATGTTAACACCCAGAAGTGATTCATACATCAGCAAAAAGATACTACTCCCCAAAGAGAAACACACACACACACACACACACACACACAATATAGCCACAGAAGTAGCAAACAACCTGCAATGTATTCATTAGAGAGAGAACGAGCAACACACATCTGGCAGAACCTGGATATCTCTATTTCTCTGTTTAAATAAACCTTCTGTGCAACATAGGATTAGTGTTCTCTCAACAGTGCATGAATCCTATATTTATGCCCAGTGTACTGCTCTTTTAAAAAAGCACCAACCCTGTGTTTATAAAAAGCCTGCGTTTGAGAAAGCATTTGTAAAGCAAATGCCTCTGAGAAAGCCAGGTGCATAAGCGCACCAACGTGCCTACCGCCCCTGTCCTATTGTTTCTTTTTATTTTTCTTATATGTATCCATTTCATGCATTCATAACTATGTTTATACTTATATGTGTTATCTTATAATCGCTTGACAAAATAAATAAATAAATAAATAAATAATCTCTCCTATTGCTCAAGCTGAAATGATCACGGTGGGCACTTTACAATGACTGAAGGGGAAGAGGCAGCTTAAACTGTCCAATCAGAGTTAAAGAGATTCCACTTCCTGCCTACTTCATCAACACAATCACCAGTGAAGCCTACCGAATCACGTTCATGGGTAACTTGTGTAAAGAAGACAGTAAATGCTGTTTTAAATCTGAAGGTGACTTTAAACTGCCTTGGCTGTATCAGTTTCATGCAGACATGTCATAGAAAACTGATTATCAGTGTGTTCTGGGAGAGTTGAGGGATGGCAGATCAGTCTATAGTCTGCGCAGTAGTTGTTGCATATGTTCTTCTGCTTGGGGAAGTAATTTCATATCAATTTCATAGAGGCAGGATAGTCTACCTAAAGCTATGCAGTAAAAAGCATGTAGCCACTCCAAGCAGTATTCCTTCTCTCAACTAATGTTAGGTAGCAATTGGATCATAGCTACAATCTCAGTATCATCCAAAGGGAACATCACCACCATTCACCTGAGTTCAACTTAATTTCAGAGATCTCAGTAATTTCCCAAGCTTTATCTGCTTTTATCGAATATTAATATCAATAATATTATTGATATTTATTTATTTTTAAAATTCACATGTTGCCTATCTCACATTATAAAATCACTCACACTTACAATTAAAGTCATAAATATTAAAACATTAACAATATTACATTAGGTACAAAACTAGAAAACCAAAAGCAAGAATGGTACTGTGGTGGCATCTTCCCATATATATGAACAATATTTTAATTCTGAAAATCAGTTCTGCTATTTGAAGTATGTATTTCATCACTCTATTTTGATTGGAGCTTTGTTATTGGGGAAAGATTTCTGTGTTAAATTGAATGATAATACAATTTTTCAGTCAAGAACTGTGTATTGTAACATCTTGTTCTTCAATGAGAAACGGTGTTTTTCTTCTTTTTCTTTCTTTTTCTTTTTTCTTTTTACAGTACTGTTAACTAACAGTGGATCAGACACAACAAATGAAAAGTAGGATTTTTCTATCAATGCCCAGGGGAAGGAATTCAAATGGATCAGATGTGTGATGGCATGTCATCAAGCTGAACAGCTTTGAAAGAGAAATTGATACATAAATGAGGATAATCACAGTTAATTACAATGATTGCTATATATTACCTCAGTGATCAAAAGCAATATATTTTCTGGAAAAAAATAGTACAAGAGGATCCTTATTTTCATGTCTTCTACATGGGACTTCCCCCATGTACATAGTTGGCCAATACAGAATTAGGATGCTGACATTAACATGTCTTTGATATGATTCAGTGGAGTTTTCTCTTATTATGAAGCGGCCACATTTTCTCCTGTTACAAAGTAATCAGTGCAATGTTAATTTATTTCATAAATTTTCCATCCAACTTTACTATTCTTTAAACAATCTGGAAGTCAGGAACAATTTTTTAAAAGTAAAACAAACACAGTGACTTTTCAATAAAAAGTTTATACAATTTAGCAATAATATGTTCATTGTGTACACAATTCTGTTTCAAATTCAGTCTTAACAATGTTCAAAATTAGAAAATTTTCTACTTTAAATATTGAGTTTATCTGATTTGCAACTTGTTTAGTTTGGATAAAAGAATGGATGTTGCTGAGAAACAGAAGCTTTTTCAGTTAGAAGGACATGACTTGAAATTTAGGATATTTATGATACAACTTAGCTATCTTTTAAAAATCCCTTTGTTATATTCTACAATTGCAAATAGTTAACACCTACATTGACAATACTTCTGAACTGTCTATAAAAAACAAACTTTTTTTTTGTTCCTATAGATTTGTAACTATTCAAAAAACATTTAAGTTCTAAAAGTAACTCAGGATTTTTAACAAATATGTCTGCAGTAAATGGTGAAATATAAAGATGTTTTATTTGAAGATACTGCAATCTTTTAGACAACCCAAAATCCTTATATTAAGAGTAGATCTTTCTTTTTGGACCTTTTTCCTAAACTAAATATTTTAGATAAAATACTAAAGCCACACTGTAGTTGTAAAGAAAGAGGATTCAGTGACATTTATGATACTTATCTGTGTAAACTTACAAGGATCGGCCCATGACTTCTAGTGATTAACTTTTCACTGTCTGAAATGATTTGCAAAACAATGTTTATCTCTTCAGAAATAGTGTTCAACCAATATTCCACTAGTGTAGAATTTCAGTATTGAATAATTTGCACACAATTTAAAAAAAAACCCAAAAACAAATATAGCAAGATGTAGATATTCAGGCTACTTCAAATCCTTATTAAAAACAGTAGATAATATAAAATTGCCAGCAATCAAGACCAATGTCAAGGGGTTGACATTGACATGAACCTTGATCACCTTGACTTTTGGCAATACTGACAGGTTCCCTGGTCGAGGCTATGAAAAAGCAGTTGCTTCTCACATTACAGGAGTGGGTGAGGGGTGATTCACTGCAAGAAGCAGAAAGTCATGTTCCTGGGTTGTTGCAATTTGTGACTGATGATTGATGTATATTTACAAGTGAATATTCAGGGTCAATCCTGAATCCAGGCAATCCTTATAAATAAATTATATAATAAACTGTCTTAAGTCTTAGTGTTCTTTTGTTATAGGGTATCTGAATTTTCTATCTACCTGCTGATATTTACAGGGATTGTGCATGATGTGAATGGAAATGAAGGAGAGCTCCATGCTGATACACATGATGAATACTTTAAAAAAATATTTTGAAAAAAAATAGACCTTCTCTGGAATTATATTCCCCTAATATCATATATGAATAACTATAGGACACATGCAAACTTTTAATTTGAATTTGAATTCTTTATTGGTCAAGTGTGATTAAAGATGCAAGTGATTAATCATTATCATAGTCATAAAAATACATTCATCATAAAACATTAGATATAACACTTAATGATAGTCATGGATACTAAATAAGCAATCAACATAAATCATACTAGGATACTAAGTAAACAATATAAATCGTAAGATACAAGCAACAAAGTTATAGTCATAAGGAGATAGGTAATAAAGAGGATGAGAATAATGATAGTAATATTGCCTTTGTAGATAATTTGACAGTGTTGTGGGAATTAGTTGTTTAGCAGGGTGATGGCATAGGAGAAAAAACGCCTTGTTTCTGGTTGTTTTGTTGTGCAGTGCCCTATAGCATCGTTCAGAGGGTTGAAGTTGAAACAGTTTATGTCCAGGATGTGAGGAGTCTGTAGAAATTTTCACAGCCCCCTTTCTGGTTCATGCACTATACAGGTCCTCAATGGAAGGCATGTTGGTAGCAATTGTTTTTTCTGCAGTTCTAATTATCTCAGTAGCTTTCTGTATTTTTATTGGACTTACTTGCCGTGAGAACTTTGGAGTTAGAGCAGGTTAATAAAGATAAAAATAATAAGCAAACTAACAGGGATAATCATCAGGAACATACATAGTGTTCATGACAAGGCCAGGCTTGTGAGCACTATAGCTGCAGTGGAGCAAGGGCCGGTCACTTAAGAATTAAGGGGCGACTTGGGAATAAGACTTGGAGATGATTGGCCCCTCCCATAAGATATAAAGGAGGAGCAAAGGGACATTACATTATGGCTGATCCGGACTATCAAAGACATTCCCATCAAAGACCATCCATGAGATTGATCAGTGTGTTTTGGTGGTTTAGCCATAAACTTTTCTGAAAGGAGAAAGGATTGTTTGTTTCCTTTGGGGTCTTCCACTTCCACAGCTCTAGAATGTTCTCAATGATCTTATAATGAAGCTGGGGATAACAGTTATTCAAATTATCCAGGTTGCAGCAATATTTCTTTGGTAGGGGGCACATGCTGCCTTTTTCAAGGTTAGAAGCACTACATTCTCCCTTACACACTGACCATAGCTCCTGTCACTTCCCTGGAAGCTTTCACCAACTAGGAAAGACAGGGATCTTGTTTACAGAGGGCATAGTTAATGTCTTGGAGGACTTTGTCAATAGAATAGAATGGCATGGCATGGCATGGCATGGCATGGCATGGCATGGCATGGCATGGCATGGCATAGCATAGAATAGAATAGAAGCTGGAAGGGTCCTTAGAGGTCTTCTAGTCCAGCCCCCTACTCAAGCAGGAGAACCTATACTATCTCAGACAAGTGACTGTCCAGTCTCTTCTTAAAAACCTCCAGTGATGGTGCAACCATGATTTCTGGAGGCCAGCTGTTCCACTGGTTAATTGTCCTCACTGTTAGGAAGTTTCTCTTTAATTCCAGGTTGCTTCTCTCTTTGATTAGTTTCTAACCATTATATCTTGTCCTCTGGTTGCTTTGGAGAATAATTTGATCCCCTCTTTGTGGCAAATACTGGAATACTGCTATCATGTCACCTCTAATTCTTCTTTTCTTTAGACTAGACAGGCCCCAAACCTGCATCCGTTCTTCTTCAGTAAATCTTGAAGGTGGAGCTCTCTCAATATTGATCACTCCCACCTATTACACCTTCAACTCCTCACCTCTATGCTGGCTAGCCTGAAGACAGATCACAGACATGGATGAGAAATCTGGGATGAAGTGAGGGAGGAAGACCTCTCTCTTTCTTCACCCCATGCATCTTCTGTATTTGGAAAAGCACAGTTGAGAGGACAAATATGTAGAACATCTCCACACTTCAGACAGGTCATTTGGAAAATTTGAAAAATGGCTTAAACCCTCCATCCCACATATTCTCCTACACACATTCATCCCTGCTTTCCTGCATGTTAAGGAAAACATATGACACTTGGTTTTTTTTTCCACCTGTAGCTGAAACTTGTTGGAAATGAAGCCAGGAGAATTCACCCATTGGCTTTCCTTATATATTCTCCCATTAACAGTCTAAGGAAGAAATCTGTAACTCTCCTTGTTCCTGAGGCAGCTCTCTCAATGTAGCTTGGAGGATACCAGTCAAAAGCAGCCATGAAAAAGAGTCAGAAAATAGAAATAACAGATGACAAGTCATATTACTTTTTATATCTGAAAATATATGGGCATTTCTACACAAAATTGTGCGTGCCGTGAAAAAGCAGAGCTACCATTTCTGAAGGGTAAAAATATGGACAATCATTAGATGTCAACAAGGAGGTATAGTATGCTTAACCCTTTACTAATCCCTCCTAAACACTGTCTGGATTTTTGTACCCAGAATTGGATATGCCTATAGGAAAGAGATGTTTGCAAGGGGGGGAAATTCAACAGAATGTCCTGGTCCATGGTTTCTTACAATGCCAGCATCCTTCTATAGACAATTTGCAATTCCTTTATGAAAAGAAAGGATTCTTCTAGAAGTGCTAAAAAGAGCTCAAAATTCTAACCTGTTCTGGAATTTGGTCCTCAATGCATTTTGATGCAAAATTTTTGTCCCAGTACTCATTGTTTGGTACTCAGTGCACAAACTATAACTTGTTGATATCAGTTGCTTTGTAATTCAGCACATTATTCCTTATGGGAAAAAAATGGTACTTGTCATTTTTGTTACTCATCGTGCCTCCTGGAACCAATTAACTTGGAAAGTTTCAAAGCAGTTGAGTACCAAAGTACTGTAAAAGTTTTACTTTTTAAATTAATTTGAAAAAAAAATGAAAATTTGAAAAAAGTAGTATCGGTGGTTACAGATTACAAAGTTGGTGTCCAGCCAAGCTATCGATATATACTCCAAGGGTTTACACTTTCTTACAGGTTGTGAATCTAATATAAATTTTCCAAAGGGAATTAAGTTAAACTCAATCAGTATAGAGCTTCTGGAAGTAAGAGGACTATTTATATTACTTCCTTAAACCTTAAATATTTCCCTCTTGGGAAGTCTGCCAAAAATATTTGGAATGGGAGAACCCAATGTAATCATATCACTAGACAATCATTCACATGTTTTGAAAATGTTTGGAAGATGTATTTTGCACATGATCCAGGCACAAATCTTCTATTCATTAAAAGAATCTGGCCTTTTTGCTTAAAAATGCTGCTGCTTTAAAGAATCCACTCATTCAAATTAAGACAAGTCTTAAAACAGTACAATCTCCCCTCCCTCCAAGTTATGACAGAAGTCTGAAAAAGTTGGATTCATTCACTAAAGAGCAGGAAAGTGGTGGATTCAGCTGAAGTCTGAAATGCCTGGGAAGTATTTTCAAATCTTGCACTACTTTGTTTATAACATAAACACAAAGCACTTCCCTTTCATTGGTCATTAGAAAGTGATATGCTTTCAGCTGTTGACCTTCATAACTTGACATCTTGTTCTTCATCTTGTGATTGCTAATTATGCCTGGAAAGCACTAGAAATGATAGAGAAACAATTACTTGTATTAATTGTATTTGTCGTATCTGATTCCAAACATCATATACAAATGGTTGAATTAATTATTTAACTTATTCTCTTGAATTTCTAATCTTGCCTTCCACATCTTATTATGAACATATCTTCCCAGTTCATCTCACCTCTACACAGACTTTAGGCTGGCCTTCATTACAACAAATGATTTACCATAATAGGCAAGGGGATACCAAGAAGATGGTATAATGAATTTTTAAAAACACCTCCCTGTTTTTGAGAGTAACATGTCTTTTCAAAAAGAAGAAAAAGATGGCCAATGGTCTGAGAATGTTTTACTTTGATGCATGTTTTGAAAACAATACTTAGTCTAGTAGTCCATGTTATGTCCTGAGGACTCAAGGAGTTCTCACTCAGGTCCACTCACTTATGTGGGCGTTCTTTCCCCCCATTCCCATTGGTTGGTTCTCCCCAGCAGCCAGCTATAAAAGCAGGCTGCGGGGTCCAACCAACCGCTGATTGCTGCGAGCCAGTTCCAGGCTTGGCAAGCACGGTCAGCCCTTTATTGTAAAATAAAGTATTGTTGCATTCATGCTCTGGTCCAGCCTCTCATTGCTCAAACTTAACACTGGCGACGAGGATGGGATAGCTACCAGAAGCACCTTGCAACCGCTGAGTCACTAGCCTCCGATCCGCAACCCAGAGAGAGCGATCGGCTGGCGATAAGGAAAATGCTGATCCGCAGCCTCCGATCTGCAACCCAGAGAGAGCGATCGGCTGGTGATAAGGAAAACGCTGATCCGCAGCCAGAGAGAGCGGTCAGCCCTCAAAACGAGCGATCAAAAAGAGCAAACGCTGATCCGCAGCCAGAGAAAGCGGTCTGATTCAAAAAGTTAGAAGCGTCTGTAGCCGCTTGTTAGCCCCGCTACGGGGAAAGTGAAGCACTGCGAGCCGCAGCCGCTCTGCATTTGGCGCGAAATTCAAACGGGTGTCATTTGAATTTCGAACCAGTAGGAAACACAGCACAGCGCTGTAGGAAGTCACTACGCCCACTTTTTTTTGGCGCAATTCAAGACACCTCCAACGGCTAGCAGCCAACGTGGTAACCCAGAGAGAGAAAGAGAGGGCAGCAAAAAAACCCCTCCAGAGCTGATATCACTAATACTCACGAGCGCTCGTAGTCCCAGAGAGATTTTTTCCACAGGTAGCCCAGCTGTCTAGCACCATGAGTTCCAACCCAGCATTCCCGGCATTTAAACCAGACGAAGAGAAGTGGGAATCGTATAAGAACCGCTTCAACCATTACATCGATGCGGTCGGCCTGGCAGACGCGGGAGAACATCGGAAAAAATCCTATTTCCTAATCTACTGCGGAGCCACCGTTTATGATACCGCCGCAGCCCTCGTAGCGCCGAGAGAATTAAAAAATGTTCCGTGGTCCGAGTTGCTGGAGATCCTCACTAACCACTACGCTCCCAGACCTTCACAAATCGCCAGGAGGTTCACGTTCCGTATGAGAAAGCAATCTAGTAAGGAAACAATCAATCAGTATATGGCCGCCCTCCGAACAGCAGCCCTGCACTGCGGGTTTGGAACATACCTAGAGGACATGCTCCTCGATCAATTAGTTTGTGGGGTCAAGGATCTCAACCTACAGAGGCGCCTGCTAGCAAAAAAGGACCTCAACCTCGCGCAAGCAGTCGAGGAGGCCCTAGCAGCCGAGCTAGCAACGAACTCAGCCACCGAAATTCAGGGCCCAAGTGCCAAGCCAGCATCGTTCCCCATCCATTCCGAAGAGGTGGAAGTGGAGGAAACCCACAACGACGAAAACGACGTCCACCGCCTCACCAACGACAGACGGTCGCAGGTAGGGGCCAGACAGGAACACACCGGTCCACCCAAGCACATCACGTTGTGCCTAGCCTGTGGGGGATCACATCAGAGGGCCACCTGCAGGTTTAAAGGAGCCATTTGCAACAACTGCCATAAGAAGGGGCACATCGCGAGAGTCTGCCAAGCCCCCCAAAGCGCTGCACGCAGACCCCCGTCCTCGAACTCGGGACCACAGAGGCAAGTATTAAACTGTCGCACGAACCGCCTTGCCAGGCATACTTGCCACACTGTTAGTAAAATTTCTCTCTCCGTTTCCCTAGAAGGTAAACCGTGCCACATGGAGGTTGACACAGGGTCAGCGCTCTCAATAATCTCGTGGAACACCCTCAAGAGACTCCACCCCAGCCTATCTACTACCCGGCTTCAGAGATGCCAGTTCCGTCTGAAGGACTACCAGGGGAAGGCCATTCCCGTGATCGGCAGAGGCAAGTTTTTTGTCAGTTTTAGAACTTTTAAAGGCCACCTACCTCTAGTGGTAGTTAACGGCAATCTACCAACCTTATTGGGGCTCGATTGGTTTCCCCACCTCGGCCTAGGGTTAACAGGAGTCCATGCTGTCTCAACCTCAGACACTGACTCCTTATTCGCTGACTACGCAGATGTGTTCAGCGAGGAGCTGGGGTGTTATAATGGAACCCCCATCTCGTTCACTGTTGACCCCCAGGCGGTCCCAATCAGATTGAAACCACGTAGGGTTCCATTTGCTATTAGACCAAAACTAGACGCCGAATTGGATAAACTACTAAAACAAGGGATCATTGAGCCAACAGATTTCGCCAAGTGGGAGACGCCCATTGTCACACCCCTTAAAAAAGATGGTAGCCTGAGAATTTGCTCGGACTACAAGACAACAATCAATAAACATCTACAAGTTAGCGCCTACCCGGTGCCCGTCATTCAGCACTTATTGCACACATTCGAACCGGGCAGCATTTTTGCTAAATTGGACATGTCTCAAGCGTATCAGCAGTTCCCTGTTGATAACCAAACAGCGGAGCTTCAGACCATCGTTACTCACAGGGGTGCATTCCGATGCAAGCGTCTCCAATTTGGCGTAAGTGTTGCCCCGGGTATTTTTCAATCCCTCATGGAGCGGATTTTACAGGGCCTCCCTGGTGTAGTACCCTACTTCGACGACATCTTGGTCTCGGCCAGGGACAGACCCCAACTCTTCCAGAGAGTACGAGCAGTGTTAGAGAGGTTCAGACAGCATGGCCTCAAGTTAAAAAAAGAAAAATGCGCCATTGCCACTAGACAGGTGGACTTTCTGGGTTATAAAATTGACGCCTCTGGCATTCATCCCCTGGAGTCTAAAGTTAGGGCAATCCACGAAGCTCCCACGCCTACTTCCAAAACGGAGCTACAAGCTTTCCTAGGGCTGCTGAACTTTTATGCATCCTTCTTGCCTCATAAAGCCTCAGTAGCCGAACCCCTCCACAGATTATTAGACAAAAAGTCACCGTGGCACTGGGGGCACAGAGAGGACCAGGCGTTTAACGCCGTCAAATCACTACTTACGTCAGAGGCGGTGCTCATCCAATTTGACCCCAACCTTCCTTTAGTACTGGCAGCAGATGCATCACCATTTGGAATTGGGGCGGTCCTTAGTCACAGACTTCCTAATGGCACCGAGGTCCCCATCGCCTTTTTCTCCAGGACGCTCTCGGCCACGGAGCGAAATTACAGTCAAATAGACAAGGAAGCCCTAGCAGCTGTTGCAGCCGTGAAAAAGTTTCACGAATTCCTTTTTGGCCATTTCTTCGAACTGGTCACCGACCATAAGCCCCTCCTGGGTTTACTGGCCGGCGACAAACAGACACCCCAAGTCCTTTCCCCTAGGATGACAAGGTGGACACTTTTCCTAGCGGCCTACTCATACAAACTTGTCCACCGCCCGGGCAAAACTCTATCCCACGCCGATGCTCTCAGTCGCTGCCCCTTACCCGCTCCGGCTGAAGACCCAGCTCCTGTCAACGCCATTTTCGAAATCACCCAGTTGGACCTGCCCATCAACGCCCTTGACATCGCCACTAAAACCAAGGCAGACCAAACGCTCGCCCAGGTGCTCGACTGGGTGAGGAGGGGGTGGCCGGGAGGCAACGTTGATAACAAATTCGCACCCTTTAAGACTCGCATGCAGGAGCTGTCCAGTTTGCAGGGTTGTCTACTGTGGGGCACTCGAGTGGTCATCCCGACCTCGCTGCGTACCCGAGTCCTGGAGGCGTTGCACGAGGGACACCCTGGCATCGTGAGAATGAAGGCATTAGCACGCAGCTATGTGTGGTGGCCGGGTCTAGACGAGGACATTGTCAATTGGGTAAGTTCCTGCAGCATTTGCCAGGAATCCCGTCCTGCTCCCCCCATCACCACCCCTACCAGATGGGAGAACGCCAGCGCCCCTTGGTCTAGAATACATATCGACCTGGCCGGCCCCGTGCATGGGAAGATGTTCCTAGTGGTCGTGGACGCTTATTCCAAGTGGATAGACGTGGCACAGCTATCCACGACCACCACACTAGCAATCACCAACGCGTTAACACGCCTGTTCGTTACACATGGACTACCCGACTCTTTGGTCTCAGATAATGGCCCTCAGTTCGCATCCGTAGAATTCAGCCGTTTTGCAGCCAACCTAGGCATTCGCCACATTTTCACAGCCCCATTTCACCCGGCGAGTAATGGGTTGGCTGAAAGGGCCGTCCGGACCACCAAAGAGGCCCTCGCTAGGTTTGGCAGAGATGACTGGCACCACAAACTCTCACGGTTCCTGATGAGCCAGCACTCAACCCCCTGTGCAGTCACCAATAAGTCCCCGGCGGAACTTCTGATGGGCCGGCGCCTGAGGACTGTATTGGATAGACTGCACCCACAATACTGCCCTGACTCTCCCCTCGCTTCTACGTCGGGGGTTAGGCATTTTATGTTACAGGAGCCAGTCTTCGCAAGAAATTTCGCTGGGGACCCACTTTGGATTCCAGGCGAGATCGTCGCTGTCACCGGGCCGAGATCGTATAGGGTCAGGCTGGAGGATGGTCGCGTCTGGAGGAGACACATAGACCAGCTTAGAAGGCGCCTCAGCACCCTTGCCAACAAGAATCCTGAGTCGCCAGCCGAAGGGGGGCCGTCTCAGCCGCCACCCAGCCTCATCGCACCCAACGTCCAGTTTGCACCAGCAGTCGTTCCGGTCAACCCGAACTCGGGCAACAGCGCCCAAAGAGTTGACCAGCCTGAGCCAGCCCACGAGAGCTCGACCCCAGTAACCGACCCGGTGGGGTCCGAGGATGCCCAGTCCGGAGAGAGCGTTATCGACACTATGCCGGCTCAACCATCACAGACTGATACCGAACTAGCAGACAGTGTCCCCGAGCTGCGGCGTTCCGGGCGCCAACACAAACCCCCCGTCTACCTCAAAGACTATGCATGTTCGCATCTGGGGGGAAGGGGTGTTATGTCCTGAGGACTCAAGGAGTTCTCACTCAGGTCCACTCACTTATGTGGGCGTTCTTTCCCCCCATTCCCATTGGTTGGTTCTCCCCAGCAGCCAGCTATAAAAGCAGGCTGCGGGGTCCAACCAACCGCTGATTGCTGCGAGCCAGTTCCAGGCTTGGCAAGCACGGTCAGCCCTTTATTGTAAAATAAAGTATTGTTGCATTCATGCTCTGGTCCAGCCTCTCATTGCTCAAACTTAACAGTCCACATTTAATCCATTTTTGGGAGGTTAAAAAAAAGGAGGAACTGACAAGTCCAAGTTACAAATGGAAGACTATTTGGACCCTTGTAATTTGGTGAATAAAGTGGAATGATTATATAATAAAAGTCTCATCTGATAAATCCCGTCAGAGACCTCTTGCTTCTGTTTGCTCCTGGATGGTGACACCTTTCTGGTTTTCTGATTGCTTCTACAATGTTGGCCTCAGTAATTCACATGGGTTTTAATGTTTTGGGCTGCTAAAATTTCCCCAGGTCTCCACAATGATTCTTAGAACTTCTCAAAGACTTCTGAAAATGGCATCCATTTCAAGCTACTCTGAACTGCAGCCAGCCTCTCAGATAATATCACAGGGATTTCAATAAGAATGTAACAGCTGGATAGAAATACAATGTGTTTATGTATACCTGTAATAAATGTCTTGTTTTTTAAGATGATCTGAATTTTCATTGTTTTATTTTCATGACTCGATTCATCTTTATTCCCTTGCTCTTTTGTAGTTGGAAAGACATCTAAAAACAGGCATGTCTAAAACAGATTTTACCTGGTTAAAAAACAATACCCACCAAAAATGAAAAACACTTGGAAATTCTGAACCTCTTTAACATGGACTATATTCAGTTCAATTACCTGCATTTGTATCTTTCAGAACATACCAAATTGGGATTGAGTCTGGTGCTTGGGTGTTACTGTTATGCACTGTCCTTCCCTGTTAAAAATGTATTACTTGGATATTACTTGGGAGACAAAAGTAGATGTGATCATGAAATAACAAAGAACACCAGATAACTTTTTCATTTATAAAGTTAAACTAACTTCTGAGCACTATGATTATTCTTGTGACTTTGCTCTTAAATTCTACACATTACATAATGCTTTAAAATATAGAAATCATAATTACATACTGAGCTATCAGTGCAGTGCATTATTATATGGTATCTATTGAATAGTATTTAAATGTTGTTTATCTCTATGTGCCTGTTATCTCTATGCGGCTGATTTGTCGGAGTGTCAGGCTTCCAGGAATTCTCTAGCATTTTTCAATGTAGTTTGGTTCAACATGCTCACAATTTCCCACTTGAAAATATGCTTAAATCCATATATGTGTTGTGAAATTAAGGAGCTTTCATCATGTTTTGTTGACTGATAGTTTGAGTTCATGGAAATGTTCTGTTAGGCTTCTGCCTTTCTGTGTTTAATAGTGGCTATTACAGTTCTTACACTGTATGTTGTAGATAACTTTCATTTTTTTCTTCTGGGGCTATTGCAACTACACCCAACTTCTTCTGTACATATGATACCTGACTATGTATTGTATGTACACACTTCTAAAATATGTTTCTTGTAACCTTTAATAAGATGGAACACTTGCTTTGCCAAGGTATTAAAAGAGAAATTCCAGAGATACTTACAATAATAATAGAATATTTATCAATTTTAAAAATCATTTTTGAGACTTGAGATTAATTTTGCAAATATTTTCTCATGTACTTCCCAACGAAGAATCCCATTTTTGTTGGCTGATGACCTGAATAGCATATTGGCCCAAAATCTGTGTTTAGGATGCCATTAAGCAATGGAACTTAAGAGGCCCCTATCCCATGCTCTGGCTTTCTTGAATAGTCCAGATTCTCTTCTTTAGATCCTTGGTGACATTATTTATAGGGCATTTACTCACATCGTATGAGAGACATCAAATATTTCTAATAATATCCCGCCATGTCAAATGACAATTATGTCTTTAGTCAAGTTTGCCAAACAATGCTTTACTGGAAAAGGTTAGCCAAAAATGCCTCCAGTGAATGATGGTGATAGGGAGGGCATGGGATAGTTCTTATGTTCAACCAACAGTATAAAAGTCTTTCAAGGACCAAACCTGCCTTGTCCTTCTTAAGATTGTAGTAGGTAAGTGCTGGGCAGCGGTGGTAAGGTCTGAATGGGTGAAGCACCCGTACATTCCATTCATACTGCTTGATTCTTATACCTTGTTGTAAAAGTGAGAGGATTTACTTGGATCAGAGGGATCTCAAATCTATTCATTCAGCTCTAATCAGTGGCTTGTAGCTGAAAGGCTTAATAAACAAAACACAAACCACCAGTAAGAAGAGGCTGACCTTTTGTTTTGCAGCATTGGCCAGTGCTGAGCCTGAATTCCACCTATTCTCTTCATCAGCAGGTAAGAAGGTATTTACACTCACTCTTGAGAGATTCAATGAGTTTGTTTTCTGAGTGCTGAGCTGAACAGACAGTTTTGAGTCTTTATTATTAAGAAGGTATTTACACTCACTCTTGAGAGATTCAATGAGTTTGTTTTCTGAGTGCTGAGCTGAACAGACAGTTTTGAGTCTTTATTATTAATGCCACGCAAGATGCTTTTTGGAGAGATTTTGCTCAGGTTGTAAGGTCTGATCTTTTAGTAGTGTTTGATCTTGACATCTGTTAGGGAAGCTTTATGAGCATTTCCTGTTCCTCTAAGTATGTGGCAGGAATCTGCAAACCTGCTTATTCTCACAAAAGATGAAGAGTGGCAATTAAAAAAACCAATAATGAAATCTCATATTTGGCTAGTAGTCACATGGATTTATAATGACCTTTCATTTTTGACTAAGTCTTAAAAATGTAGCTGAAATTTTGTTGTGTTTTGTTTCTTTACTTCAAAATAGACTATTTTTTTTCAAGCTGAGTTTGTAGGATTGGCTTTAAAGTAGCTTTGTTTCACATAAATGGAGAGCTTGATCTTAATTGTAGGCCTTTGTTTTGCCAAGACAAGGCAGTGAGCAGGTATCCAGGCAATTGGTTCTTTTGGATCTACAGATGAGCACACCAGTGAATAAAGAGATTTTAAGCTTTATTATTTAACTGTAGTAAACAGATTTAAAAGCATGACATAAAAAGCAAACATACCAAGCAGGATGATAATCAAATCTCTTATAAGGAGCTCCTTAATGACAGCAGCCCCCTGACCCCCGGGCATCTAGTTTCCATGGTGCCCATTGTTAGGTTCTGCGCAGAAACTTTCAACAAACAACAACCCCATGATGTTTATAAAAACCTTTCACCATGATTTAATAATCCTGCTATGGATAAGATTGTAAGACCTGATCTTGACTAGGCACCACATGATTCTAGGATGGGAATGGAAAGTCTAAAATTTCACAGGTTTGCAGCTATGTAAAGATCCCCATCCCTTCTTTTTTATTCAGCAAGCAAGAGCAAAAACCATGCAGGAGAGCTAAGAATGAGATATAAACTTCTAGACTTTTCTTAATATGAAGGAGAAATAAAAATGTGTCACTAAACTCAAAATACGAGGGCTATCCACAAAATAGATTACGTTTTGCGATAGAAAAAAAACAAAGTGTAGGAAAAAAAAATTATTATATACACTTGAAAGTGACACTTAAATACTACTTTTTAACATATTCACCGAACAAACTGAGGCACTTATCATAGCAATGAACAAGCTTTGTAATTCCATTGTCATAAAATTCAGCCGCCTGAGATTTGAGCCAGTCAGTCACACCCGCCCGCAGTTCCGTGTCGTTGTCAAAACACTGTGTTCCAAGCCAGGTCTTCATCCTCGGAAACAAGTGGTAGTCGCTTGGTGCAAGATCGGGGCTTTAGGGCGGATGAGGAAAAATCTCCCACTTGAAAGCATTCAGGACTTCTCGAGTGCCGTAGTTCGTCCATTTTTAAACTTAATGCACCATTGGTGCACTCCACCTTCAGTGATGATGTTGTCCCCGTACACTTCACACAGTTGCCAAAAAATTTCAATTGGTTTATGGATTTTTGCCAACAAAAACCTTATCACTGATCACACCTCACAACTCACGGGATTTTCAATTGCAGCACACATTTCAAACGTTTGCTGTGAAATAATGGGCAATGATACGAACGTCCCGCTAGCACAACTAGATGCTGACTGAGCGGCGGACACACAGACCAAAGATGGCCACGCTAGCTCCGCCCCTTCTTGCTACAGATGAAAATGTAATCTATTTTGTGGATAGCCCTTGTAAAAATGGTCTTCTCCATTGCCAATAAGCATACAATTCTTCCTTTCAAACAATAGGGATTACGATTTCTGCAACAACAACTAGAATGAACAAAAGGTAGAGAAGCAGAAAATTAGAATTGAAATTTAGAGGCCAAAGGAGACACAAACTACACTTGTCTGTAGGATACATTTTTAACTTATTCTGTGATGTAAGCCCACTACAATCAAATTTTAGGTTTCCAATGGTTTATGGTTTAGCTGTTTTTAGATACTGGCTCTTGACAAAAATCTCTCAAAGTTATCGATCACAAGGAAACTGTTTTCTCTTCACATCTTTAGCTTTAAAAAAAGGAGGATTTTTTTTTAACCTAAGAAACAGTGACTGCATTAGATGCAGAATACACATAGTAGAATGCAGTTTCCCTTAAAAGGGTGAGGTATAGTGTTTACAAAATTGTCAGCTGGGAAGAACCTGATCATTAAAGCTCTGTCTTCACTGGCACTTAAGCCCAGCACAATCATGCCTAGACAAGAATTTCTTGTCTCCATGACACTTATGTTGAGTGAGACAGCTTTAAGTTGTCACTAAGAGTTCTGTATAAAAGTAGTATTTGAATCCTTATTCCAACCCTGTCAAATTACGGCCTTAGGAATGAAGTCAGGAGAATGTGTTGTGGGTGGGTGTCATTAGAGATATGCTTGGGGAGAACTAGAAAGTGGCAGGAGGGTTCCCCTGGGTCATTAGTCAACCACTGGAGCATCCATTACTTTCTTTGCTTTTGCTCTTTTCATTAGCACTTGCTTTCATGAAGTCTGTTCAGATCTGTTACTTTTCCCTACTAGCAGACAGTTTCATCAATTTCTCCACAGGCATCCATGATGATGGAGAAAAGTGCAGACCATCACTATTTAAATAAGGGGAAGAAGAATTTGTGTGAATTGGCTATACAAGTATTGTATTCTGAAACTTATAACCCAGTTCATCATTACACTCCATGGTCGTGTTCATCCAATATACTGAACCATGAACTAGACAACTACATTTTAGCCAGTTGGGTAAATCAAGGCTGTTTAGTTACTAGAAGGTTCTTCATGTCATGGAAATTTAGAATTGATTAGATTAATTTAATAAACTGGTTAAGTGTGCAAGTCAGACGTTCATTGTTCAGTGAGATTGAATAGTGCACAAACTTTTTCATAATGTGCCTTGATTCCCCAATTCTTGCAATAATTGCTTATCCACTTATTAGTAGATATGCATTCTTTTCATGGAGGAAAAGGACTTTTCTTCAAAGTAGATTGAGATAACTGAGATAGCAAAGTAGGAGACTGCATGAAACAGCACATTAAAGTTGCAATCTCCATATGAGTTGTTTCTTTCTTCACCAGTGCTCTCTGTTAAGCTGCAGCCATGTCATCTGACAGTGAGATGGCAATTTTTGGGGTTGCTGCCCCCTTTCTCCGCAAGTCAGAGAAAGAGAGAATTGAAGCTCAAAACAAGCCCTTTGATGCCAAGTCATCCGTCTTTGTGGTGGATCCTAAGATTTCCTTTGTAAAAGGTGTTCTCCAGAGCAAGGAAGGGGGGAAAGCCACAGTTAAAAAAGAAGGTGGAGAGGTAAGTAGAAAAACACCTTACAAGATAAAAATAAGACTTTGTTATCCTATGCTTGCTTTTGACTGAAATGTCATTTTCTCCCTTGTAGACTGTGACTGTTAAAGATGACCAAATCTTTCCAATGAACCCACCCAAATTTGATAAAATTGAGGACATGGCCATGATGACCCACCTCAATGAACCTGCTGTCCTGTATAACCTCAAAGAGCGTTATGCAGCCTGGATGATTTATGTAAGAATCTGAACATTACCACTGAATTCAGAACTGAAGATTTTATATCCACAAGCAAACAACTACTAACTTGTCTTTTCTTTCCAGACCTATTCAGGTCTCTTCTGTGTCACTGTCAATCCCTACAAGTGGTTGCCAGTGTACAACCCAGAGGTGGTTAATGCATATAGGGGGAAAAAGCGTCAAGAGGCCCCTCCTCACATCTTCTCCATCTCTGACAATGCGTATCAGTTCATGTTAACTGGTGAGCAGATAAATAAATGAATATTTCTGGGGGGAAAAAACAAGGTGGGGGAAAAAGGAAGAACATGCTTCTAGAATTTCCAGACAGAGTCTTTCCTGATAACAGAAATGAACAAGTCAGATTCTAACTGTTCATAAGTAAAACACATAATTAGCACAAACATTTATTTCTGCTTGGATTACTTCTTCGTTTCTTTGCTTTCTAGATCGCGAGAATCAGTCAATCCTGATCACGTGAGTATACCTCCAATAGTGATATTTCTGGTCAGCAGAGGTTTCACAGAGCAATATACTAGCTAACATCATGGTCTTTTGCTCTGTTTTAACAGTGGAGAATCTGGTGCTGGAAAGACTGTGAACACAAAACGTGTCATTCAGTACTTCGCAACAATTGCAGCTGCTTCTGACAAGAAGAAGGAAGAACCGCAGCAAACTGGCAAGTTAAAGGTGAAGTATGACTTTGGGAGAAGATTACACATTGCTTTCTGACAATTTCATTATGCTTAAAAGTTGACTTAGTAATGCTACTTTTACAGGGCACCCTTGAAGATCAAATCATCAGTGCCAACCCCTTGTTGGAAGCTTTTGGAAATGCCAAGACTGTGAGGAATGACAATTCATCTCGCTTTGTAAGTTACAGTTTCAAACACGTGTGGGAGTGTACTTCTTTTCGTGCCAATCTTCTTAGCATTGCACTAAAGATGACAATGAATCAGAGACAACAGGTTGTGTTTGAGAATGGAGCTTTCTAGACAAGATACAATGTTATCGTACTTGTTTTTCAGATTAAGAAAGCCTCACATCAAACCTACGCAGCAGCATCAAAATAACACAAGAAGTGTTGTGTATTGAACTGCAAGCTCCATCTCTTTGGGATGTGTCTATGACATCACAATGCACTTACAAAAGGGGAAGGCCTTCTGTCATGACAAGGCATTGCTACCTCAGTCGTTCTGTCCTTCCTTGCCTGCCCCTCCTCCCCCATCCCAATAGATCCTGATGAAGAGGTCTATCCATAGGCCAAGCCCAAGTCCCATTTTGGAACACTGAAATCCAGGAGTAGTTTAAGGAAACTGAGCCCTCCTTTCCCATTTAACACGGCACACTGGCACACTGGTATTTAAAAAGGAAAGAAATTGATTGCAATTACTATTTGCAATTTCTACGTTCACATTCATCTCATCTCATTAAATAAAGAATAAAATTATTTTTTATAAACCATTACTAATATATCAACTCACTTTGTCTTTCTCCCATATAAACCTCAACTGTTGTCCCAAAGGTAGTATTCAAAAGGCAACTGGCCTTCCCTCCCTCCTTCCCGCTCTCTCTCTCTCTCTCTCTCTCCCTCCCTTCCTCCCTCCCCCTTCTCTCTTTCTTTCTTTTTCTTTCCTTTTGAACAACACCTTTGGGGCAACCATGACCTAGATGACTGAGAATCTCCATAGACAAACCTCAACTGTTTTTCTCCTTTAATTCACTCATATTTTACACTTATATTAAAGTTTAATAATTACTGTGTCTTTATAATGGTAAACTATTTCACTTTTTTTTCCTTAAAGCCTCTGAGACAAATTAGGTTTAAAAAATTACAATTTTTTAAAATACCATACGTTCTGTAGCCAGAGACCGAAATTCCTGCTATTAAAAGGAAAATTCTCTGTACCACCCTATTATATAGTTAAATAAATACATTGAAAATATATTGTAATTAAATACTATTTTCTCCATAGGGCAAATTCATCAGAATCCATTTTGGTGCCACTGGCAAACTGGCTTCTGCAGACATTGAGACATGTAAGGGATATTTCTTTGTGTGTTTATTTGACCCTTTCTTTCTTCCTTAACTAATTCAACTTCATTGCTTTGCCAGATCTGCTGGAGAAGTCCAGAGTTACCTTCCAGCTCAAGGCTGAAAGGAGCTACCACATCTTTTATCAGATCATGTCCAACAAGAAGCCAGAACTGATTGGTAAGGAGAATCATTCATTTGGAAGACTATTTCCACTATTAAACATTACAAATGTGCTGATGATTGAACATGAAATCATGTTTGTGCTTCTTTTTACGCAGAGCTGCTTCTGATTACTACCAACCCATATGACTACCATTTTGTCAGCCAGGGTGAGATTACTGTTCCCAGCATTGATGATCAGGAAGAGTTGATGGCAACTGATGTACGTAATTTGCAGAATCGGGAACATAAAACTGTAATTTGATTAGACAAACAATAATATTTGGTTGAAATGTTTTGAGTATGTGCGGGATTTGGGCATATGATGAGTGGCATAATGTTACAAGTGGAACACTGGCAGAGACAACTAAAGACTACTGTAAATGCCAAAATGATTTCAAGTGAGTTTGAACCCTCAACTTGGCTCAGTGCTGGATTAGACAGAATCCTTTCTATTGCTTGAATTAATAGGAAGCCATTGACATCCTGGGCTTCACTGCTGAGGAAAAGACAGCCATTTACAAGCTGACAGGAGCCGTCATGCACTACGGGAACATGAAGTTCAAGCAGAAGCAGCGAGAGGAGCAGGCTGAGCCAGATGGCACAGAAGGTATTTGAAAAAATTATGGCAAAATCATTTAAAATAATCAGAACAAATTAGGGCATTATTTTACAGAAACACACCCCATGCTTCCCTAGTGTTATCTAGAAGGATACTCATATCAATCATTTGGAGTAGATAGTAGACCATAAAATATTATGCTTTCATCTATTTATTAGTATTTAACAAGGAGGAAGTTTCCATTATTTTTACTGATATTATAGTAAATACTCTTGTAGCCTTTTTTCTTCTTTTCCAAAAATCATTTTTTGGCAAATGAAGCTATAATTTTAGAGAATGAACATTCCCAGTATTGGGCAAATAGAACTCAGCCAACGCTAAGCAAAAGTCTCTTTTGTACTTTTTCCAGTCTGATTTTAATGTTCGTTACTTAACTATTCCATGCTGCGTGAGATTTATAATAAAAAAGATTCTAACCCTAAACTCTTTCTTGTCTATTTTCAGTTGCTGATAAGGCTGCTTACCTCATGAATCTCAACTCAGCAGATCTGTTGAAAGCTCTGTGCTTTCCCCGGGTCAAGGTCGGCAATGAATATGTCACCAAAGGCCAAACTGTCCAGCAGGTAATGTTACTTTAAACCAACTCTCACAAACCCTGGCATCTTCCAAGATGAATGGATTTATAATTATAATACTTGTAATATCAATATTCAAAATGGTAAATAATAATGATAAAATTCATTCTTCTTTCTTATCTGTATTCAATAGATTAAGGCACCTGAATAATAGACCATCAAGAATCTAAGTTTCTTACATAATTATAACTAAACTGAAATAACCAATTGTACCAAAACTGGGAAGATGGAGCACTAGATGATCTATATGGATAAATTTAAAACTATATTAAATGATTGAGCTAGATCTATATAAATATTTTAGGGATATGTTTTTAGTTTCTACAAAGCTTATTTCATACGAATAAGCTTTTTTTGCATATTTTTTTCAGATTTTATTGCTATATCTTTAGTTGTTCTTCATCTTTCTTTCTCTGACACACACACACACGTGTGTGTGTGTGTGTGTGTGTGTGTGTGTGTGTATACAGACATACATCTTCTATATATATAAAAGTGAAAAACCAATCATGCATCATCACAAAATCTCCAGAACCGTAAAGCCTACAAACTTGAAATTTGGCACGTATGTTCCTCTTGGCTTCTTGGTATTCACTAAGAAAGGATTTTTTCAAAATGACCATCAGAGCATTAGTATTTCATATATTATTATGGTATTAACATGCTCAGATGCTAAGGAGTTTTATTCCTCCTCTCCACTTGAAAGGAAATCTGTTCCAAATGCAAAACACAAGCAGAGGAGAGGAGTTTCAGTTTTAGTTTCACAGCACCAAACAGCTTTAGTATAGAACAGCTGAGCTAATCCACCTTGCTGTCTCCTTCTTGCTCACACAGCAAATACTGTTTCAGTTTCCAAACAGCTCTCAACTCTCTCACACACTGACAGGAGGCTAGCCAGATCAATACCGATGGATGCTGGTAGGCAGTGGCAGAATCCTGCCCCCTTATTTTCCTCCACAAAAACTAAGCCCTACCACATAATTTCATAGCAAAGCACAGGTATTGAGGTAGTACACTATATATAAGATTGGAAGAATTATTAATTTAAAATATCCCTTACGCATATTGATTTTGCCATTGTCTTCTTATTCTAGGTCTACAATAACGTTGGTGCTCTGGCTAAGGCCGTTTATGAGAAGATGTTCTTATGGATGGTCATTCGCATCAACCAACAATTGGATACCAAACAATCCAGACAATATTTCATTGGTGTGCTGGACATTGCCGGCTTTGAGATCTTTGATGTAAGGAAACAGGGAGAAAGATGTACATATAAACAGATAGGAGGAACAGTGTTTGCTTTACTCAAATTTATTTCATCTTAATTCATCTTAACAAAACTCTCTTCTTTTTTTTATAGTTCAACAGCTTGGAGCAGCTCTGCATCAACTTCACTAATGAGAAACTGCAACAGTTTTTCAACCATCACATGTTTGTCCTAGAGCAAGAAGAGTACAAGAAAGAAGGAATTGAATGGGAGTTTATTGACTTTGGCATGGACCTGGCTGCCTGCATTGAGCTCATTGAGAAGGTCCATTTTATAGTAGACTTAACTAATGCATATTTCAGATAGGATAAGAAATGCTTTAGGTTTCTCTCAAAAATAATTGATGAAAATCCCGACTGAAACTACATGTACCATCATCTTGTTTTATCCTGCCCATTACAGTCTTTGACTGCTTCCCTTTCTTTATTATTATTTTTTCTAGAAAGTTTAGCTCTCAGCTTTTCTAATGGCTTTATTAGAAGGACAACCTAAGAAAGAATAAATACAATTATAGTAGGATCCTAATCAATTTATAATAACATGCTCAAACCAATTCTTGACATAAAAATAAATGTATATGTAGAATGTACCTTACAGTAAGTATGAAATCTTGTTAGATATTCATAATTGCTCATTGAAGTATAATTTAGAAGATGTAGTCTACTTTTCAGTGAGAGTATGTGTCTCCATGTTTACATTTTGTTTCTTTTCAACCCTTCTGCTCTGATTTTACTTGTGTGTGTATATATACTTGATGAAGCAACCATGTCATTGTTCTTTCTAGCCCATGGGCATTTTCTCCATCCTGGAAGAAGAGTGCATGTTTCCCAAGGCAACAGACATGTCCTTCAAGAACAAACTTTATGACCAGCATCTTGGCAAATCAAACAACTTCCAAAAACCCAAGCCTGTCAAAGGCAAGCCGGAGGCCCACTTTGCCTTGGTGCACTATGCTGGCACTGTGGATTATAATATCAGTGGCTGGTTGGAGAAAAACAAGGATCCCTTGAATGACACCGTGGTGGGGCTCTACCAGAAATCCTCAATGAAGACTTTAGCTTTGTTGTTTGCTGACCGCCCTGCAGAAGGTGAGAGCTATAATGAAAGGATTTTTTTTTCTTCAATGAGAAAAAATGTTCAAGAAATGTAATGTTTATATATATATTTTCTATTCATTTCGATTTTAGAGGGCACTACCAAGAAGGCTGCCAAGAAGAAGGGTTCTTCTTTCCAGACTGTGTCTGCACTGTTCAGGGTATGGTATAATGTTATACTGGGATTCCTTGGAGAGGAAGGAAAAATACTATGTAGTAATAATGCGGCAACTTATTGGGGTATTTAAGGAAGATATTGAATTGGACTGAATTTGTAGAATTCACAACTTAAAATAAGTTTTTGCGTGCTTCTGGATAATTCAGATATAAAGAAAGTGTATGGAATATTATTGGCTGGTAGAACAAAATCAGAACTGAAACTAAAAATCACAGAAGCATAGTGATGCTTTGTATACTATTTTGCTTACATCTCTGAGGTGTTAATCCTAGTACTTCTTTAAAGTTCCCAAAGAAGCCATATGCATTTAGGCCATCAATATCCAGCTAGACATATGTAGACAAGTTCCATGATGAACATTTATATAGCAAGCAAATGAGCTAATGTTACACTGGAACTGTACTTTGGTTCAAAGTCACTTTGCAAGCATATGTGACAGTAGCCCAAACATCAAATAATACTTTAGCTGCATATGTTAGATCTTTGTGGTGTGGACGCTATTGTTTATCTTATTTTTAATCCACCCAATGGCTAGAATTCATTTGCATCCAATAGACCTGCTTATTTGGATACATGATTTTCCTTTACAGGAATACATTGATTTGTTTGGAATTTTGTACAGAAATATTTCTTTTCTGGATCTATAGGAGAACTTAAACAAACTGATGTCCAATCTGAGAAGTACTCACCCACACTTTGTGCGTTGCATTATTCCCAATGAAACAAAAACACCTGGTAAGGCATTGTGGGGGGCGGGTATGATAGGTATTTTACAATGCTTGTCTCTGTATGTGGTTTGGTCCTAATTCTTTTTTTAATCATTTTTTTTAAAAGGTGCTATGGATCATGAGCTTGTGCTGCATCAGCTGAGGTGCAATGGTGTGCTGGAAGGCATCCGCATTTGCAGAAAGGGATTTCCCAGTAGGATCATTTATGCTGATTTCAAACAGAGGTCAGCTTGGCCTTTTTATAGAGTTCTTTACATATCTCTCTCTCTCTCTCTGCATTCTCTCTCCCTCTATCTCTCCCTCCCTCTCCCTTTGCCTCTCCCTCCCTCCCTCTGTCTGTCTGTCTATCTATCTATCTATCTATCTATCTATCTATCTATCTATCTTATATCTATCTATCTATCTATCTATCTATCTATCTATCTATCTATCTATCTATCTATCTATCTATCTATGCCAATCTGCCATAGTAACTGTCTGTGATAGAGTACCTCTACCCTAATTTAACATTCAAATAGATTCAAGATACTAAAGTATTAAATTAATTGAAAGCAGCAGTCATATCAATAGGCAGAATAAAATGTTGGGAGGAGGATGAAAGGGAGTTTTGCTCATTTCTCCCTTTTCAGACTTTTATTCCTTTTGACAACTTCTTTTTCTTTGAAAATAACAGGAAGGAAATTATAAATGTTTTCTTGGTTCAGGGGTGAGTGGGCTTTAGGTCCTGTGGAATCAAAATATTCCCGTGTCTGGCCGATCTGTCCTGTTTATCATTACATTAGAGAGCAAGATGCTAGTAAAGGATATGCAAGTATGGTATTTTCCTCCAGTGACAAATTTTATCTCTTTCTACCTTTGAAGGAAATATCCAGCGTGTCCCATGACACCTTGGAAACCTTCTTACATATCCTTAGCTTGTAACCTCAGAACAATGCATTAAATATAAATGACTTTGACATTGAACTCTCTTGTTTTCTCAGTGTAATGCTATAGAGCTTAAGAGAGTTTTTTGTTCTGGACACCCAGACCCCCCCCCCCCACCAATCTTTTCACCAGTTTACTTAGAAATTAAGTTCCTACTTAAGTTATCAGGCTAGAATTGCTATAACTTCAGAAAGTGAAAAAAGGAGTAAACATTCAACTATTGAGACTTTTGTAATCTAATTTCTTTCTCATTACAATAAATCTAGTTAAAGAAACTTCTCTTGATCCTGTTGCTTTTAGGTATAATTGGTTATCAACAGCTTGACAAGCCATATTTATTTATTTCTCACATTTCTATGCTGCTCAATTCCCAAGTGATCTGGGCAGTTTCACAAACTAAGTATACTCACCCCTAACAACAACAACAACAACAACAACAACAGCAACAACAACAACACCCAGTCTGAAAATCTGGCTGACTGTGCAATGATTGATAATAATAATATCCAGCAGAGTATTCACAAAGAAGAAACTACAAAACAATACAACTTACTTCTACTAATCTTTCAGTAAAAGCAGACCCACCCAAACCACCTAAGCCCATACTGAGAGATGAATAAATATTTTATAGCATATTTATGTTCAATTCTTTTTACTGAGGACAAATAATTTTAAAAACACCTGTTAGGCAATACACAGGAAGATTTATAGGTGGTATTTTTTTCTACTAGATACAAAGTCCTGAATGCAAGTGCCATTCCAGAGGGCCAGTTCATTGATAGCAAGAAAGCTTCTGAGAAACTTCTTGGATCCATTGATGTGGACCACACTCAGTATAAATTTGGACACACCAAGGTGTGTAAGGTGTAAGTCTTTGTCCTAAATACTGTTTTGTATTTTGTAGTGCTTACATATGACATTCTGTAATGCTTCCCCCCCGCCCCCCAGGTGTTCTTTAAGGCTGGTCTTTTGGGTCTCCTAGAAGAAATGAGAGATGATAAGTTAGCCCTTCTGATAACACGCACTCAAGCTATGTGCCGTGGTTTCTTAGCAAGAACAGAATATCAGAAAATGTTAGCAAGGAGGTGAGAATCCCATAATTATTTAAATCAATTCGGTCAGAAGTCTTTCATTGGTGGATCTGTGTTACATGTAATTTAAGGAACACTTTTTAACTTTGTTGATAGGGAGGCTATCTTCACTATTCAGTACAATGTCCGTTCATTCATGAATGTCAAACATTGGCCATGGATGAAACTGTATTTCAAGATCAAACCTTTGCTAAAGAGTGCTGAAGCAGAAAAAGAAATGGCCAACATGAAGGAAGAGTTTGAGAAAACAAAGGAACTGCTTGCAAAGTCAGAAGCTAAGCGAAAGGAACTTGAAGAAAAAATGGTGTCTCTGATGCAAGAGAAGAATGACTTGCAACTCCAAGTCCAAGCTGTAAGCAAATAGAATTTTAAATATTGTTCTTTTATTGGCTAATCCAGCGTAGCTTAGTAAGCAATCATTTATAGATTTCAGGGGAAATCTTTGGGATTATTTAGAAATTCACCCATATTATTACATATATTAAATATCTTATTACATCATAACACTATTTCATCATTGATAATATATAAACGTACATAAAGACTGTAATGTAACAGGTAACTATACTTGTTTTTATATTGTATGAACTAATATTATCAATTTATTAAGAGTCAGTTGGAATTAGGTAGCATCGAAAATCAAATAAATAAAAAAGTTCTGCATTATACTGATTTTTAGCCAATATACAGGAAATCTTTATTTTTGTTTATTGTTCCAAAAATGCTGAGAGGTGATCCCATGTATATTGCTTAGTGAAATGTGACTTTCTCTATTAGAGTAGAAAATTTTGTATATGTGTAGATATTTTAATTAGGAAACATTTTTTGGGGAAAAAAATCTATACCTTCCTTTCATAGGAAGCTGATGGCTTGGCAGATGCTGAGGAGAGATGTGACCAGCTAATCAAAACCAAAATCCAACTGGAAGCTAAAGTTAAGGAGCTGACCGAGCGAGCTGAAGATGAAGAAGAAATGAATGCTGAATTGACAGCCAAGAAGAGGAAACTGGAGGACGAATGCTCAGAACTGAAGAAGGACATTGATGATCTTGAGCTGACACTGGCCAAAGTTGAAAAGGAAAAGCATGCTACAGAAAACAAGGTACTGGTCAAAAATATACCAAAATCAAATTGCTACCCACTATTGCCATTTCAGAATACATGGAACATTTTAACTCTGTTCACTGTTTAAAGGTGAAAAACCTTACTGAAGAGATGGCAGTCTTGGACGAGACCATTGCCAAACTGACCAAGGAGAAGAAAGCCCTGCAAGAGGCCCATCAACAGACCTTGGATGATCTGCAGGCAGAGGAGGACAAAGTGAACACTCTGACCAAAGCAAAGACCAAGCTGGAACAGCAAGTGGATGATGTAAGCATGCTATCATCCCCAGAGAAGAATTGGTCTGAAGTTGAGGTACTGTTGTGACAGCACAATCACTCTGGTCTCTTTGTCTTCAGCTTGAAGGGTCTCTGGAGCAAGAAAAGAAACTTCGCATGGACCTTGAACGAGCTAAGAGGAAGCTAGAAGGGGATTTGAAGCTAGCTCAGGAATCCACAATGGATTTGGAAAATGATAAGCAGCAGCTGGATGAAAAGCTGAAGAAGTAAGTAGTAATGTATATTGTGATGGACCTTTGTGTTAATTGGAATACTCTTAACATTTAATTTGGAGACTAACCCATTATATTTTGTTGTGATAAGGAAAGACTTTGAAATCAGCCAACTCCAGAGCAGGATTGAAGATGAACAGGTCCTGGGCTCCCAGCTTCAGAAGAAGATCAAGGAGCTGCAGGTTTGTCACAAAGTGGTTCTTTCATGAATGGAGAATTAAGTTCTCTGGGAGCCAGTTTCAGGACTCATGGTTGTCTTTTTCTAGGCCCGTATTGAGGAATTGGAAGAGGAGATTGAGGCAGAACGGGCATCTCGCGCCAAAGCAGAGAAACAGCGGGCCGATCTCTCCAGGGAACTTGAAGAGATCAGTGAGCGTCTGGAGGAAGCTGGTGGGGCAACTGTAGCTCAGATTGAGATGAACAAGAAACGTGAGGCAGAATTTCAGAAAATGCGCCGGGACCTTGAAGAGGCCACCTTGCAGCATGAAGCTACAACTGCTGCCCTCCGCAAGAAGCATGCAGATAGTGCAGCTGAACTTGGGGAACAAATAGATAACCTGCAGCGAGTAAAGCAGAAGCTGGAGAAGGAGAAGAGTGAACTGAAGATGGAGATTGATGATCTTGCAAGCAATATGGAATCTGTCTCTAAAGCTAAGGTATGCTGTAGTACATTAAATAGATAGTGGAAAGATGCTGGTTTTATACCTAGGTTTCTTTGTTATATATTGAAGTTAAAATCATTTCCTTGCCAATATTTCATGGATACTTCAGAGTTAGAAAAATAAGAATGTTCACAAACATTGGATTCCAGACTGCAGAGTTCAATATTTATAACACATGCTGATGATGAATTTTCTATTTAGTAAATTATAACTAATCTCTCTCTCTCTCTTTACACACACACATGTGTATATGTGTGTGTGTGTGTGTGTATCTGTGTGTATGTATGTATGTATGTGTATATATATATATATATATATATATATATATATATATATATATATATATATATATGCAAAATTTAATAATTTTTGCATATTTAGTGAGTCCACTTTCATAATACCCCATTTGTTTATGCAATGCAAGATGTGCAATCTATCTCACTTTATTATTTCTGGAGGCTGTTCTGTTTTCTTAAACATTTTAGGTATCCTTACTAAATATTGTACATTGTAATATCTGGAAGTGAAAAATGAATACTATTTCCTGTGGAATCATTTAAAAGGTTGCCGTTTTTTCTTTTTTCCATGTTGCTTAGGCCAATCTTGAAAAGATGTGTCGCACACTAGAAGATCAGCTAAGTGAACTTAAAACAAAGGACGAGGAGCACATGCGTAACATTAATGATATTAATGCTCAAAGGGCTCGCCTACAAACAGAAGCAGGTAAGCGATGAAATATATTTTGAGAAAATGATTTTGTATCTTTTTGTCCCCAATGTGAAGAACCTTGTTAAATTAGGTTCCCAAATTGATTTTTGAAATGAATTGAGCTGAATTCTAAAGCTCCCCAGTCGAGAAAATGTTAATGTGACTTTTATTCCAAAAATGTCATATATTCCTTGCTTCAGGTGAGCTCTCACGACAAGTTGAAGAAAAAGATTCTCTGATCTCCCAGCTGTCCAGAAGCAAGCAAGCTTTTACTCAACAAATTGAGGAACTGAAACGACAACTTGAGGAAGAGATAAAGGTACAGAAGCTGAATTATGCATATCTTTTATTGTCTTTCATGTTACCAGAAGTACATACAGAACCTCCTGAGGTGCTTCAGAAGATTTCCTAATACGACACTTGCCTTTGTTTGTGTATTTATTGATTTGTTATATGTTCCTTTCTCTCTCTTCTCATTTCTTGTGAAGTCTTATCCTGGAAAATTATGTTCTTAATTATGTTTGATGACCTGGCAATTTGAAGAATCTCTAATATTTGATTAACTCTACAGGCCAAGAATGCCCTGGCTCATGGCTTGCAATCTGCTCGACATGACTGTGACCTCCTTCGAGAGCAATATGAAGAGGAGCAGGAAGCCAAGGCTGAGCTACAACGTGCCCTGTCCAAGGCAAACAGTGAAGTTGCCACATGGAGGACAAAATATGAGACTGATGCCATTCAGCGGACTGAGGAACTGGAGGAGGCTAAGTAGGTTCAATAAACATATTGCAACTTTCAAATAAACTTGTAGTGTAAATAGAGTTAGATTAGTGGTTTTTCAGAGAGGGGTGTTTGCCACAATATATTCACTGAATAATATTTTATTGTGTGACTTGGGATAAAATTGTGAATTTAAATTAACTCCTGAGATTTTGCAGACCTCTTTATCCTGAATTTTCCTGATGCTGAAACAGAATGATTGAAATGAGATCATTCACTAGACAGTTTATTCAGCCAAATCAAATATTTTACTACTATGGAGCATTGGATTTATGTTTCTTCAGGAAAAAGCTTGCTCAGCGTCTGCAGGAAGCTGAGGAACATGTAGAAGCTGTGAATTCCAAATGTGCTTCCTTGGAGAAGACCAAGATGAGGTTGCAGAATGAAGTGGAGGACCTGATGATTGACGTAGAAAGGTCCAATGCAGCTTGTGCAGCTCTCGATAAGAAGCAGAAGAACTTCGACAAGGTAATTTGAGCTGCTGTTATCACTATCATTGTTTTAAAAGTGAAATGCACTGTCTGCACACAAGTTTTAAGTTTAATTAACTTATTTCTTGCTCTTTTGGGGTTTCTTTTAGATTCTGGCAGACTGGAAGCAAAAATACGAGGAGACTCAGTCTGAACTGGAAGCTTCCCAGAAGGAGTCTCGGTCACTGAGCACAGAGCTCTTCAAGATGAAGAACGCGTATGAAGAATCCTTGGATCACCTGGAAACTATGAAGCGTGAAAACAAGAACCTGCAACGTAAGTCCATGTTAATATATGCACTCACTCAAGCCTAATCATGGTTTTATAGTAGGAAGTTTCCACTTCACTTCCATCTAGTCCTATTTACTTTGATGAAAGATGGGAAAGTTATATTCCTCCAGATGTTACTGAAATGCAACTTCCAGCACCACCAGCCAAGATAAGCAATGGTGAGGGATGTTGTTCAACATTATGTATATAGTAATAGTTTCCTCATGGTTGTCTTAGGCTGCTCATACCTTCAATCCATCAAATGTAAAGCATTAATATGAACAGTAGAACTTGTATTTGTGTTAAAAGCTGGATAACATTTTGTAACATTTTGCACAGCAAGATTTCTCTTTGCTGTTCCACTTTTTCACTGTATTTTGTGTCACTCTAATAGAGGAGATTGCTGACCTCACAGAGCAAGTTGCTGAGGGTGGAAAAGCTATTCATGAGTTGGAGAAAGTGAAGAAGCAGATTGAGCAAGAGAAAGGAGATCTCCAGAGTGCCCTAGAAGAAGCTGAGGTAATTATATTATAGGATAAATTAAAAAAAACTGTACTCCTGGCAGTGAACTAAATAATTCTATTGGTAGGATATTCTTACTAAATAAACTTTCAGGTGATAGCTCCATAATGATTGCTTTATTGTCTTTTTACTTTTAAGGCCTCTCTGGAACATGAGGAGGGCAAACTCTTGCGCATCCAACTTGAGCTGAACCAGGTGAAATCTGACATTGACAGAAGAATTGCAGAGAAGGATGAAGAAATTGATCAGCTGAAGAGGAATCACCTGAGGGTAGTAGAGTCCATGCAGAGCACTTTGGATGCTGAAATTAGGAGCAGGAATGATGCCCTGCGGCTTAAGAAGAAGATGGAGGGCGATCTGAATGAGATGGAGATCCAACTCAACCATGCTAACCGTCAAGCTGCTGAAACACTAAAAAATCTCAGGAACACACAAGGGCTGCTCAAGGTACATATTTACTTCTATATTCAAGACACAGTTGATGTTTTTATTGTATCACAACTATTTTCAAAGACAAATATTGCAATAACCTGTTTTAGGATACTCAAATACACCTGGATGATGCTTTGAGAAGTCAGGAAGATTTGAAGGAACAAGTGGCTATGATTGAGCGCAGAGCAAACCTCATGCAGGCAGAGATTGAAGAGCTCCGGGCAGCTCTGGAACAGACAGAGCGGGCAAGAAAAGTGGCTGAACAGGAACTTCTGGATGCTAGTGAACGTGTGCAGCTGCTCCACACCCAGGTAGATAAGTTTTTGGTTCAAAAATAGCAAAAGTAGAAATATTTTTGTGCTTAATCTGCTTTGGGACATTTTGGTAAATCCCAAATGGCTCGATAGCGTTTGTTCAATAACTAAGAACTTATTCAAAATTGAATGCTTATTTACTCTCTGGAAACTACATTGTTGTTCTCTCAAATTAGAGCTAAACTCTACTCCTCTTTGTAGTCACTTCTATTCTGCAACAATCATTCTGAAACCAACAGTTCTAGCAGTCATTGATTTTCCTTCCATTCCTGGATTGGATAGAAAATTTCAGCTCTTCTAATTATTTAGTCTCTTTCTCTCTCTGTATGCACACTTGTGGCTTCTGCCTTCTTTGAAAAATCATTGACCACATTATTTTTAAATAGAACACCAGCCTGATCAACACCAAGAAGAAACTGGAAACAGATATTTCCCAGATCCAGAGTGAAATGGAGGAGACTATTCAGGAGGCACGCAATGCTGAAGAAAAGGCCAAGAAAGCCATCACTGATGTGAGTAAAATGGGTTTTTGCTGAAAACGTTAGTCAATTTACACCAGACATTCTGTATTCTCATCTGTTTGGTTCATTTATTATTAGGCAGCCATGATGGCAGAAGAACTGAAGAAGGAACAAGACACCAGTGCCCATCTTGAAAGGATGAAGAAGAACCTGGACCAGACTGTGAAGGATCTGCAACACCGTCTTGATGAGGCAGAGCAACTAGCCCTGAAAGGAGGGAAAAAACAGATCCAGAAATTGGAAGCCAGGGTATGTATGATTCACATATAACAATTGCCATGCATATATTTGTGAACTTTTGATTTGCTTTCTCTGTGTGCAGTGTTACCTGAATATTCAGAGAAATATTGAAGAGCAAAAATATGGTCTGCACATAGTCTGCCCAACATAAAGTTGCCCTACATATCCCAAGGTTTGCTACCTGTATTTTTTCATCACTCTTATTATTTCTTTCACTTTTTAATCTCTTCACCCACTCCTAAAATACTTTTTTATTTCCATTAAAATTATATCATCTTTTTGCCTCCTTTAAATCATTATTTATTGTCCTTGATTACATTATTTGCCACAGTCTTTTTATTTTGTACACATTATACAACAACTTTCTTTTATCCACACTTTTTTCCCTTTCTGCAGATTTTTCATCTGCAGCCTTTTTAATGAGATAATTCCAGCAATCCTTTGTCATATTTCCTATTGGTATCATTCGAAAAGCCCCTGTGTCATTCTGTGACTCTCGTGTTTTGAGATCTAACCAGCCTGCAAGATTTCTCAAGAATTATTGCAAGGAGTTCTATGACAACCTCCATTTTTTATTTTGGTAGCCTAGAAAGTCATTTATCTGCCCTAGAGAACTGAATTCATTCAAATTAAATTGTTTCTCTTCTATGTTCTTCTTGCCTGGTTTAAGGAGGCCTGGTTTACTGGGAAATGGATGATCACCACTATGCCACTGGGAAAAAAGTGGCATAGTGGGGATCATCCATTTCCCTTTTTCTCACAACAGATCTATCACTCTTTGGGTTTCCTTTTGGTTTCTAATGTACACAAATAACTTTTTAACGTGTTTTTTTAATATTTCTTGATGGCCAGTCTTCACTGCTACTGCCTTTTTGATTCTGGGCATTTGCCAGCCCCTTCATTTTATTACAGTTTAACACACTCCTGATTATACAGAGAATGCAAACACTTTCCCCCCATATTTGTAAGGTGTAATCTTATAATGTATATCCCTACAAGATAAGATCTATTCTTACAAGAGTCTCTTCCCAGGAATTGACCATTGTCACATAGTCCACAGCCATGGATGTAGACTGTGTTTAACTTCCAAGACTCTACCTTTTTTTTTCTTGCACCATGATGCTCAGTCAGAAATATTGATGAAAAAGCTAGTTGTGCTCCCAATTCCCTTATCTTCTTGCCTAAGGAACTTGCATTCATCAACTACACTCCACTTCATTCACTCTATATCCATCCTTCTTCTTTCTCTTAGTGTTACATACGCATTTCTTGCTTTTCTTTGTAAATTCCTGCTTTCCACCATTTACTTCTTCTACCTTCTAAACTGCATTTGTTAATATACCATGGTATCACTAGATGGAACTATCAGTATTGATCTATACCATCCACCATGGCAGAAGCCAATTAAGTTACCTGCCTCATTTGTACCCATGACACATGCAGCATTGCCTGTGGTGTTCAGTAAAATGCCATTTGGTTTCAAAACATTTTTGCGTGGAATGTACAAATGCAACCAAGGTCCTATTTATCCAAGCCTTCATGCATTCTTTTAGGCAAACTAAGATCTCTAAATATGGAAACTCTCTTAAAAGCCAAAATACTTTGCCCACATCCCACACTCTTTGAATGCTGTGATGGATGCTGCCAACAAAATAATGAAAAGAGGAATGGAGCAAACCATATAAAACAAAGTTGGGCAAAGATAATTAAAAAAGGAAGCTTTGGACAGCATTCACCTATATCGGGGATGTCAAACTCTAGTTCATTAAGGGCTGCATCAGGGTTGTGTTTGACCTCGGAAGGCCGGGGTGGGCATGGCCAGCATGAAATCTCTCATGTTAGGGAACACCTGTGGTGGTCCGAGCGCTCTGCCAGTGAAAACGGGCTGTCAAGCTCCATTTTGTGCTGTGATTGACAACCTCACAATGGTCTCCTGCAATCCCTGAGACGGCATCCTGCAACCCTCTGCCAGCAAAAAAAGAGCTCAGGCCGAATCCGTTCCCCACAGGGCTTGAATTTGACATCCCTGATCTATATAGTTATGTGTAGCTAATCCTTAGAGCCAAGTTTCCACATGCATTTTCATAATTTAGTGGGAATCTCTACTGCTAGGATTACATGTTTTAATTTTCTTTTTAATTCAGGTTCGTGAGCTGGAGTCTGAGAATGAGAATGAGCAGAAGCGCAGTGCAGAAGCTATCAAAGGTGTACGGAAATATGAGAGAAGAGTAAAGGAACTAACTTATCAGGTGAGAATGGAAGCTGTCATTTATTTCAAATGCTTTTAAGAAAAATAAATAAAAGTATAAATAATTTGCATACTTACTCTTTCCATTCTTTATATTATTACTATTTAAATAGTCTGAAGAAGACCGTAAGAATGTTCTGAGGCTCCAGGATCTGGTAGATAAACTACAGCTTAAAGTGAAAGCATATAAGAGACAATCTGAAGAGGCGGTAAGTACACAGGATGACCTAGTCTCCAAAACTCTCCCTGCACAATTAAAACTCACTATGCATAGCGCATAAAAATAATGAGGATTAGTCTTAAAAAGGTCACATTTTATATTGCTTGTGAATATAAAGAATTATTTATTTGAGAGCTTGTAAAGTGTCAACCTATTCTTTTGCACTTCGGATGAATGAAGACCTTCATGGAATTAATGTTAATCTTTTTAACCTCATGAGATTCTTCATATGCTTCTAGTTTGAGATTTCAGATTAATTTTAGGCCCTTAAAAAGATTCTCAGAAGAATTATTATGTTTTCTTTCTTTCTTTCTTTCTTTCTTTCTTTCTTTCTTTCTTTCTTTCTTTCTTTCTTTCTTTCTTTCTTTCTTTTTTTCTACAACTGGGAATTAAATTTGAATAATTGTATGTTTTTCTAGGAGGAACTTTCCAACGTGAACCTTTCCAAGTTCCGCAAGATTCAGCATGAGCTGGAAGAAGCTGAGGAGCGGGCTGACATTGCTGAGTCCCAGGTGAACAAACTCAGGGTGAAGAGCCGCGAAGTGCATAAGAAGGTCATTATAAGCGAAGAATAAACTCACCGTGGAAACGGCAAAGTGACCGAAGAGAAGCGCAAAATGTGAAGCTCTTTCTCACTTCCTGTAATTACTGTTTATCTTTCCTTTAATAACTAGAAAATAAAGATGGTAGAGAACTTTGCATACTAAAAACAGTTGTGGCTTTCTTTTCATTCTACTTAATGCTAAAAAGTGGAGATCATTTATGCACTTCTATTTTTCTATCTGGTAGGATGCATACATTTAAATAAGTTTTATTAATATCTATTATTTCTATATAGAAATATATGATGTCTATATGATGTCCATAAGATAATGATTATAATAATTTCCATAAAATTGGATTTCCCTTGGTAATAAAATTATCTTGGTAGTAGAATTAAATGGGCTGCAGAATATAGAGTATAGAATATTGAGACTTGAATATAGAACACTTCTGAGCGTTGATCTCAGAAAAGCTATGTAGGATTGAAGTTTGTTTGGAAAGCAGAGTACCAAAAAAGGTAAACTAGGAAGGAAAAAAAGGAAAACTGTAGAAGTACCAGTGGCAAATCACTGCTGTCTTGTCATCCAGAAAACTACATGGAAGCATTGGCATAGTTGTCAAAAACTGAACTTGACTTAGGGAAGCCTTGACCTGCCAGTATTAATTTTCAGTTTTGCAATATGGAGTTCACAGATTTTAATGGAAAGGCACTTTATATATTTAAAATGATATGGGTAATATGGTTAGTTTAAATAGGCACAAACAGAATATATTTTTATTTTTATACTAAATCCAATGAAAACACATTAAGAAGTAAGGGAGCTTCCATATAAGGCTTTCATTATTCAGCCATATTTCTTAGAATTGTATGAAGCATCCAGGTAATCCAAGTTTTCATTTTTCCTTTGTTTCTGCACTATAGAAAATGTAATATATTCCTTCTTCAGAGTTATACAGCGTACAGCCATTATATAACCCTGACCAAATAGTTTTCAGTACTATCCTGGTACCAGTGGTGGGATTCAATTTTTTTTACTACCGGTTCTGTGGGCGTGGCTTGGTGGGCGTGGCAGGGGACAGATACTGTAAAATCTCCAGTCAGAGGGGGTATTTGCCGATTCTCCAAACTACTCAAAATTTCCACTACCAGTTCTCCAGAACTGGTCAGAACCTGCTGAATACCACCTCTGCCTGGTACATAGTCATACATCTGTTTTAAAGGAATCAGCTAAATGACAAAAGAACCATTAAATATACGTACAGTGGAAATAACACAGAGATTGATTAGGAATTAAAAAGAAAATAACATGGGGAAATAAGAATAAATTTCATATTCATTAGGGGGAACATTATAAAGGAACAAACCAAGCTTTGTTATACAAATAGTATTGGTCTTTTTCCAAATTGATGATTAGGTCTTGGAGAACTGAAATTTGAATAGTGATTTAATAGACATCCAAACACATGGTGACTGCTGTTACAAAACTACATAGTTTTGTAGTTCTAATAAGAAAATAAATTTTAGCAGTTGGGAAAATACTTTGTATACTGGATTGTACTACTAAAATATTCAACTCACACAAAAGAGGCAGAAAAATTACGTAATTGTAAACTCACAAATGGAATCAGCTTGGGGAAGTGCTATTTTTGGTGTCAGTCTTACACCATCTGTAATTTTGTAAGTCAGAGGCCTCCAAACTTGGTAACTTTAAGACTTGAGGATTTCAACTGCCAGAATTCCTCAGTCAACCATGCTAGCTGGGGAATTCTGGGAGATGAAGTCCACAAGTATCAAAGTTGCCAAGTTTGGAGACCCCTGCTGTATGTGATATTACTTTAGCTTGAATTGTTTTTGGTGATTGTTATCTAGTATTTAATCTTTAAAAAATCTTTAAATTTGAATAAAACTTGGCTAAGCACGTTGAAACTGACATTAACTGCATGTAGGCTTGAAATTTGTGCCCCTCCCCTCTCTCTCATTTATCATCTATTATAAATAATAAGATAAGTAGATTTCTCCAGAATTTTGACAAAATTCTATGAGGTTTTTAATCTCTGAGGAATGAACAATAACCAATTAAGCAGAAAATGAAAAAGTGCTCTAAAGTTCTAACTAATCATTTCCTCTGCTTGTGAAGCCGATCAGTGCTAAATAATGTATAACTTTATATTTGGCTGTGCTAAGGATCATGGAAGAGGAAGATGAAATTCTTGCATTACATACCTATTTAATGGCCAGCACATCTCTTAGAGAAACAATAGTGGGTTAAACAATAACCCACTACACATCCAGGCTCCAAACCAAAAACAACACACAGAGATTTTTCCAAGTAGAGATATTTTATTATTTCACACCTGTCGGTAAAATCTTGCCAAACTGAGCACTCTACTGTCTACATCTATCATATATCTACCATATACTACAGGAATTACTAGGGAGGGTCTGTTTTCATCCTCTTTCTCTAACATATAACATTTGCACCGAGCTTCATTCCTCTGGAATGCGCCCTCTCCCTTCTGGGAATCCGCCTCCTTACTACATTCCATCACCTAAACAAATGGAAAGGAAGGAATACTGCAAGCAGTTCCCATTCCTACAGTAACGTCGCAAACACTGAGGGAGAATGAACAAGCAATGCCTAGGGAAAGGTGGGGAGAACATGGAAAAGGAGTGCCATAGATCCTGGAAGGAGAACAATGAAGCAAATTAACCTAATGCGGAACTTCCCAAAATAGCATCTGAGAAAGGACATGTTAAAGGGAAGTTTGAGTTTGCCGCTCAGGACTTGGCAAACCACATTGACTCCTTCTTGCAGCATACAAGACCCTCATGCTCTTTTATTTTTCCATCATCATCATATCTCTGTCTCAATAACCTTTGGCTTGCTATTGCAAGGCACAAGTATCTCTTCCCAGGCTGTTCTCTTGCACGCTCTTACAGAACACATGCTCCTTATAACTCAAATTCTAAGCATGGTCCAAAGGGTGTGTGAATACTGTCTTGGTAATCATAGAAGGCATGCCAAGAGGCCCACAAGTCTCCTATTCCTTACTCGTCATCATGACTATTTATCAGACGTTGTCTGAAAATAGTAGACAGGTTTTCCTATTCCAACAAAAATGATTAATTGCACAATAGGTTTTGGACATATCACAATCAGATTGGGATAAAAAATTTAACAATTACAATATTTGTGTTCCTCTGGCAGTAACGCAGAAGCCAGTTATCCTTTCCCTTCTGCCAAGGTATCAATGAAAATTGTTTCAGGAAAAAAAAAGTCACTTAAATGTTACTGAAGCTATTTAAATGCGGCAAAAAGTCATTTAAAATCCCTTTTTTAAAACTGGTTTTTAAGTGGGGGTGGGGTTGGTCAGTAGCACTTTTATGTTAAGATGCTTTTTATTGAAAATGTTATAAGTTAATGACTTCCATCAAATATATTTAGAAATGATACAGGCACTTGCAGGAATGCAGTGGCTCAACTCTAAAAATATCCAGGGATAATATGAGTAAGAATTATGTTTGCAGTCAACTTTGCCAAAACAATACTTGGCCAGAAATATTTGACCTGTGGCAGAGGAGGTGCTAAGGCTGAGTGGATATTATAAAAGAGTTTCTGGGACCTGCCTTGTCTTTGATCTGCTGAGCTTTGCTACGGTTTCAAGGTAAGTCATGTGAAGAATGAACTGGCATTGGAGGGAAGGATCACAGGTAGGCCAGGGATTCTATACTTCCCAGGGCCTTCTTGCCATCTCTGGAACTAACTTCTCTGAGGACATTCAAACTTGTTCTTGAATATGTCTTTACATTTCCATTCTTTATACCAATATATTCTTGGAACTTTGGAAATCTTGGATTACAAAGAGAATCATCATCATAATCATCTTTTTTTTTTCTAAATTGTTCTGGCCAGCCTCAAGGCTGCCTGTAATTTCTTGCAAAAGGTGAGGTAAGGCATAACAGTGCTAGTTTCCATAATATAGATAGTATTATAATGCTCATAATGTAGATAATATTATGATCCCCATAATATAGATAAAACTGCATTTGAAAATGTGATCAACGTGTAGCATCTAACACATAGTAAAATAAACAAGTAATTTCTAAAGATGGATATTTTATTTATTAGTTTATTATTTTCATTTATTAAAATTGTTTGCAGCCCATCTTGCTACAAGAATCTAGGAAGAAATAAAATAATGTAAGCAAAACATTTTAAAAGTAAAAATAAATGTAAGCATTAAATATAAATGGATCCCCAAATCTATTCGGAAATTCATTTTTAAAATAAAAAATAAAATGTAGAACTACAATACTTAAAAAGCGATGGAACACTGAATTTTATTTCAGAACTTAATCAGCAAGGTGCAAATCTTATGCTGGATCTCTGTGACCCCCTAATGAAGATGTTTCATTTTGCTGGCCATGAAGATGATAGTTTTCTAGTTACAATTTTTGGGAAGATGCTTTACTTTCAAACACAGCAGAATGCATCACAAAGCAGGCTTCTATACTGTCACTTTCAACAAAAAGAGATAAGAGACTGGAATATTTCTAATGCCAAGGATGAAGCAGACAGTATTTAATTTCATAGACACAAAATGCTCACAAACTTTTATTTTTCAAAACAGTAGAGCAAAAATATAATGGCATATGCCTACTTCAAAAGAAAGACAGCCTGGAGGCAGGAGATAGAAATAGTTTCTGTTGCTGATTAAATTCACAGCTCCTTCATTAGAATACTTACCCCTGTTGGAATACATAATAATTATAATATACATTGTAAAAAAGTAATTACATATTTTATACGTAATGATAATATTTTATAGTTGTTCCATGTACATAAATCACATTTTTCCATCCACATTTTTTACTTCCTTTTCTGCTTCACTTTTTTATTTTTATTTTTTATAAAATATGTGCTGAGTTCTCAGCAGAATTCCACTTTGTTACCTATACTCAACGAAAGTAATTGCTTACAGATTATGGAAATAGGGAAATAGGATGGTTTTGCTGTATGCTGAATTATTTTTCTTTCAGAGTATAAATAGGTCTCCCTCCTTCCCTTCTTTTTCTCCTCTGGCCCACCCTCTTCCCCTCTGCCCTTCCCCCCTCTCTATATCTAGTCTGAGCTCCTACACTTCTCATTTTGTCTATTCATCCATAGTTTCTATTATTTTTTCTTTTGGATACCTTGAGTAAAAACTTGAAGATAATAATGATGACAGTAGAAAGACGCAGACCACATGCTGATTTATTAATATCTACAAGTTCCTAACGGAATTGAAATGGCACATCTTATATTTCTTGGTCAACTTCTCTTCTTCCAGAAAAGAAAACACAAGTTCCTTCTAGCAGGGAATGTTGTTTCCATCAAAGGAAGGAAATCTGGAGGGGTCTTGTAGTCATAAACAGTTGCTTAGTCCACAAGGTGGAAGGGTGCAAAACAAACAAAAACTAATAATTTAGCCTTCCAGAAAAGCTCTTGTATTGTACCTATAACCTGATAGACCATCTTTCCTCCACATAGTCTTCTCTGCTGCAGTGTGCCCTGTAAACTGCAGCCATGTCATCAGACGCTGAAATGGCGATTTTCGGGGAAGCTGCCCCTTATCTCCGGAAGTCAGAAAAGGAAAGAATTGAATCCCAGAATAAGCCCTTTGATGCCAAGACCTCCGTTTATGTGGTGAATGCTAAGGAATCCTACGTGAAAGGCGTTGTACAAAGTAAAGAAGCAGGGAAAGTCACAGTCAAGACTGAAAAAGGAGAAGTGAGTAAAGGACAAGAAACTTATTGTCAAAGGTTATCCTTTATTAGATCAGGTCAACTTATCAATGCCTTTTCTTTCCTAGAGTGTCACTGTAAAGGATGATCAAGTCTTTCCTATGAACCCTCCCAAATATGACAAGATTGAGGACATGGCCATGATGACCCACCTCAATGAACCTGCTGTCCTGTATAACCTCAAAGAGCGTTATGCAGCCTGGATGATCTATGTGAGTGCAGCCATGTTTTCTGTTTGCTGCTTTCTGCTAGGGCAATACTGTGGACTCAAATAATGCATGTGTAATCTCTTAAGACCAGTAAGGATCATGCAACGTCTGAACAAATACCCAACACAGATTTTAATGATAATAGACTCAACTGATGGCTTCATGTTTTTACATGGTGTCTAGAAATGAACACCTTTAGAATAACTATCATATATTAGGAGAAGGATAAACTGATCCAAACAAAGTTAATAAAGAACAATGTCCAGTTTTGATAGCATCGGCCAACAAAAAGCCCGTTGAAGTACCACTCAGATTACAAATTTGCATTGTCAGAATAATCTACAAGTCAGTTTGGTGATCACATATTTCTACACAAAATTAACATTCGTATAGATAAAAGGTAGGCTATATTACGCACATAGATAATGTTCCCACATCTGTGCATGACCTCTGCACTTTTTATGGACTGATATAACAGTTTCTGCACAAAAGAATGTGCTGTGCGCATATTTTTTAAATGAATCTTTAGAAAGTATGGAACATATGATACTAATATCACATAGTAAATATCTATCATTTTTTATTATTTATTTATTTATTTATTTTCCTTTTCAGCTTTTCAACTCTTTCCCCCTTCCATATAACTATTTTATATATGATTCATTTCCTTAAGGTTTAAGGAAAATAATGAATATAACAAGCAAATAGATGATAATATTTGTGTTGTACCTTTGCAGACCTACTCAGGTCTCTTCTGCGTCACTGTCAATCCCTACAAGTGGTTGCCAGTGTACAACCCAGAAGTGGTGGCAGCTTACAGAGGCAAAAAGCGTCAAGAGGCCCCTCCCCATATCTTCTCCATCTCTGACAATGCATACCAGTTCATGTTAACTGGTGAGTTGATGAATGTTTCTGAATGTTTCTGAAAAAAAATAACAATAAGGTAGGGAAAACAGGTAGAACATGACTCTTGGAATTCCTTTCAGACCCTTGAGAATAGATACCCCCACGAACGGAAGCTTCAGTTGGTGCAAAATGCAGTGGCCAGCATTGTTTTGTGCAGCCCCTAAAGTGCACATTTCACCTCTCCTGAGGGAACTACATTGGTTGCCAATTTGCTTCCAGAAGCAATTCAAGGTGCTGGTTGTCACCTTCATGGCTTGGGACCAGGTTATCTGAGGGAACGTCTCTTGCCAGTCACATCTATCCCACCCACTAGGTGGGAAGGCAAGGAATGTTGCGGATCACATCCTCTAGGGAGATACATCTGGTAGGACCCAGAAGAAGGGCCTTCTCTGTGATGGCTCCCTCTCTCTGGAAAAGCATTCCTCCATAGATTAGATTGGTCCCCACTCTTCCAGAAGGCCCTGAAGACATGGTTCTGCCAGTGGGCCTGGTGAACCCAGAGTGGGATGGAGCCCATTAAATGGCATGTATGAATATGTGTTGTTGCTGGGATGGGTGGGTGGGTGAGGGGCTATTCTTATTATTTTATTATTTTCTTTTTTTATTTTTATTTTTATATGATGTTTTTATACTCATGTAAGCCATCTTGAGTCATCATGTGCAAGTAGGTGGCAATATAAATTTTCTAAAATAAATAAATATTTATTATGATCAATGACAAAAAAAATTCCACAAATAGATGACAAAATAAATACTACAGGCAAAAAACAAATAGCAAATAGAACAATCATATCAACTATATACAATCATATCAGCCTATTATGGTTAAGTCACGATGGTCTTAAAATGAATCATATGTGACCAGACCTGTTTTTACAACCGTTTTTGCAGCAATCCTTAAAGAAATACGGAATCATTAAGCAAACATCTTGATCATTAAGCAAATACTATGGTTGTTAAGCAAATCTGCTGTTCACTATGGGGCATTTTTGCTGAAAATTGGAAATAAATTCTTTTTTTCAGTAAAAATGATATAAATTGAGGTCACAGGACTGCAAAGGGCCATAAATGAGGACTTATTGCCAAGCTCTTGAAATGCAGTCAGGTGATCACAGGAGGGGGGAGGGGTCAGCTATCAGAAGTTTGGAACTGAGTTGTAAGTCCCTTTGGGGGACGGTCCATTGTAACTTTGAATGGTCATTAAGCAAGTGGTCATAAGTTGAGGACTACCTATAGGCAATAAAACATAATATTTCCACATTCAAAGAAACAGAATGATATTGATAAGACATCTAAATACAGCCTGGAACACTGACTACGAAAATGTTACACGATACATCTGCACATCTTCATACAAGAAGCAATAAATACAGGCCATACATTGAATGCTTCATACATCTGGGATTTTTTAAAATTCCCCTCAAGAGCAGTAACTGAATGTAATTAGAATGGGATTTAAGAATAGCTCTGCTTTGAGTTTTGGAAAGGAATCGGAGAAGTTCACCAAATTGTTGAGCTATTACCCAATGGCTTGCCCATACAGATTCACTGAAGGAACTTTTGAGAGACTTGTTTTTCTCCATGATCACAACCTGATCTGACCTTTTTTCAAAGATGATGTTTCTGCTGTTGAACTTCTTCTGCTCAGTAAATCAGTAATCCTGCTGATGTAGTAAAAGAGGTTCACTTCTGAGTCCCTTTGCAGAACTTTTTTCCAATGCTTTTAAGCAGAAAAATAAATAAATAGACTCTGGCTCCTTAGAATCTTTCTCCTTCAAATGATAGTGATATATTGAATAGTTCTAGTGGTCAAGATATCTTAAAACAGTTACACTGTTCTGAAAATTAAAATGGTCACTGTTGAAAGACAAACAGATGAAAACTACTTATTTAGGATTTATGATGCATACACATATCTGCATATATATATATATATATACACACACACATATATACACATACATATATGTGTGTGTGTTTCATAAATCCTAAATAAGTAGTATATAGACATATATTTATAGCAATAGCAATAGCACATAGTGCTATTACATACTGCTTTACAGTGCTTTACAGCCCTCTCGAAACAGTTTACAGAGTCAGGATATTGCCCCCAACAATTTGGGTCCTCATTTTACCCACCTCAGAAGGATGGAAGGCTGAGTCAACCTTGAGCCTGGTGAGATTTGAACTGCCAACTGCAGGCACATACATATATATGTTTTCTTAAGTTTTCATGGGTACTTACATGTCTGGTATTCAGCTTTGTTCGGATATTTTCCCACGTCATTATAGTTGTGTTTTTAGAGTTGTAGCAATGTTTCGGCAGAATCTCATCTGCCATCATCAGGCTTATGTATTGTGTTTGTCTGTGAGTCAACGGCTGTGAAAGTCTGACTCACAGACGAACACAATACAGAAGCCTGATGTTGGCAGTTGAGATTCTGCCAAAACTTTGCTACAACTTTAAAAGCACAACTACAATGACGTGGGAAAATACCCGAACAAAGCTGAATGCCATACATGTAAGTACCCGCAAAAACTTAAGTATATATACACACACACACACACACACACACACACACACACACATAAATACATAAATACGTCTGTGTGTGTTGGGATAAGGGAGTTCAGAAATTTAGAAGATGTTCTTCTGCTCATTTATATTTAGAATGATCTAGGGATGGGTTTGGGGTTTTCTTTTGCAACGAACCTTATAATTGTAAAATATCACAAATAACTTTAAAAAAATTCTTTTCAGATCGTGAGAATCAATCCATTCTGATCACGTAAGTATGCCTTCTTAGCTGGTCTACTTTTGTTCTATTGATGTCTCTGAAATAAAATTAGGCTATCCCCCATCCCTACTTCTTAGTGATCTGGAGTTGGAATCTCAATGAAATGATATCTAACACATTAATGGAAGTCTTCTTTTAATTAACAGCGGAGAATCTGGTGCTGGAAAAACTGTGAACACGAAACGTGTCATCCAGTACTTCGCAACAATTGCAGCTACTTCTGACAAGAAAAAGGAAGAACCAGCCCAAAAAGGCAAAATGCATGTGCGTGTTTTTTTCATAAAAGATGAAAAGTGAATGCCTAGAAATTTTTCCTGATGAAACAAATTGAAATTAATCCTGATTTTTTCACTGAAGGGCACTCTCGAAGATCAAATCATCAGTGCCAATCCTTTGCTGGAAGCTTTTGGAAATGCCAAGACTGTGAGGAATGACAACTCTTCACGTTTTGTAAGTCCTGTGCAAAATAGGATCAAATACCTTCATGCGTGAAAAACTGAATGCCACCTCTTTTTGCAAGTTAATCTCTAAAACAGAGTAAAATTAGGTCTCCCCAAATTTTTAATATTATGCCTTCACTTCCTTAAAGGGCAAATTCATCAGAATCCATTTTGGTGCGACTGGCAAACTGGCTTCTGCAGACATTGAGACATGTAAGGGATATTTCTTTGTGTGCTTATATGATCCTTTCTTTTTTCCTTAACTAATTCAACTTCATTGCTTTGCCAGATCTGCTAGAGAAGTCCAGAGTTACCTTCCAGCTCAAGGCTGAAAGGAGCTACCACATCTTTTATCAGATCATGTCCAACAAGAAGCCAGAACTGATTGGTAAAGAGAATCATTCATTTGGAAGACTATTTCCACTATTAAACATTACAAATGTGCTGATGATTGAAAATGAAATCATGTTTGTGCTTCTTTTTATGCAGAGATGCTTCTGATCACTACCAACCCATATGACTTCCATTTTGTCAGCCAGGGTGAGATTACTGTTCCCAGCATTGATGATCAAGAAGAGTTGATGGCAACTGACGTAAGTAATTTGCAAAATTGACATGAAATATTAACTTCATTACATATCCATTTTTGGTATACCATTTTTTGGCCCAATTATATTATGAGTGAAAATATTTTGTAAATGTCCCAGTAGAAACTCTGGTGTTTCAGTCAGAGTGCTTCAGGGAATAGCAATAGTGGAAGGAAATTCCCTTTTCCCATCTTTCTTTTAAACTAAACTTATTACTGCCACTGCTACAAAAAAGGGTTTTGATATTCTTCCTTTCAGATTTTTCCCTTTTTATAATGAGTCATCATAGTTTAGTGCTGACCAAAAACACTAATGAAGCCATGTGGGCATGTTGGAAATCAAGGGAACCTAAAGGACTTGCTAACTCCTTTTCCAGAAGGATTTTCTATCTTGATGCAGTATTTCAAGGCCAGTAAAAAGAAAAAAAAAATCCCGCAGGTCACTTGTTACTAGAATGTAGCATTGTGCTTTCATCTAGCATATCAGGCAGTATTTTGACTATAGATTTCATTGCCAGAGTGCCATTGACATCCTGGGCTTCACTGCTGAGGAAAAGACAGCCATTTACAAGCTGACTGGAGCTGTTATGCACTATGGGAATATGAAATTCAAGCAGAAGCAGCGAGAGGAGCAGGCTGAGCCAGACGGCACTGAAGGTATTTGGCTACAGAATGACAAACATGATATGCTAAGCCTCCGAATATGATATGGAGGATGCAGTACAACATATCGTTTACAGAACTGCTAGGATATTGCATTTTATTATAAGTATTTTCCTTACTACGCAAAGACACGGTGCTTTTGAAAAGTTTAGTTTTAGAAGCAAATACATAGGAAAATTGCTATTTTGCCATTTGCTAGATATACATACCTTCAGCAAACTTTGGCAGTGTGATCATCTCTACTTCCTACTAAGCTGACTCTAGTTGTACGCATCTGCTTTAGGGTGGCCTCTCCCAAATAATACAATAATTCAATTGTTAACCAAATCAATAATTCAAAATGCTAATTAAATTAGAAGTTGGTAAAAAAAAATCTGGATGGTCTTTTTGTCAAAATTAGAATTGGTTTTGGTCTTCTAGAAGAATTGGAAATTATAGTTTTTCTTATATACACCGATCATATCTTCTTTTCTTGAATTTTTCCAGTCTGATTTTGATGTCCATTACTTAAGTATTTCATACTGCATGAGATTTATAATAAAAAAGACTCTAACTCTTTCTTGTCTATTTTCAGTTGCTGACAAGGCTGCTTACCTCACGAATCTCAACTCAGCAGATCTGTTGAAAGCTCTGTGCTATCCCCGGGTCAAGGTCGGCAATGAATATGTAACCAAAGGCCAAACTGTCCAGCAGGTAAGTCTTTCTAAAATCAAAGGGAAAGGTAAAATATTTATTACACTCTTTACGTGAATGTTCCATGTTGCATATGTCACCAATTTGTTCTTCTAGGTCTACAATAATGTAGGTGCTCTGGCTAAAGCTATCTTTGAGAAGATGTTCTTGTGGATGGTCGTTCGTATCAACCAACAATTGGATACCAAACAACCCAGACAATACTTCATTGGTGTGCTAGACATTGCTGGCTTTGAGATCTTTGATGTAAGGAAATGAAACCTTGGGACCAAGTAGATGGTTTTTGTTATCCAGTCTTCCTATCTCAGTTTTGTTCTATTATCTTTGTTCTGAAATGTTTTTGTTAGTTCATAACACAGACCTAGATTTTTTTTATTTGCAATTTTCAACTTAAAGAACATTGCAGCAGACTTCTAAAAAATATGTCAATGTGCACACATGTATAATTGATCCCACATATATTCAGAATTGAACAGCTAGCCAGTTTGGGGATTAGCAAATTCATAACCAAGAAAGAAAGTAATTTAATTAGCAATTCCATCCATATGCAAAGGAGAAAATAAACATATAGCCATTTTATTTAGTCAAAAATTAGTATTCTGTTTATAGTATCTATAATTATCCTTCAGTATAATAGTTATGAGCTTAATGCAGAACCTTATAAGATAATACTAATGCAGAACCTTATAAGATAATACTAACAGAATAGAATAGAATAGAATAGAATAGAATAGAATAGAATAGAATAGAATAGAATTCTTTATTGGCCAAGTGTGATTGGACACACAAGGAATTTGTCTTGATGCAAATGCTCTCAGTGTACATAAAAGAAAAGATACATTTGTCAAGAGTCAAGAATCTTAAGGTACAACACTTGATAATAGTCATAAGGTACAATAAATAATCAAATCAGTCAATAAAAATCATATTGAAAAACAGTCAATATAAATCATAAGGATATAAGCGACAAAGTTACAGTCATATAGTCACAAGTGGGAGGGGATGGGTGATAAGGAGTGATGAGAAGATTAATAGTAATAGTAGCGCATATTTTGTAAATAGTTGGACAGTGTTGAGTGGAATTATTTGTTTAGCAGAGTGATGGAATTTGGGAAAAAACTGTCCTTGTGTCTAGTTATTCTGATGTGCAGTGCTTTATAGTGTCTTTTTGAGGATAGGAGTTGACACAGTTTATGTCCAGGACATGAGGGGTCTGTAGATATTTTCACAGCCTTCTTTTTGACTCGTGCAGTATACAGGTTCTTGATGGAAGGCAGGTTGGTAGTAATTGTTTTTTCTGCAGTCCTAATTACTCCCTGAAGTCTGTGTCTATCTTGTTGGATTGCAGATATTATATAGACAAACAGATGAAAAATACAATTAAACATTTGGACACCAGAATTAAGAATGGATAATACATTGTGTGTTTTTAAAACAAATTCTCCCTTTTTTCTCTTTCAAGTTCAACAGCTTGGAGCAGCTCTGCATCAACTTCACCAATGAGAAACTGCAACAGTTTTTCAACCATCACATGTTTGTCCTGGAGCAAGAAGAGTACAAGAAAGAAGGAATTGAATGGGAGTTCATTGACTTTGGGATGGACTTGGCTGCCTGCATTGAACTCATTGAAAAGGTTTTGATCAAAAGTTATATTTAATTTTGCAGTAATTTCAACTAATGACTGTTAACTGCTTTAGCATAAATGAGCTGTACCCCTGGTTATAGCTATAAAGGTATGTCTTTTATGTTGCAGCTGTATATTTGTAACAATGCCTGCCTACTCAATATATTTTTTGAATGCTTGTTGTGCTGTTAATCATATTTCTTCATAGACTATCACAAGAAAACCATTGTTTTTGGCTGAAAATTACTAATGATGACATTATTTGAAATTAGTATATAATAACTTAGTCCATGTAGTGGCTAACTGTCTTTCACTCATTGTTTTACAGCCCATGGGCATTTTCTCCATCTTGGAGGAAGAATGCATGTTTCCCAAGGCAACAGACACATCTTTCAAGAACAAGCTCTATGACCAGCACCTTGGCAAGAGCAACAACTTCCAGAAACCCAAGCCTGGCAAAGGCAAAGCTGAAGCTCATTTCTCCCTTGTACATTATGCTGGCACTGTTGATTACAACATTAGTGGCTGGCTGGACAAGAACAAGGACCCCCTGAATGAAACCGTGGTGGGTCTGTATCAGAAGTCTTCCATGAAGACCTTGGCCTTACTGTTTGCTGACCGTCCAGCAGAAGGTAATTCTTAACACTTGAAATAGATTTATAAACATAATTTAGAGTCAAAACTGCCCATGTAAAGAATAGCTCAGTGCTGTTCCCAGGTGATTTTTTTAAAAACAAGTTAGGGATGTAATGTTTTATAGTTTTTAGCTTCTCCTACGGACCCTTGGCACATCCTTGCCCCATGTTCTATAAATAACCCCAACATTAACATTAGCTAAAGTACTTATGTTTCACCTTTTCTCTGAGAGCTTTATCCTCATGACAACCTTATGAGGTTGGCTGGGATGACAGACCAAGACTAGCCAAGTGACCCACACTGACCAAAAATATTGTGAGTCATGCTGAAATCTCTTCAGTCCAGGACTTAACCAGTACACTATAGTTGCTCTTTTAATTTTCTGCCACAAAAACTCCAAATGTATAATTTTCAAAGAAATACAAATAAATATATGAGCTGAGTTGTATTAAATTGTATAAGTTGTATTAACAGGGGGATACAATCAAGATCAAGGAAAGTACTAATACCACTCTATAAAGCCTTAGTAAGAGTACCGCATCCAGTTTTGTTCACCACATTATAAAAAAGATGTTGAGACTCTAGAAAAAGTACAGAGAAGAGCAGCCAGGATGATTAGGGGACTGGAGGCTAAAACATATGAAGAACGGTTGCAGGAACTGGGCTTGGCTAGTCTAGTGAAGAGAAGGACCAGGGGAGACATGATAGCAGTCTTCCAATATTTGAGGGGCTGCCACAGGGAGGAAGGGGTCAAGCTATTTTCTAAAGTGCCTGTAGGCCAGACAAGGAATAAAGGATGGAAACTGAACAAGGAGAGATTCAACCTGGAAATAAGGAGAAACTTTCTGACAGTGAGAACAATCGACCAATGGAACAGCTTGCCCTCGGAAGTTGTGGGAGCGCCATCACTTGAGACTTTCAAGGAGAGATTGGAGTGCCATTTGTCAGAAATGGTGTAGGGTCTCCCACTTGGGCAGGGGGTTGGACTAGATGACCTACAAGGTCCCTTCCAACTCTGATTATCTGTTATCTGTTATCTGATCTGGCTCAAACATGCTAAGCCATAGTATGCTTCAGTGTTCTGGATTTGCATAAGGTGAACTCACACAGTATGGTTTAGACAGACTTCACATCAGTCCCTACAATAAATCTTTCTTCAGAAACATGGCCCATATATTTGGATGTAGTGTGAGTACTTAAGCAGCTCACACTATAGTTATAAAAGAAGCCACTGCTACATAGAAGATAAGCCTATGACAGAGCACAGGAATATTTCAAATACAAAGCTTTTCTCTCCTATATTTTTCCAAATCAATGAAAGTTTAATTGTTCTATTTCCCACTTTTAAGGTTGGCATTTGATCAGAGTTTACCTAACAGTGTTGTCTGCCTTTAATTCTTGCCTCACCAACTGCAGTTCTTATAACTATAATCACATACATATAAGATTGAAATATCTTGTTTAACAAACTGTAACACAAGCATGTGATACACCTAATACCTACTGTTAGGTATTATAGGTATCTGTAGGATAAATTATTAAGCCCCAGATAACTGTCTAATTGTGGTTCCCCCACCTTTTCTTTTCTTTTTCCCCAGAGGGCAAGAAAGCTGCCAAGAAGAAGGGCTCCTCCTTCCAGACTGTGTCTGCCCTTTTCAGGGTATGGAACTCAGATGTTCTTATCCTTTATTCCATCAAGGACACTTGTGCAGGAATGACATGCCTCTCTGTATAAATGGAGGACATTTGTGGGGAGGGGTAGAATATGAGGGAAGATGTACCTCTGTGATAGAACACTGTTTTACTGCCACACAAAAAATACAGGTTTTGGCGGTTGCAGAATTGAAGATGGGAGAGCCATTGTCTGAGTCTTGATTGGCAGTGGTTTTCCAATGGAGAAGTTAGGAGAAGAGTCCACCAGAGTTGAACATAGGACAAGAGATCAACTGCAAAGCTATTGCCAGTTGATCTGCTACATAGATTAACTTCACATAAAGCAGCTTTCTATATCCATAGACTGATAGAGCAGTAGACATATTTATCCCTCTCAGAGGAGGAAAAGCAAGATAAGAACAATCGAATATTAGTTCACAGTATTCTGGAACAATAGAAGTCTACCAACGGTCCTTAAGAGAATACATCACAGTAAAGATTATAGAGACCGAACACAGTACACAATTCTGCTGGTTCTTTTTCTTTAAGCCCTGAGTTGTTAAACATTTCTTAACCACAACAGCATTTAATTAAAATATCTGTAACATGCTCTCAAAAGGTCAAGAACATGCATTGTCTTAAAAAAAGTTAACTAATACACCAATATAAATATAATCTGATACAGAATAGGGCAAAAGTGTTTTTAAAAAGGTTGTTTCTGAGAATTGGGGGAAAGTTCACAGTATTTTTTTTTTCTGGCTACATATGGCAAAATGTGGAGCTTACTCTTTAGTTTTTTTCTTAAGATATAAATTTGCTTTAAAAAACAAAACAAAAATATTTTTGTGTTTTCAAATCCTACAGGAAAACTTAAACAAGCTGATGACCAATCTGAGGAGTACTCATCCACATTTTGTGCGCTGCCTCATCCCCAATGAAACTAAAACTCCTGGTAAGATACAGAACTGTGTTTGATTTTAAAAAGAAAAATGTAATCTACCTTTTGTACAAATTGTAACATTTTTTTTCCCTGTGGTTTTTCTAAGGCGCCATGGAACATGAGCTTGTATTGCACCAACTGAGATGTAATGGTGTACTTGAAGGTATCCGAATTTGCAGGAAAGGCTTCCCCAGCAGGATTATTTATGCTGATTTCAAACAGAGGTCAGATTGATTTCCAGTTACTGGCTTGTTTGGATTCTAGCTGTTTTTAATGTCTCCATCCTACATCAATGTACATTTTAGTAACACAAATTATTGAATGCAAGTAGTGCCATATGGTCTAGTGGGGAGCAGAGAAACCTAGGTTTTCTGACCCTATCTTGGATATGGAAGCCAGTTGGGTGAATTTGGGACAATAATTCTCATTCTTAAAAAGGCAATGGCAAACTATTTCAGCAAAGGTTGCCAGGAAAGGTTCAGGGTTATGTCCATATAGTTGTCAGGACTACTGCATATTATTTATTAAATAAAATAATAGAATTTATCTTAAGAATTTAAGGGAGAAAATAACAAAATCTTATTACTTCGATTCATAGCTCTTCATTATACAGAATAGAATTGGGGATATGATGAAGAATTACACATTTGGTTCAGGAATTTCAGATGTTTACTTGTACAGACTTGAATAATTCAAAATTTCTATATAGTATGAATTACTTTGCGCTAACAAAAGCATTTAGAAACATGATGACAGGTTGATACTGATAAACCTTTAGAAAATTCAGCCACCCTGGCCAATCTCTTTACTTTAAGGAAGTAGTCATAGTTGGTAGGTCTGAGAGTTTGTTCTCATGCTGATTGGAAAGGCTGTTAAAAAACAGCAAACAGGCACACACTACTTTCCCTTCACTAAAGACAAACTTCTAATCCTCTAAACTGAAAGGCCAGGAAGAAACACTAAATAGTTTTACTGTCATCAGAACTGAAAGCAGATTGTTTAGTAGAATTTTTGAGTATGGCTTAAACTTTCCTAGTAATAGATACCATTATCCAGAGCTCTCAGGTTATTAACAATGTCATCTGAGGGGCTGGTCGTGTATATATGCAAAATTGACAAGTTAATAAAAATGTGTCAAAACGCAAACGTTATGCTCTTTTGTACATGTTTCAATGTTGTATACAAGTTTTGGTCTTCCCCTTAGCTATTATGGATTCTGGTTGTATATTTGTGTACAGGGCAGAGAGGAGGCAGAGTGGGGAAGGTAGTCCAAATGTTGATAAATGTTTCTTTGGATGTTTACCAAAATGAGTTTCATTTCTACATGTCTTCTTAATGTCATGGCTTCCAATGTTAGGCAACTTTAGCTTCTGCTTTCTTTAATAGATACAAAGTTCTGAATGCAAGTGCCATCCCAGAGGGACAATTCATAGATAGCAAGAAGGCTTCTGAGAAACTTCTTGGATCCATTGATGTTGACCATACCCAGTATAAATTTGGCCACACCAAGGTAAGATGACAATTTGACTGTTTGAATGCAACATTGTTTATGGGACAATTATATATTTATTATACTTACTCTTCCACAACCCAGGTGTTCTTCAAAGCTGGGCTTCTGGGTCTTCTAGAGGAGATGAGAGATGAAAAGCTGGCACAATTAATTACACGTACTCAAGCGATGTGTCGTGGGTTCTTAGCAAGGTCTGAGTTCCAGAAAATGATGGAACGAAGGTACAGTTTTGTTATTACAAATAAAATGAGACATACACAAAGAGACACATAAAAGGATCACCGTCAATACCCAAACAGATAACTTGTGAACCATGGACTATACTGATGGTTGGAAAACTACTGTAGCATGCACAACAGACTATAATACTGTATATAGTATAGAACATTTAGAAACATTTAGCAATAGTAGATTTGAGAAGTCATGTATGAATGATCTAAGTAGCCATGAAAATTCTCAGGTCATCAGGACAATTCGTTGCACAACATGGCAGAAATTATGCATTTAGAAATATATTCATTTCACATTTATCTGTATAAACCTTCTTTTAAAAATGCACTTGAAAAGCTTTGTGAAGAAGCATTAATCTATATTTCTTATTTTATATTCTTTAACTTACATTAGTGAAAATTATGCAAATGCAATGTAGTATTTTTGTAAAGAAAGAAAAAGGCTATTTGGACAAATTTAGAGATATCCAAAGTGTGGAATATAAGATTTATTTGTGCCTATCCCATTTGTAAGTCTTTATATTTGTATTTACTCCTAGAGAAATAAATGTGAAAGTATTTAAAATCTGATGACATGACAATTGCCCAATATGTTGTACAATATAACCAACTAATGCATTATTTTGCATTAATTAGACATATGGTACCACATATTGGCCAATAGTCACCATATTTTAAAATATTTCCAAATCTTGCAACTGATAAGGCTAGTGATTAAGCCGAGAGCTTGATTTTTTTTATTATATATGTATATTCCAAATTTCTTCTAAACTTATCAGTTTTATCTTGCTTTCCTTCCAGAGAATCCATCTTTACTATTCAGTACAATGTTCGTTCATTCATGAACGTGAAGCACTGGCCTTGGATGAAATTGTACTTCAAGATCAAGCCCCTGCTGAAGAGCGCAGAGTCAGAAAAGGAAATGGCCAACATGAAGGAAGAGTTTGAGAAAACGAAGGAGAGTCTTGCTAAGGCAGAGGCCAAAGTGAAGGAACTAGAAGAAAAAATGGTGTCCCTGATGCAGGAGAAAAATGACTTGCAGCTTCAAGTCCAAGCTGTAAGCCTATTAGATATTAAATATTGTTGTTTGATTTAATGATCCAATATAGTTTACCAAGCAGTAATTTGAAGCTTCCAGATGAAACTTCACTGCAGGTTTTGGTTGGGATTATTAAGAGATTTCCTCATATTGCTACATACTCTCAAAATCATATTTACTTATTCTATGTCTGTAATACTGTTTCAGAGTGTTATAATTAAGAAGTAAATGACCTAACACATAAATACATTTAAGAACTGTATTGAAATAGGTCTTGTTTTCATATGTAACTGACTACCAATATTCATTAAAGTTACAGTCGGGCAGCATCACAAATCAATAAATAGTGGACATATTTTCTACATCATATTGACTTGGTCAATTTGCCTTTTATTATTGTTCCAATTAATATAAAGAGAGTTTATTACTGTGAATATTTCTTAGTAAAAAGTTACTTTTTCCATTAGACTAGGAATTTTATATTTGTGAATAATTTAATTAGAAAACATTTTGGAAAAAAGTATCTATACCTTCCTTTCATAGGAAGCTGATGGCTTGGCAGATGCTGAGGAGAGATGTGACCAGCTAATCAAAACCAAAATCCAACTGGAAGCTAAAGTTAAGGAGTTGACTGAGCGAGCTGAAGATGAAGAAGAAATGAATGCTGAATTGACAGCCAAGAAGAGGAAACTGGAGGACGAATGCTCAGAACTGAAGAAGGACATTGATGATCTTGAGCTGACACTGGCCAAAGTTGAAAAGGAAAAGCATGCTACAGAAAACAAGGTACTAGTCAAAAATATACCAAAATTAAATTGCGACCCACTATTGCCATTTCAGAATACATAGAACATTTTAACTCTGTCTGTTCACTGTTTAAAGGTGAAAAACCTTACTGAAGAGATGGCGGTCTTGGATGAGACCATTGCCAAACTGACCAAGGAGAAGAAAGCCCTGCAAGAGGCCCATCAACAGACCTTGGATGATCTGCAGGCAGAGGAGGACAAAGTGAACACTCTGACCAAAGCAAAGACCAAGCTGGAACAGCAAGTGGATGATGTAAGTGTGCTATCATCCCCAGAGAAGAATTGGTCTGAAGTTGAGGTACTGTTGTGACAGCACAATCACTCTGGTCTCTTTGTCTTCAGCTTGAAGGGTCGCTGGAGCAAGAAAAGAAACTTCGCATGGACCTTGAACGAGCTAAGAGGAAGCTAGAAGGGGATTTGAAGCTAGCTCAGGAATCCACAATGGATTTGGAAAATGATAAGCAGCAGCTGGATGAAAAGCTGAAGAAGTAAGTAGTAATGTATATTGTGATGGACCTTTGTGTTAATTGGAATACTCTTAACATTTAATTTGGAGACTAACCCATTATATTTTGTTGTGATAAGGAAAGACTTTGAAATCAGCCAACTCCAGAGCAGGATTGAAGATGAACAGGTCCTGGGCTCCCAGCTTCAGAAGAAGATCAAGGAGCTGCAGGTTTGTCACAAAGTGGTTCCTTTTTGAATGGAGAATTAAGTTCTCTGGGAGCCAGTTTCAGGACTCATGGTTGTCTTTTTCTAGGCCCGTATTGAGGAATTGGAAGAGGAGATTGAGGCAGAACGGGCATCTCGCGCCAAAGCAGAGAAACAGCGGGCCGATCTCTCCAGGGAACTTGAAGAGATCAGTGAGCGTCTGGAGGAAGCCGGTGGGGCAACTGTAGCTCAGATTGAGATGAACAAGAAACGTGAGGCAGAATTTCAGAAAATGCGCCGGGACCTTGAAGAGGCCACCTTGCAGCATGAAGCTACGTCTGCTGCCCTCCGCAAGAAGCACGCAGATAGTGCAGCTGAACTTGGGGAACAAATAGATAACCTGCAGCGAGTGAAGCAGAAGCTGGAGAAGGAGAAGAGTGAACTGAAGATGGAGATTGATGATCTTGCAAGCAATATGGAATCTGTCTCTAAAGCTAAGGTATCCTATAGCAGTATAGGCAATCTTAGGCACAGTCAGAACATAATTCAAATCATTTGATTTATTTAATAATGTGGGCAAAGCAGTTTTCAGTAATCCTTATGCATATGTAAGCATTTCAATGTATGAAAATATGGTGCCATAAATAAGCAATTAATATTTATGTTGAATTTCCAGATTCTAAAATAATACTAAAATATACCCACAAGCCTTTGACATATGATTCATATTTACAAAATGTGTGTTACAACAGATGATATGTTCATTGGCATAATTTTTGAGCCATGTATATAAAATTTATAAATTGTACAAGACAGACATGATTTCTGCTTTGAAATATATGGCTACATGTAAGCTATGGGAACATGCCAGCTCAGTTATATATTCAGAAGACAACTCTCGCTATCTATTGGTTGTAAGAGTTTGGCACTTGATTTTTTTAAAAACTGCTTTGTAATTAACTGTCCTTCTGAAGCAAATTCTGGTACTACATCCTTTGAATAGTATCATGATTGTTACTGTTAAAACTCTAAAGGACAAAATCTTGTACAGATATATTCTAAAACAGAAAGAACTATTTGTGATTTATAAGATAAATACATTTCCTCCATCCTCCGCTGTCTGAAATTTCCTTTTTGATTAAAGTGTAATGCTGCTAGCATCTGAGGAAGACAAAAGACATTGGGGCTTGCCTATTTTATACAGATAAACATTTTATCTTTAAAGAAACATTATAAGTCTCTGTTGGGAACTGTGTGCTCAATATATGAAAGGCCACTTTTTTTGACTTTTTACATTTAGGCAAATCTTGAGAAGTTATGCCGTACATTAGAAGACCAACTCAGTGAGGTTAAAACAAAGGAGGAAGAACATGTGCGCACAATTAATGACCTCAATGCTCAAAGAGCACGTCTGCAGACAGAAACAGGTAACACAAAGGAACAAATTGTGTTAGTCTGTAATATTTTGCCATTATAAACATTAATTCATTTATAATACTTGAATCCTTCCTTCCTTCCTTCCTTCCTTCCTTCCTTCCTTCCTTCCTTCCTTCCTTCCTTCCTTCCTTCCTTCCTTCCTTCTGCCTAGAGAAATTTGTGCAATTTTCTTGTCCACATTTTTCACTAGAGTTTACCCTCTTTCTAGGACTGGGAGTATGGCCAAGAATGACCTTCTAGGTTCATGTCTAAGGCAGGAATAGAACTCACGTCCAATTTCAAGCCTAGTGTCTTTAATCACCACACCAAACTAGTTCCTGTCTTGTTTCTACACCTGTTTGAAGTTGAAAATAAATACTACTAATTTCCAAGAAGACTTATTAGTTATTCTTGCTCTTTGTGATCATTACAGAACAAACTATAATCATATGTTTTTTATTAGGTGAACTGTCCCGCCAAGTAGAGGAAAAAGATGCATTGATTTCTCAACTCACAAGAGGCAAACAAGCCTTCACACAGCAGATTGAGGAACTGAAGAGGCAGCTTGAGGAAGAAGTGAAGGTGTGAAATTTGTCTATGTATTGCATAGGTCATACTTCTGTCCGTTGGTACAGCAGTATTGCTGTGAATAATGTGTACATTATTTTTATAGTTATGTTTTTTATATATTTTAAACTGTTATTAGACATCCAGTATCATGAATTTGAAAAGGGTGGTCAAAGATGACAGACAGATAGATAGATAGACAGGCAGGCAGGCAGGCAGATAGATGAAAGAGAATTAATGAAGAAGGAACTGCTCTGTAAGTTGGATCTTAAGTGAGTTCAGATATGGAAGGGACTATGACCTAGGAGAGTTTAATATATTTGTTTTACATTTTAAACACTTCCTCTTCAACAATTTTGTCAATAAAGCAAACTAAACAATGTAAATAGATTTCAGACCAGTGGATTCATATATTTTTTTTTACTACCGGTTCTGTGGCCGTGGCTTGGTGGGCATGGCAGGGAAAGGATACTGTAAAATCTCCAGTCAGAGGGGGTATTTGCTGGTTCTCCGAACTACTCAAAATTTCCACAACTGGTTCTCCAGAACTGGTCAGAACCTGCTGGATACCACCTCTGTTTCAGACATAAGTAAATAGATAAAAAAAAAATACCAGACATAACAAACATATTAAGGTAAAGGTAAAGCATAAAAAGGTAAAAACAAAATTCTGAAATCATTCTTAATATTTTTTTTATCTCAGGCCAAAAATGCCCTAGCACATGGCTTGCAGTCAGCTCGCCATGACTGTGATTTGCTCCGGGAGCAGTTTGAAGAGGAGCAGGAAGCCAAGGCTGAGCTTCAACGGTCACTGTCTAAAGCCAATAGTGAAGTTGCTCAATGGAGGACCAAATATGAAACAGATGCTATCCAGCGCACAGAAGAGTTAGAAGAAGCCAAGTAAGTAAAAATGTGTATGTGTGTGGCACAAATGTGTATGTGAAACACAAAGGATGACATCATTAATATAAACATTAAAACATCAAAATACACCTTGTATATGTGATGGGAATTTGTCTATATATGCATTTGATTATAAAATGTGTCTACATGTAACTGCTGAGGTCAAGTTACCTATAAGGTTTGTACTGCCGCCAGAGTGATGGGCACAAATGGCATTACTGCACATGATAACAAAAGAGGGCTTTTATATGTTGAGATATTATGATCCCAGGCCTCCCTAAATATTATCCATAATTGTATTCCATCAGGAAAAAGCTTGCTCAGCGACTGCAGGAAGCTGAGGAACATGTAGAAGCTGTGAATTCCAAATGTGCTTCCCTGGAAAAGACCAAGCAGAGGTTGCAGAATGAAGTGGAGGACTTGATGATTGATGTGGAAAGGTCCAATGCAGCTTGTGCAGCTCTCGATAAGAAGCAGAAGAACTTTGACAAGGTATTTTGCTCCTGATGTTTAAAAAAGAACACTTTGCACCAAGACATTGGGCCAATTAAATTTATTATTTTATTGTTTTAATCAAATGTGTATGATGCTGATAACTCATTGCCCTTTACAGATTCTGGCAGACTGGAAACAGAAATATGAGGAAACACAATCTGAACTGGAAGCTTCCCAGAAGGAGTCTCGGTCTCTGAGCACAGAGCTCTTCAAGATGAAGAACGCGTATGAGGAATCTTTGGATCACCTGGAAACTCTAAGGCGCGAGAACAAGAATCTCCAGCGTAAGCCGTTTTTCTTCTAGTCATGGATAGAACTATGAATCTATTACCTGGGAGAGCTAAGAAAAAAAATTGGATGATGCAGAACTGCCTTTGAGTTCTTCTGTTGTTTGAGGCAAATAATATACATTATTCGAGGTAACCATGGATGGTCATATTATTTTAGACCCAATGCAGAAAATCTCTTCAAGTGTTTTTCTTCTCTAAAGGAGTAACAGCAACTAGCTGATGTTTCACAATATTGAAATAAACATATTCTATATGGTTGAAACATCTTCATACCTTCCTTTAACTCAAGGCTGGAATAAGCATGCATATATATTATTATTATGTATGTTCCTGGTTGATGTGGTAAAATGCAGAGTAATTATTTTTGTCTTGTTTACCTTATAAAACTTTTTGATAATTAGTTGTTAAAAGAAAGCAAATATAAACTTTGCTTGATCCTAATGATCTAACAATGCAGAACAATTCAAATATTAATCATATTTACCCATAAACTAAACAGCAAGGATGAATGATGAAAATTGCCAACTCTGCCCATATTTTCTTATTTATTTATTTATTTATTTATTTACTTACTTACTTATTTACTTATTTATTTTGTGTGAAATCAACAGAGGAGATATCTGACCTAACGGAACAGGTTGCTGAGGGAGGAAAGGCCATCCATGAACTAGAGAAAGTGAAGAAGCAGATTGAACAGGAGAAGGGTGAACTCCAGGCCTCCTTGGAGGAGGCTGAGGTAATCATGTCATTATTTGTAGAAAAGCAAATAAAATTTTAAATAATTAAACAGGCTACTTAAAAGACTGTAAGAATATAAGTCAGCACAAAATCCCATTTCCCCTAATACTTTGTTGACCAGCAGTTCTTAGCCTCCAGCAAATTCTATGCAGTATCATACTGACTCCCAATTTGGAGACACCATGGCAAGCAGACAGTAATCAGTCTATTATTACAGTATTAGTAGCATGTATCTATATGCTAATTAATTTTTCTAAGAATAAAAATTTCATTTTGAAATTTCATTTTTTTTTTTTTGAAAATCAATTAATTGGATGAATCTTCATTCTGTTCGAGAAAAATATCCATCTGAATCCATTTTTTTTCCAGAGAACATGTACTATTGGAAGCTCCTATTGTATAGCTATATAAAATTATCTTTTATGCTTTAAGGCCTCTCTGGAACATGAAGAAGGCAAACTCCTGCGCATCCAAATGGAGCTCCAGCAGGTGAAATCTGACATTGACAGAAGAATTGCAGAGAAGGATGAAGAAATTGATCAGCTGAAGAGGAATCACCTGAGGGTAGTAGAGTCCATGCAGAGCACCTTGGATGCTGAAATTAGGAGCAGGAATGATGCCCTGAGGCTTAAGAAGAAGATGGAGGGTGATCTGAATGAGATGGAGATCCAACTGAGCCATGCCAACCGTCAAGCTGCTGAAGCACTGAAGAACCTCAGGAACACACAAGGGATGCTCAAGGTACATATTTACTTCTATGTTTTACTTATTTATTTATTAAATTTGTTTGATGCCCATCTTACCACCAGGCAACACTGGGTGACTTACAACATCAAAAATAATAAAACCACAGAAGTAAATATTTCTAGTAACAATAAAAATACAAATTGTAATTTAAAGATGGGGGGATGGGGAGGGAGGCATGGTATGCGGGAAGGTGGGATCGTTTCTTATTCTGTCAAGTACAGTGATGGGATTCAATTTCTTTTACTACGGGTTCTCTGAGCTTGGTGGGTGTGACTTGGTGGGCGTGGCAGGGGAAAGATACTGTAAAATCTCCATTCCCACCCCACTCCAGGGGGAAGGTTACTGCAAAATTCCATTCCCTCCCCACCCCACTAACCTGCTTTCCAGCTCCATTCTCCTGCGCAGGGCAACAAAAGAAGACCCAGCCAATCAGCTGGGACTTGGGAGGCAGAGAATAGATGGGGTGGGGCCAGTCAGAGGTGGCATTTGCTGGTTCTCCGAACTACTCAAAATTTCTGCTACCGATTCTCCAGAACTGGTCAGAACCTGCTGAATACCCACCTCTGGTCAAGTACCTCCAGCATGATATTCAAGAAAGAATTGCATTTCCCCGCTTGTATTGCAACCATTTCCCAAGACAAATATTGCCATATCCTGTTTTAGGATACCCAAATACATCTGGATGATGCTTTGAGAAGCCAGGATGATCTGAAGGAACAAGTGGCCATGATTGAGCGCAGAGCAAACCTGATGCAGGCTGAGATTGAGGAGCTCCGGGCAGCTCTGGAACAGACAGAGAGAGCCAGAAAAGTGGCTGAACAGGAGCTTCTGGATGCTAGTGAACGTGTGCAGCTCCTCCACACCCAGGAAGTGAGCAATCATTCATATATATATATATATATATATATATATATATATATATATATATATATATATATATATATATATATATAAATTTATTTGAAACTTTTGTATGTTGCTCTTTAATTGAAAAACATAGTAAAGTAGTAAGGAGAGAAAAGCATTTCCGCTTCAAAGCTTGCATTTTAAGAAGCACAACTAAAGAGGATATTTATTGAAGATAAAACAAGAAATTAAGCAAATTTGGCACCAGTTTTTAATACTTATATAATAAGTCTCAGCTCTGCTAGATTGAGTATAATTGGTTCTACCCACAACAGAATCAGTGGAAGCACTGTTCTGCCACGTCTTGTTCCTCTATAACTTGAGGGGACAATAAAACTGGCTAGTCTCATCATGCTAGCATGATAGTATTTTTAATAACTATAAATATGTTCAGCAATATTTTTTTTACAAAAGAATAGGAATCCAAATGACAAAGTCAGCCTTCTTGCTTTACAAAAATCCCGTTCTTCCCCCAAACAGAATACCAGCTTGATCAATACCAAGAAGAAGCTGGAAACAGATATTTCACAAATCCAGAGTGAAATGGAGGAATCTATTCAGGAGGCACGCAATGCAGAAGAGAAGGCCAAGAAAGCCATCACAGATGTGAGTTGGAACACTTTTCCTTTAAAACATTTTAAAAATTGGTCTGAATGGTTCTCTGAATGGTACTTATCTTTCTGTAAATAGGCAGCTATGATGGCAGAAGAACTGAAGAAGGAACAAGACACCAGCGCCCACTTGGAGAGGATGAAGAAAAATCTAGACCAGAGTGTGAAGGATCTGCAGCACCGTCTTGATGAGGCAGAACAGCTGGCATTGAAGGGTGGCAAGAAGCAGATCCAAAAATTGGAGCATAGAGTATGTATTCCTTATATGCACCTTCATGCATTTCTAACCATATAATAAAGCGTACTGATGGAAGGGCTAAATGTTAACTGTATTTCAGGTGCGTGAATTGGAAGCTGAGGTTGAGAATGAGCAGAAGCGTAGTGCTGATGCCATTAAAGGTGTTCGTAAATATGAGAGACGAGTGAAAGAGCTGACTTACCAGGTAAGGAAAGAGATTTTTTGATACCTTTGAAGGATCATCAGTATTCATCTCTCTCTCTCTCTCTCTCTCTCTCTCTGTATGTATATATATATATATATCCTCTCTCTCTCTGTCTCTATCAATATCTATGAATCTATCTATCTATCTATCTATCTATCTATCTATCTATCTATCTATCTATCTATCTATCTTCTTCTCATAATTGTATGTGTTTTTCTATTTTGTTCAGTCTGAGGAAGACAGGAAGAATGTTCTGAGACTCCAAGATCTGGTGGACAAATTGCAAATGAAAGTGAAAGCATATAAGAGGCAATCTGAAGAAGCTGTAAGTATTTTTCTGAAGTTGGGTTGCTTGAACTAGAATTGTGAAAGAGAATATTAGAGAAAGAGTAAAGGTTATTACAAACCAAATTAACCTGCATATGGCACAATGAATTGAGGGATATAAAGCATAACACTAATTGTGACTGGTGTAAAAAGCTAAAATATGTCTAAATTATGCAATTGGGAGTAATCCTGTTATAGGGAATGCCTAACTTGGCATCTTCTCTTTAATCCTGGTGTGTATGTAAGAAAGTTCTCTCAATGCATGTGCTGCTTTTTTTGGCAATTAAAAAAATGAAAAATAAGTAATCATAGACTTAAGATTGAAAGGGACATTAAATGTCTTCTAAGTCTTGCATTTATGTACACTAGCTACTTCCAGATAGGCAGCAAGAATCCAGTTTGTAATTCCAGTATATCTTTAATGCTAATAAAATCTGAAACACTATAATTAGACAAAGGTTACTTAATTCCAAAGAATCGTTTTAAACTTTTATTTAGCTCCCAAATTAAAAAGTATTCTAAAAATGAAGCAGGAAAATATTTTCTATCTTTTAAAATCATCCTATGTTTTCCAACACTTGCTTTTTCCCTTACCTTTAAGATAGTCTATTACTGAGGAAAAAAATAAAAATATCTATGTAGCATTTTTGGATTGGTAGCTTTATGAACCTTTCATCCTGAAGCATATCCAGTGAGGATAACATGGGATGCAAGGGAACAATTTCCTGCTGCTCTTTTGCAAGAAACAGAAGAAAAAGATTCACTTGTGGATTTGAAATATGTGTGTGTGTGTGTGTGTGTCACAAATATTATCCTTTACATTTCCTTCCTCTTTAAAAAAACAGTTATACTATCTAAATATCTAAATTTTTGTCAGTATTTGTCAATAAATGGAAAATAATAATTATTAATTTCAATAATAATTTTTAGGAGGAACTTTCCAATGTGAACCTTTCCAAGTTCCGCAAGATTCAGCATGAGCTAGAAGAAGCTGAGGAGCGGGCTGACATTGCTGAATCCCAGGTGAACAAGCTCAGGGTGAAGAGCCGCGAAGTGCATAAGAAGGTGGTTATAAGCGAAGAATAAACTCACCCTGGAAATGGCAAAGTGACCGAAGAGAAGCGCAAAATGTGAAGCTCTTTGTCACTCCCTGTAATTACTGTTTATTTTGCCTCAGTTTGTAGAAAATAAAGATTATAGCAATTGGAAAAAACCCACTTTCTGTGATTTATTTTCCCATTATTATTAAGCCTGTCGATACACCTTTTTCATATTTCCTCTTAATAAAAATGAACTTCCCAACACATAGAAGGAAAAATGGGCTTTAAGAACTATAGACAGTAAAGAAGATGGCCTTGATAGAGATGTATAGAAACCTTTACCTAGGTAAAAGAGGCTGAAGTATCTTTTTTTTAAATCCAGAACAACGACATAACAATTATCCAGTTAGATAATGCAGTAACTCAGCTTTCCCCTTAATTCATTGAACTGTAAGAAAGAGAAAGGACATAAGGCATAATCAAACCTGCAAAATTCTGTGGCAGACAGTCTCAGTAAAAGATTGCCCTTCTTACAGTCTGATAATATTCTAATAATATTCTATAAGTTTGTTATAGGGTGTAACTACTATAGCTCTTCAAAGCAGAGATTGTTTCACTGTAAGATTAATGGCAAAAAAAGCACTAGATTTGTTTCTTAATATATAAATATTTCAAGGTGGCTTAAATTAATAATCTGGTTTTTTTAACACCCCACCTAAAAAGATCTTATATTATCAGATTTATAGCCCAGCTGGTCCAGCATTCTATGTCAAACATTGTATGTGGGATGTCAATGCATAGACAGAAGTAAGGAAGTGCAAAGTAATATCACAGCATTCAAGGACACTCCATGACGAATCTCAGTTATTTTAGAACCAAAAAAACCTCAAACATCTTTAACAGTACAATTGAATGAGAGATGGCCGAACTCACATACCCAAAATTTTCAGGCAATCTTAGAAAATCTCAATAAATATAATACATGTTTAAAATATTACATTCTTAACTGATAATGTTTTTTATAACATGTCTCACATATAATCTGCATAATCACCAAAACTTTTCCTCCCTTTCCACTCTGTCCCATCCCAGTTTAAATCTTATATCAGTTTATTCCTTCCATGGATTTGATGAAGTGAACTGCAATTCATGAAAGCTTCTGATTTAATCTGAAGAGATGCTACCAAATTCCTCCCCATTTTTGGTTATAAGGACTAACACAGGTGTGCTGCAACACTGGAGACATTGTGGCTTAATTAAGAATGAGTTGTCTGTGGAATATACGTATAATCGGACAGTTAGATTAAAGTTTACATTCAAAAGGCATGAATAGATTTAAGAGCAATCCTAAATTTTAAAATGAAAACATTACAAGCAATAGTGTAATGTAATTAGGAAACATGTGTGAGATGAAATCTGATGATGGAAAGAAAGATGAAGAGATAGAAGACAGAACCTGCATATGCAAGAGATCAAAAGGAGGCTCTGGGGAATGTTTAAACTAAAGACTGACATTATTGTAGAGAAAATAGGAGGTTATTATGATATTGGGTTATCTTTGGATGGGTCTGGGACAACTTGGCATGTCCAACTCGCCGCGGCCAATACTCCATGGGACAACTTGCCACAGCCAACTTACTGTATGACAACTCACTGCAGGACAGTTCAATGCTATATTAATCATTTCATTCAGTTACTTTTATTATTGGCGACCACATTTTTGTCAAAATTAGTGTAACTTGTATTTCTGTATTGACTTTATTTTATTATTATTTGCCATGTTCTGTTGAAATTAATTTAACTTTTGTATTTATTGAATTGTCCTGTGATGAGATGAATATCCTGGAGCAAGTTGGCCATAGTGAGTTGTCCTGCAGCAAGTTGGCTACAGTGAGTTGGCCTTGGCAAATTGTCCCATTCCATCTTTTGGCAGTTGTCTTTTTATGTATAAGTTACATTCCCCCAACCATTTTCTAGAACAGGGGTCGCCAACCTTTTGGACTCCAGGGACCACCAAACTCATAATTTTAAATCCCAGGGACCACTAACCAGTTCTGTGGGTGTGGCCTAATTTTTGGGTGTGGCTTGGTGGTCATGTGACGGGCTGGGCATGGCTTGTATGTAAATATTATAAATATTTATATAAATATTGATTTTTTTTATAAAAAAGAGCAACTTTCACCCAAAATCAGGCAATGCAGGCAGGCAGTTTGAGTTGCTCACAGAATCATAGATTCATTCAGAAATCTATCTATCTGCCATCAGCTAGCTTAGTCTGTCACATAAAATTTGTTTGCAAGCAAACTCATAAAATTAACTCACAACACACCATGTATGTAAATATTGAATTTTTTATATAAAAAAGACAACTTTTACCCCAAATCAGCCAAAGCAGGCAGGCAGATTGAGTTGCTCACAGAATCATTCAGTGATCTATCCATCTGCTATCAGCTAGCTCAGTCTCTCAAATTTGCTTGCTGTGAGTCTGCACTGAATAATAATCCTAAGGGAGGTTCGGCTGTGCTTAAAAGCAGAGCCGAAGATCTAAAGACTAGCTAGAAAGCAAGAAATCCAACCATTTCCTGCTTCGCAACTAATCTAAATCTCCCAGCACAGCAAAACAGCTGATGGACGGAAAAAAGAAAAATAGCAATTTAGCAGGCAAGTTTGCCAGGTAAGGAGTGATTGGGCAGGGAGGGTTCCCGCGGGCCACGTGGGCAGCGCAGCCTTGTGTTTCTGCGCAGCCTGGATTAATTGCTTTGGGGGAGTGCTCTGGGGCTGAGATTTCTCTATGGCCCACCAAAACTTTCTTGTGGCCCACTGGTTGGCAACCACTGTTCTAGAAGAAGTATACGAGAATATTATTCAAATAATCAGATACTTTGCATTTACTATATAGTTCTCTTCTTAGATTTATTGAACCTATACAACCATGGCATAGAACTTCTCAGATATCTTTTGCCGAGATCAGTTCCCCAAATAAGAGAAGACTCCATCTCTAAAATTGTTCTCGTGTATTTGAAATCATTGCCAAAGTAATCAACCAGAAAGAATTGTGAGTTCAAAAGTCAGATACATGGATGACACTTCATCTGAACACATATTTTCTATAGATTTCAATTGTCTTCTAATATCGTTCTATGATTGAGAAATAATGGTTAGAATATAAATGTATTATGGTAAATTTTAGCCACACATCTCACTTTTATTGGCCCCAAATGGCTTACAATAACACAAATAAAAATGCAGGAAACATTGTAAAACAAGAATAAAAACATATAGCAGCTGGGTACAATCTAATCAATCAATCAATCTACTAGGCTCTGACCCACATCCAGAGTCCTCAACTTGTGCACTGAGTCAGGTTCTCAAGGCCTTATGAAAGGCCAATAGAGATGAAGCTGACCTAACCTCAGGGGGAATTATGTTTGAAAAGGCAGGTGCCATGGCAGAAAAGACTATTCCACTGGGCTCTGTCAGCTGACACTCCTTAGCTGACAGTATTTTAGCTGTCAACATCCTGTGCCTGCCAGATTGGATAGGATGGGTAGAAACAACTGGGGAGAGACAGTCCTGTAAATAACCCAGTCCTAAGTCCTGAAGGGTTTTAATAGTGACATCCAGGACCCAGAAGCATATCTAAAGCCAATGCAGCTTGCAAAGCAATGGTATCATGCATACAACTGGCACCAGTACCTTTCTGCTCTGCTGCATTTATTATTGTACACTGCTCGGAATCACCTCTACTAAGATGGGCAGCTACATTTGATTAACAAATAAATACATTTTGTACCAGTTGAAGTTTCTGAATATTCTTCAAGGCAGTCCCATGCTAAGTGCATTATACAGTAGCCCAGTAAAAACCAGGTTGGGCAACACTGTCAATAATGGGCTTATTCACCATGCCTGTTGCTCTAGCCCAGTTACGTCAAATCTTTTCTGCTTGTCATGAATTCAGAACTTCAGAAGAAGCCTAACTTCCTTCTAGTGGCAAGTCTCTCTCGCACGTATTCAAATATAAGAGAAACAATTCACATGAATGAAGGCAAACATACATTTTGCAGGATAATGCTGCAGGATTCAATCTGTTTCAGTCATTGGGACTAGATATTTATTCTTCAGAGCTTTCGGATGCTGGAGCCCATCCTCCCACAATTCTCCATCTGTGGGGTCCTTTGTGGTCTCTGAGCTTGGTTGTTTTCTTGCAGACATTTCATTATCCAACTAGATACTGAATGAAACCTCTGCAAGAAAACACCCAAGTTTAACACTGAGCTACAAATAGAATTTCCTTCTATCAATTCTCTACTCCCTTCCCAATCAAGGTCACCATGAACATTCTTTGTTTTAGCTGGATCACTTCCTTACAAGATAAAGTTAGAAGTCTAATGACTTCTTTGCAATGGCCCTTGAGACAGTATAATGGTTTCTTTTGTCTAAGAGCTCCTAAGATCTTTATTTTTCTATCAGTATTTTGAAAAGCACTATGGCTAACAGGTTGCTGTTTCAAAACCAGAAAAATGCTTTTTTTTGTGTGTGTTTAAACTACTATGTAAAATGTAAACTGAGCCTCGGTGGCACAGTGGTTAGAGTGCAGGTAGTGTAGGCTACTTCTGCTGCCTGTCGGCTGCCTGCAATTTGGCATTTCAAATCCCACTGGTCTCAAGGTTGACTCAGCCTTCCATCCTTCTGAGGTGGGTAAAATGAGGACCCAAAATTGTTGGGGGAAGTATACTGACTCTGTAAACTGCTTATAGAGGGCTGTAAAGCACCATGAAGTGGTATTTATATCTAAGTGTATTGCTATTGCTATTATATTTTCAAGGATGCCATTTAGCAAACCATTTTGAGTAATAAATAGTTCAGGGTGAAAAAGCTATATTTTTCTGAGGGATACAACTTGTATGGTGCTCCATATATATATTTAAACAATCAGAAAATCCCTTTGTTATTAATTATAAAGAGATCAGACCTGAAAAGGCCATTAGTGTAATAGTGTCCTACACCAGCTGAATTTCTGGTTCTCAGCTTTCAGATTCTTGGAATGCCAAATACTTGTAAATTAAGTTTGTGCCAAACATGAAGTGCAATTCCACAAATTTTCCCTAAGATCCCATCAGTCAAAGTCAGAGCCACCCTGCCAAAAGAGGCAGTAACTTCGGATGACAGCTAGAGAGAAGTCCTGGACTTCTTTTCTGTCCTTTGTAATGAAGCTGGGTCAAAAGTAATGTCCCCTAGTTAAGAAATAAATTTCTGAAGTCTTTCTAGGACCCATTTTTTTTTATGGTTTGCTATGTTTACTGCAGACGTGAAGGAAAGCAATTTTCTGAAAATGGGGTTTTTTTTTCAAGCAATACATAATCTCAAACATGTACCAGTTTACCATCTTTAATTTTGAGACTATAGCCACAGCTGCTCATTGAGAAACATCAGACCTATGGAATACATTAACCACCATTAAAATCTACTCTTCTCTTTTTTACATAGCATTTACACTTAGTCTGCATTCTTTCTTTTCTTATTTTAACAATAAATGAAAAAAAATATTTTTGTATTACTTCAAGACACTTTTTCTGGTGATCCCTTAATTTTTTTCCACATGTTTTTGTAGGCCATTCACACTTACTCTTTTAGTGCTGGTGTTCTTTAAACTAGCCCTATAACTTTGCTTTAGGGCCTTTACCCTCACCTTTTGTGAGTTTACTTCTTGTCTTATTGTCATTTTCCTTTCTACCTGTATTGATGATTATGTCCATCTTTTTAATTTTTAAGATTTTTGCTAGGCACCTGTTCCTTTTCCAGGAGTATACAATCCAGTGCTGGAGGTACCTCAATTCAGTCTCTTGCCTCTAAATTACAATTTATAAAAATCAGGAATGATTACTTGCAGTGTTTCAACTGATTACCAAAAGCAAAGCACAAAATACTGTATAAATTCCCATGCACAATCTGCTCCCCTTAAGAAATTATTTATAGACTGATCCATGGTGTTGATATGTCTAATTGTATCTATTTGTGTCAAATATGTATGAGAATCTTCCTAAGAGTTGCTAAGATTACTGAAACAGTTTTGACCTTAGAAAGAAGAGGAGGGTTCTGTGCATGCAAATCACTTCATATATAAGTAGCCTTGGGACCAGCCTCTTAGGTCCTTGCACCAACAGCTTAAAGGTAAGAGGGTGTAAAAGGAATAGGAGCTCATCCTAATTCTTCACATCTCAATTTATTCCTACTGGTTTTGGCACAACTGAGCAGGGCTGCCTATGTCACTAGGGATTTAAAATCTACTTCATCTATGTAAGCTACATATGGGACATTTTGTAAAGGATCTATCATTTTTACTTTGCAGTAACTGGCCAGCACGAGTCTGCATTTAAATCCATAGTACCACACAAGGTAAGATCCTGATTGATTACATTGCTGGGGTCAACCAGATTAATACCAAATAAATACTAGGGACTGATATGCATGCAGTTCATGGAAGAAAATGCTTCCTTTGGGTTGTGTACTGTGTATAGTATTGCATTAAGACTGCATTCCATTACAAGTCAGCTAAGATAGTGACCTCAAAGATACTGGTACCAAACTTTCTAAAGGATCATCTGCATTTCTATAAAGCCATTGATAAAACCCACAAAACTACCTCTACAATGAGGGTCCAAATTTTGGATCATGATAAGATTTAACATGCGAGTGTGTGAAATCATTTGAAGTATATGGAATGTACAAAAATTTTTGACATGAAATTTCCCTTAAGACAAAGTTTGTGCTGAAAATTAACTATAATGGTAAGCAATAACATCTCAAGAGGAAATATAGAATTATTTTAAAGTGTTTCTCCATGTTGGCCTACTGTTGATCACCAGATGGAAATAATAGTGTAATAATAATAATAATAATAATAATAATAATAATAATAATAATAGTAATAGAAATATGTTTCAAATTCCAATAGTTGAGACATTCTACTTTAGCCAAGCAGGCTGCATCCCCAAATTTAAGTGAACTTCCACAGAAAGAAACTTAAGTTTGCTGAATTGGATTTTAATAAATTTCAAAGTCCAATTGTTTATGCATGACACAAATGGAAAATAGTAAATAATTTAAAAATAATCTAATTATGGAGAATAATGAGATAAACTAAACTTTTGTAACAAATAGGACATTTTTTTCAAAATTATAATATACTGTCCAAATGAGCATTGTCAAGATAGATTATAGTATCTTTATTTCTTAAATTTAGTATCTCTATTTTAATATGCTTCCCATATTTTTCTTACCTAGATATCTCAAGTGTATATTTATTTGATTAATTATATTCTGCCTTTCAATTACCTGGGCAATTCAAATTATAAGCAAAGTTTACATTCATTAGGTAATTTGGTGGATGAATTCTAGATGCACTTTCAGTCTCAGTGGTTTCTATAATCCAATATTATGAATAATGGAACAGATCTCATGGATATGAAAAGATTTATGACATGAAATTCAATATTTGTGTAAGCAGTAAAACCTTTGATTTCTACATAATAAGATGCTTTGGTTCAAATCAAAGGAAGAACAGATACAAATTCCATGTTGTAAAAAAAGGCCAAAAGCAAAGTTAATAAGGATAATTTCATGAATTGGCTTATGTGTTTCTTTTCTTTTCTTTTCTTTTCTTCCTGCACAGCATAAATTGCAGCTATGTCTTCAGACGCTGAAATGGCAGCATTTGGGGAAGCTGCCCCTTTTCTTCGAAAGTCAGAAAAGGAAAGAATTGAAGCCCAAAATAAGCCCTTTGATGCCAAGAATTCAGTTTTTGTGGTGGATCCTAAGATCTCGTACGTAAAAGGCAGCGTCCAGAGTAGGGAAGGAGGACAAGTTACCGTCAAGACTGAAAAGGGAGAAGTAAGTAAAATATCTACATTTGCTTATTTGTTTGACTGTATAGTTGTCTAACTCTTATAAGCAAACTTCCATCAACATCCAGAAAGGAAATTATACAGTTCAGTGTTTACTTCCTTTGAAACACTTCCACAGCCAAGGGAAAGAACTGGGTTTTCAAGGTCCTAAAGCAAAGCCAGAATCTCAGGGGGAATGAAGTTCAATAGGACAGGCTCCTGTGATAAAAGGTCCCACTAGGTGACATTGTTTCATAGAAAGGACCCAAAGCATGTTCATTGTGCAAGATCTCATGGGTTGAGCAGAGACAATAAAGTGCAATTACTACAGTTTTCTTCTTTCCATTTTCTAAGTTGATACATGCAGGCATGTTCTTACCTCCCTAGACTGTAACTGTGAAAGACGATCAGATCTTTTCCATGAATCCTCCCAAATATGACAAAATTGAGGATATGGCCATGATGACTCATCTCCATGAACCTGCTGTCCTGTATAATCTCAAAGAGCGTTATGCAGCCTGGATGATCTACGTAAGCATATTCTGTGATGGTATTTTTCTACCCTTTTAAGATCTCCTAAGAAACTTTTGTGACGGATGCGGTGGCTCAGTGGCTAAGATGCTGAGCTTGTTGATCAGAAAGACCAGTTTCAGCTCCAACTGGGTACTGGAGTATCTTGCTAGTAAATCACTCTACTCACAATTGGTATGGTGAAGTTTAGTACAACAGTTCCAGTCCTGATAAGCAAAAACAGTATTTCCTGATTAAAGTCAGCACTGAGAGGGTCTGCCTCTCAGTGCCTTTTATGCTGTGCTCTAGTCCCTCCCAGCTAACAACCTGACATAATGCTGCTGCATTATCTACTCCCACGCCTCCTCCTATTTGTCACTGCCTAATCTTTATTTACATTCCTTTCTCTCCCTGTGCTATCTATCCCTTCTGTATCCTTACCTACCTCCCATTTGCCCACCCCCCACATCTATCTGAATCAGGATCATAACCCCACACCAACTGATATCCCCAAATCCCCACACCTTGCTTTACATCAATGCACAGCCCGGAAATAAGACTGATGACTGATTAGTGTCCATGTGCCTCACAGCTGTCTAGCAAAGCTAGTGTCCATGGCATTACAATGAACACATTTCCGAGTGCCATACGTGAGTAATACGTGTGAGCCTGACAGTCGGCAGTTCAGCTGTTTGAATCCCTACACTGTGTAATGGAGTGAGCTACTTGTCCCAGATTCTGCCAACCTAGCAGTTTGAAAGTGTGTAAAAATGTAAGTAGAAAAATAGGAACGGTATTTTGGTGGGACGGTAACAGCATTCCATGCGCCTTTAGTGTTTCGTCATGCCGGCCACATGATCACAGAAACATGTTTGGACAGCGCTGGCTCTTCGGCTTTGTAATGGAGATGAGCACCGCCCCCTAGAGCCAGAAACGGCTAGCACGTATGTGTGAGGGGAACCTTTACCTTTACCTTAAGAATCCTTTACATCAAATAACTTACATTAAGTTGTCCTGTTTACTGTTTATCAATTCATTAGTAACCCTGCTCTTTAAATTCAAAGTAAGTAGAGTGCTTGTTTCTTAATTATATCTTCCTTTCCTGATGTTTCAAGGAAACAGATGTTATATATTTATGTTATAGATTTTTAAATAAATATTTGATTGAAGAAGACACTTTTTGAAGAAATTGTCAGCAAAAGATAAAGTAGATTAAGCAAATTCTGTTTTATTTTTTACAGACTTACTCAGGTCTCTTCTGTGTCACTGTCAATCCCTACAAGTGGTTGCCAGTGTACAACCCAGAGGTGGTTAATGCATATAGGGGGAAAAAGCGTCAAGAGGCCCCTCCTCACATCTTCTCCATCTCTGACAATGCGTATCAGTTCATGTTAACTGGTGAGTAAATGGTTAATTAAGAAAGAAGGAGAATATTTTTACGAGTCACCTCAGTCGACTTCCTACACAATGTGGCTTTTAGGTTAGATGCTTAAGGTGCTTAATCATGTGGAGTTATAGAAATTTATCATTTAATAATAGTAATAATTGTACCTCAGCTTAATTGCTTGCTTTATTTTTTAAGAGAAAGAAATATGAAATGTTTAGTGGAAAAAAGGAAAAAGGATAAACAATATTCAATGTGTATGCCAATGAAAGTCGTATAGGTCAAATTTCTCCTCTGAGTCTAACAGCAAATTCTAGATTTGGATTCTGTTTACTGCTTTACCACTAGTTTCTGCAACAATTTCTCCCCCCTCCGCCCCCCCGCCCCAAGATATGGAACCTCTATTTCTGAAAACCTTAAAGATGAAGCTTTTGATGTTTCTGCCAGGCCTTTGAACATATGCAGTTTTTATATGTCCAGCTCTTAAATTTTCCCCAGCATGATTGACTAAGTGAGTTAAGTACTCTTGGAGTACAGACAGACAAGATACTAATGCTTAATTAATGTTAAACTTTTTTCCCCATAGCATTCTATATTGTGAAATTACAGTCAATTTTATTAATTTGTGGTTTAGTATATTTTATAATTCTAAAAGATTAATTGATTCAATCATTTGCATATAGAGTTAAATCATATCTTGTGCACCCAAAATGTAACATTCACATATACTATTCTTTGTACATGTAAGGGGAATTATGTACAAAGAAATGCACGGAACTGCCAATTTATAGAGAACATTCAGTAAAAGCCTATGGTCTACAACTTCATATTCTATTTCTCTCTAAGTGCAGAGAAATGCTGTTATAGAGTAAAGGAATGCTTTATAGAAATTCCCCAACTTGGCTGATTAAGGACTATTCCATCTGTATAGTTAACTTTCATTCATGACATGTTCCATTGCATAATATTCACATATTTTGTCATCACTGCACATTTATAATGTTCGACAAATAGAGGTTTGATTTTTCAGGGCTATTTCTTCTTTAAGAGGCATAGTGCTTAAGTGGAAAGTTTTAATGTCACATGGGCTCCCACTCGGTTCATGGAAGTTCACAGGGAACTATAATTTTTTTTAAAAAAATGGTGATTTTTTTAAATGTTTCTTTCTAGATCGTGAAAATCAGTCTGTCCTGATTACGTAAGTTCATTTCCTTATTAAGCTCTGTATTTGCTTTATGACAGAGTACTCCAAATTGTTAATTAATAATTTCTTAAGATACTTAAGTTTTTGTAAGATACTGTAGACTTCCAGAGCACAGAAACTGATCTTGATTACCTGCTCCTTCAAATATCTCATTTTATACTTTTACTGTTAGACCAGTAAATACATAATATATTTCAATAAATAAACTTAATAAGTTTCAAAGTGGGTGACCGTGTCACATGGGTTTTATATCCTTTTGTTGTCCTAGCTTGCTTACTTTTCAGTAATGGGAGCTCACATTTCAGTTAACAGTTTGCTTACCCCTTTGGTCAACAGCGGAGAATCTGGTGCTGGAAAGACTGTGAACACAAAACGTGTAATTCAGTACTTTGCAACAGTTGCAGCTGCTAGTGACAAGAAAAAGGAAGAACCAGCCCAACAAGGCAAAATGCAGGTAGCATGCGTGCCAGAAAAGAATTATCTGTGATTATATGACATTTTTGAAGGATTGATAATACCGAATCTGACAGGAATTACTTTTCAGGGCACCCTTGAAGATCAAATCATCAGTGCCAACCCCTTACTGGAGGCTTTTGGAAATGCTAAAACTGTCAGGAATGACAATTCGTCACGTTTTGTAAGTTTCATGTTGAAACTTGGCATGGTGTAGAAATACACAGAAGATGCAGCCTTGGATTGTTAGATATTTGTGATAATATCCTTTTTCTTCTTTAAAGGGCAAATTTATTAGAATCCATTTTGGTGCCACAGGCAAGCTGGCTTCTGCTGACATTGAGACATGTAAGAGATTGTGCTTGCATGTAAGGGGTTTACATTGTAAGGGTTTTCTTCCACCCAATTCTTTTTTCCTTCTTTCCCCCCTTTTCTTTCTCACATTCTTTATTTGCTTGCTTTTCTTTCCTTGCCAGATCTGCTGGAGAAGTCCAGAGTTACCTTCCAGCTCAAGGCTGAAAGGAGCTACCACATCTTTTATCAGATCATGTCCAACCAGAAGCCAGAACTGATTGGTAAAAAGCATCTTTTTACTCTTCCCATGACAATATGCTAACTTTGATCCCATTGTTGACATAAATGATGTCTGTCTTGAATAAAAAGTGTTTTTTTTTTCATTCAGAGATGCTCCTGATCACCACAAACCCATATGACTTTCTGTTTGTAAGCCAAGGAGAAATCTCAGTTGCCAGCATAAATGATCAAGAAGAGCTGTTGGCTACAGATGTAAATTATACAAATAGCTATAAATATTTAAAAATCTATTACTCTAGGTTGAAGTAATATGAAGAATAGTTACTTATCGTTATTCCCTTGCCAGAGTGCCATTGACATCCTGGGCTTCAACAGTGATGAAAAGACAGCCATTTACAAGCTGACAGGAGCCGTCATGCACTATGGGAACATGAAGTTCAAGCAGAAACAGCGTGAGGAGCAGGCTGAGCCAGATGGCACGGAAGGTATTTTCACAGTTGGTGATGGAATTACCTGTCCAAACCAAATCAAACAAAATCTCTCTTGAAGATCAGCTGTTTTAATTCGAACAGCTGAAGTTTAATGCATAAGAATGTGGTTCTAAGGTTGCGGAGGAGCTAGCTTCTGAGCAGTGTATACTTGTGCTGTTAGTCATTTAAGTGAAACATTCTTCTTTCACATCTCTAATAACTTCATAGGAAATAACCTGATAACTTGAATGAAGATGAATAAACTTCACAGTTGCAATAAAGCCAGGGAATTTCTTCTCTAGATTGCCCTACCCACCATCTTTCTGATATTAAGATGATGGATACATGGTCAATAATGAATTTGTAAATGACAGCTCCCTAATTATGCAGAAATAAGTTAATTGCTATTTTGTACAGTTTTTATATGTAATACTTATGTTAAGAAAGATACACCTTATAGGAAATTAATCTGACTTGACTTCAGTACTGCAGAGATAATTAGTTAAAACAATGCTTTCTTCCATTGTCCTACTCACATAAAGTAAATATTGTTTGTTTTTATAACACACTAATATATACAGGCAATCCTTGCTTACTAACCAGAATTGGGACTGACAATTTTGTTACTAAGTGACATGGTTATAAAGTCAAAAATCATGTGATTGTGCCTGGCTTAACAATGGCAGTTTATCAATTTTGGCTGTTGTTAAGCAAACCACTGCAGGTCACTAAGTGTGATTTTGACTAGGACTTATGACTTCCTGCTGGCTTCCCTATTGACTTTGCTTGTCGGAAGCTGGCTGCGAAGATCACAAATGTTGACCATGTGACTGTGAGATGCTGTGACATTGTAAATCCAATGTTTAGCAAGTCTCTTCATCACAAACACATGAACTCAGGGAGGCTGCAATGGCCATAACTTTGAGGATTGGGCACAAGTTTTCTTATTCAGTCATAACCTTGGCTGAACAAATGGTTGGTAAGCAAGGACTACCTGTACTGTAATATCTAATTTGAAATTAAATACACAATAATGGATGACTAAATGTTGCCACTTAGCAATAGTTTTCATTTAACCTTTGGAAGCTAATTTATATTCAGATAGGTATTACTATTCCTTCCCTCCTGGACATAGAAAAATCCAGCAACATCCTAAGAAAATATAATATACTTTTTGTGTATTTATTCTTGTAAAGCATGTCATTCATTCATTCATTCACCAAATTTTAAAACTGTCCATCTCTTCCCAGAGCAGTAAAGAGAGTGTACAAATAAATATTCAAAACGTAAAAACAATATATAAAATTTAAAAGAGGCAAGCATTGTTAACTAATCAACAATCACTAATCAACCCCATGACTGCATGCTCCTCTGTACCAACTGGAGATGACTTCCAGTCATGACTCTCCAGGTGCAGGCTAAACGTCCTTGACTCCCAGAGAAAAGAATGTTGTTATGGCTATATATCTCACTCCAACTCCATCCAACCCCCCTTCCATTTTTCCACAGCATGCCCATTCATTCATGCCCACAGCATGCCCATTCAGCAGCCCTGAAGATCCAAAGTAAAAGATGGCCCCCAGGGCTGACAGGCACCCCCCCATTTAATGAGCGTGTCCTGAAACGAGATGAATGTAGGAGGTTATCGCAGTCAGCCTTTAATCACCTCCATCCCCAAGGTCCTTTTGGCTTATCAGGGAATTTATCATGGAATTGTTTCACTAGTCTATCTGCCTTCAGGTCCCAACTCTTAACCCAGGCAGCTTCAGACAAAGGATACCCTTTCCAACTGATCAAATACTGCAGTCGACCCCTATGTAAACTAGAATCCAATATCCTTTTGATTTCATAATGAGTTTCCCCTTCAACTACCATCAGTTTGGATGCTGGGCGCTCTTGTGGTCTCAGTCTTGAACTAACAGCAGGCTTCAGCTAACTGCTGTGGAAGACTGGATGGTCCTTCCCTAATAGGCATGGGAGGCTGAACGTCCTTGATTCCCAGAGAAAAGAATGCTGTTATGGCTATACATCTCACTCCAACTCCATCCAACCCCCTCCCATTTTCCCATGCCCATACATTAAGTGTGGGTTCCTTGAAGATCCAAAGTAAAAGATAGCTTTGACACAAGCAAGCCTGCTGAGCCATACTTTCATGTCTTTCTTTGAAGGCCAGGAGACTGGGGACCTGATTCACCTCTGAGGGGAGAGTGTTCCATAGGGCAGGGGCAATAGCAGAGAAGGGTCTTTTCCAGGAGGCCACTACAGTGAGAATTCTTGAATAGTATATAGTTCAAGAATATGAACAGTTGTATACAACAGTATAGGAACAGTGTTTGTTTACACATAGCTTTTCCAGTATAGAAAGCGTACAATTTGCTTGCAAATCTTTCCTTTTATTTTTGTGCTCAGTTGCGGACAAGGCTGCCTATCTCATGAACCTCAACTCAGCAGATTTGCTGAAAGCTCTGTGTTACCCCCGAGTCAAAGTTGGCAATGAATTTGTCACCAAAGGTCAAACTGTTCAGCAGGTAAGGATTAGCAAGAAAAGGTTTCATAAGCAGTGGATCATTGGCCCAATTATATGCTGATATAATCCCTTTCATTCTACACAGGTGTACAATAGCGTTGGTGCTTTGGCTAAGTCTGTTTTTGAGAAGATGTTTCTATGGATGGTTATTCGTATCAACCAGCAGTTGGACACCAAACAATCTAGACAGCACTTCATAGGAGTGTTGGACATTGCTGGATTTGAGATCTTTGATGTAAGGAAACTGGCTCTTGATGGCATAGTATTGGAGAGTAGAGATGTGATGTTTATATTGTAAAATACTTAAGTAGTTAATGAATGAAGTACAGTTCAACAATGTTCTGAATGCACAGGCACTAAAGTAGACAAATAATTTCTGAGTTGTTGACTGGAAGGATGATTTAAATAGAAATATCTGGCACAGAGAAGAAGAATGTTTGGCAGGAAGAGTGTGGATCATAAATTCAAGTCAGCTGTGGCAAAGATATAGGCTTTCAAAGTACTGAAGGCTGTGATGATAGAGCATATTGAAAAAATGGATTTAACAGAGAAGAATACTATGAGCAGAACTGATTCAAGAAGGAGCTTAGATATTTGTACATTCACATAAACCTTAAAATATTTTTAAAAGCCTAGAGAAAAGAACACTGGTGAAGACAATTGTTATTTTCAAAATACTTTGCATTGTCTAGTTCAACAGCTTGGAGCAGCTCTGCATCAACTTCACCAATGAGAAACTGCAACAGTTTTTCAACCATCACATGTTTGTCCTGGAGCAAGAAGAGTACAAGAAAGAAGGAATTGAATGGGAGTTCATTGACTTTGGGATGGACTTGGCTGCCTGCATTGAGCTCATTGAAAAGGTCTTTTAAAAATAAAGTTTTTAAGCACCCAAGATTATATATGTTTTCTAAACTGGATATAGAATACGCACCTGTAAAATTAATGAATGGTTAATCCCATATTGCTACAGTTAACAATTCCTAAATGCTGAGTAGGAATAGTTTCATTTCTGTGACAATGAAGAGTATTTCTTGCAGTGATCTATCTGCTTTGCTCTCTCCAGCCCATGGGCATTTTCTCCATCCTGGAAGAAGAATGCATGTTCCCTAAGGCGACAGATACCTCTTTCAAGAACAAACTCTATGACCAGCACCTTGGCAAATGCAAGAACTTTGAAAAGCCTAAGCCTGGGAAAGGTAAAGCAGAAGCTCATTTCTCCCTAGTGCACTATGCTGGCACTGTGGACTACAACATTACCGGCTGGCTGGAAAAAAACAAGGACCCATTGAATGAAAGTGTCATTCAGCTGTACCAGAAATCATCCATGAAGACCTTGGCATTACTTTTTGCTGATCGCCCTGCAGATGTTGGTAAGAACTTATCCAAAGAACATCCCTTCCAAGTCTAAATAAATAAACATGATGTATTTTGTCAACAACATTTTAATTCCATAATATGTATTTATATTTTCTTCTTTAGAGGGTGGCGGTGGTGGCAAGAAAGGTGGAAAGAAGAAGGGGTCTTCTTTCCAGACTGTATCTGCTCTGTTTAGAGTAAGCACAATTTTATTATTTGTACAATCTATTCTAAATATTTGTTTTAAAAAATCCGTTCCTGAGTTCCTTCCTCTGAAAGAATGACTCAGAGATCCAGAACTACAGAGTACAAAATATGAAAAACGATAGTCAATATTGCTTGATTTTGTTTTAGATTTTCCTTTTCATTGTTTCCTCAATCACAGAGCCCTATATGATTGTTAAGATGTTGGACTGTAGGAAGAACCAGGTTGCAGATCATTGGTGTATTGGAGCTGGTGTCTGGTTTTTCAACCTAATCTACTTCATAGGGATTATTATGGTGATCAAACCTGGGGCAAAACTGCTATGAATGCCATGTTAAGCTGTAGGAGAAAGGTGGCATAGAAATCTAATAGAGAATTTCAAGTCGGTTCTTTAAAAAGTATTGGGAGTTATGAAATCTACTTTAAATGTCACAAATATTTCTGATCCTACAGGAGAATTTAAACAAGCTGATGAGCAATCTGAGGAGCACTCACCCTCATTTTGTGCGGTGCCTCATCCCCAATGAAACTAAAACTCCTGGTAAGAATTATATAGTTTATTTATGCATGAAACAACTTTAGAATATTTGAATTCAATTCTATACATTCCAACATTGTTTAAGGTGCCATGGAACACGAGCTTGTCTTGCACCAACTGAGATGTAATGGTGTGCTAGAAGGCATCCGAATTTGCAGAAAGGGATTCCCTAGCAGGATCATTTATGGTGACTTCAAACAGAGGTCAGTCTGCTAAATATTAGCCTTCTCCAATTATGTGCCTCACATATTTGTAACTGTAACAACTCTCATTTTTCTTGAAGCTATAATTTTTTAATGATTTTAAAAATATAAACTATGCTTCTTCCAACAGATATAGAATATTAAATGCAAGTGCTATCCCAGAGGGACAATTCATTGACAGCAAGAAAGCTTCTGAGAAACTTCTTGGATCTATTGATGTGGACCATACTCAATATAAGTTTGGTCATACCAAGGTAAAATTACTATCTGTCCCAAAATGTTTGAACATTGGGTTTATTTGAAAAGACCACAAACATTGCATTTTATTCCCCCTCAAGGTGTTCTTCAAAGCTGGCCTTCTTGGACTTCTAGAAGAAATGAGAGATGAAAAATTGGCTATGCTTATTACACGTACCCAAGCTATGTGCCGTGGCTTTCTGATGAGATCAGAGTTCAAGAAAATGATGGAAAGGAGGTAGATATATATTTTTTTATAATAATGCTCATAATGACATTAATGTAATGAGGCTATGAGTACAACATGACAACATATCACAAATACATCAGTATTAACTCAAGCTGATAGTAGAATCATGCTTAAATTTTTCTTTGCCCTCCTTCCAGAGAATCCATCTTCACTATTCAGTACAATGTTCGTTCATTCATGAATGTGAAGCACTGGCCTTGGATGAAATTGTACTTCAAGATCAAGCCCCTGCTGAAGAGCGCGGAGTCAGAGAAGGAAATGGCCAACATGAAGGAAGAGTTTGAGAAAACAAAGGAGGAACTTGCAAAATCGGAAGCCAAGCGGAAAGAATTGGAAGAAAAAATGGTGTCTCTGATGCAGGAGAAAAATGACTTGCAGCTCCAAGTCCAATCTGTAAGACTTTTTATGTCATTAGAACTTGTTGTTCTCATAACCTTATTCTCAGGTCTGTTGGTATAGATTGCATGTGAGACAAAACTGCAGAAAATCTTGCAATGAAATTATTTTTAGCTTGTTCATTTATTTTCATGCAGCTTTGAGCTAAAGTTACAAATGTAAACCTGGAAGAAACCACTATTTTTTTAAAAAAAAAGTTTAAAAAAAACCTTTGTCTCACCCTCTTTTTTGGTTTCATTGTTCTATCCATTGCTTCTCAATAATGTCTCCTTCTTCCATGTATATCTTGCTCCCGCTCCTCCCCAACCATATTTCCAGCCTTTCCCCCTCCAGCTTCATCATATTCCAGTGATGTGCTGTATTTTTGCTCACCTCCACCATTCTATTTTGTGAACTGTTTTGTTAGTCAGGGTCAAAACAATTATAATCAGAACATATCTGAGGCCAGTACCAATATCTGTATCTTATTTCTTCCTATTGTGTTTCCAAAAATCCAGTTATTTAAACACAAAAGAATAAATGGGGTACATTTAGAAAAATGCAAAAATGCAAAAATCTGAATCTACCCTCTGTTTTAAGTGTCCTAGATATGTCTAAGCAGCCTGCAGCCTGCTTATTATGTTTGTGGAGGAGATGAAAATCTGAACTTTCATCCCACAATGATTTCATCAGGAGAGTTGATCTCCAAAAAAAAAAAAAAAAAAAAAAAATAGAAATCAGGAAGATAGTTTTTTGATAAGGGATTCCAGCCTATAAGCATTATAAAACCAAAAAAGATCTGAAAATAGCTCAAGAGTGTTCTTTGAGGTTATTCATTTGAAACACTCATAAAAGCACAATGTTTTCATTAAAAAGAAAAAAAGAAATGTGTACAGGTTACGACCACAATTGAGCGCAAAATTCCTGTTGTTAAGGGAAACATTTGTTAAGTGAGTTTGTTCAATTGTATGACCTTTCTTGCCACATTTGTTAAGTGAACAAATTGTTAATTTAGTGACCTGGTTTTTAAGTGAATCTGTCTTCCCCATTGGCTTTGCTTGTCAGAAGGCTGCAAAAGTGTATCACATGACCCCACGACAGTAGTATAACCATCATAAATATGAGTCAGTTGCCAAGCATTTGAATTTTGATAACGAGATTGTGGGAGGCTGCAACAGTTGTAAGTGTGAAAAATGGCCATAAGTTACTTTTTTTCAGTGATGCAGTCACTAAATGAACTGCTGTAAGTCAAGAACTATCTGTATTTGCTTATGTAACAACATGCTAGTATTAGGTACAGGGCATATTCGTTGTCAGTAAGAACATATATGTCATGATCTAGAACTATTCCTTTGACCATTAAGAAAATGAGAAGATACAATATATTTACTAACCCTTTTTCTTTTGGTACTTCCAGGAAGCTGATGGCTTGGCAGATGCTGAGGAGAGATGTGACCAGCTAATCAAAACCAAAATCCAACTGGAAGCTAAAATTAAGGAGTTGACTGAGCGAGCTGAAGATGAAGAAGAAATGAATGCTGAATTGACAGCCAAGAAGAGGAAACTGGAGGACGAATGCTCAGAACTGAAGAAGGACATTGATGATCTTGAGCTGACACTGGCCAAAGTTGAAAAGGAAAAGCATGCTACAGAAAACAAGGTACTGGTCAAAAATATACCAAAATTAAATTGCTACCCACTATTGCCATTTCAGAATACATAGAACATTTTAACTCTGTCTGTTCACTGTTTAAAGGTGAAAAACCTTACTGAAGAGATGGCGGTCTTGGACGAGACCATTGCCAAACTGACCAAGGAGAAGAAAGCCCTGCAAGAGGCCCATCAACAGACCTTGGATGATCTGCAGGCAGAAGAGGACAAAGTGAACACTCTGACCAAAGCAAAGACCAAGCTGGAACAGCAAGTGGATGATGTAAGCATGCTATCATCCCCAGAGAAGAATTGGTCTGAAGTTGAGGTACTGTTGTGACAGCACAATCACTCTGGTCTCTTTGTCTTCAGCTTGAAGGGTCTCTAGAGCAAGAAAAGAAACTTCGCATGGACCTTGAACGAGCTAAGAGGAAGCTAGAAGGGGATTTGAAGCTAGCTCAGGAAACTACAATGGATTTGGAAAATGATAAGCAGCAGCTGGATGAAAAGCTGAAGAAGTAAGTAGTAATGTCTGTGATGGACCTTTGTGTGCTAAGTGGAGTCTTGTTTACATTTATCATAATAACCATCATGTTTTATTATAAAAAGGAAAGACTTTGAAATCAGCCAACTCCAGAGCAAGATTGAAGATGAGCAGGTCCTGGGTTCCCAGCTTCAGAAGAAGATCAAGGAGCTGCAGGTTTGTCACAAAGTGGTTCTTTCATGAAAATTAAGCTCTCTGGAAGACAGTTTCTGGATTCATGGTTACCTTTTTTTTTCTAGGCCCGTATTGAGGAATTGGAAGAGGAGATTGAGGCAGAACGGGCATCTCGTGCCAAAGCAGAGAAACAGCGGGCCGATCTCTCCAGGGAACTTGAAGAGATCAGTGAGCGTCTGGAGGAAGCTGGTGGGGCAACTGCAGCTCAGATCGAAATGAACAAGAAACGTGAGGCAGAATTTCAGAAAATGCGCCGGGACCTTGAAGAGGCCACATTGCAGCATGAAGCCACGTCTGCTGCCCTCCGCAAGAAGCACGCAGATAGTTCAGCTGAATATGCAGAGCAAATTGATAACTTACAGAGAGTGAAGCAGAAGCTGGAGAAGGAGAAGAGTGAGCTGAAGATGGAGATTGATGATCTTGCAAGCAATATGGAATCTGTCTCTAAAAGCAAGGTATAGGTATTTTCCTACATGAGAGAAAATTATAAGAACACATCCTCTTGGAAGTGTGGCATGCTTTGCTAATTTGTAAAGTTGTTCAATTACTATCTTCATCAGATCAGGTAGTTTTCTTCAATTTCACCTAGGAATAGGTAGATTAGTCTGTTTTGATAATGATCAGTTATGAGTCTGTCCTAATTTATAATGTATTAACGTTATAATTAAACTTTCTATACTATCAGCTTCTAAAGGTTCCTGGTGGTTTTCAGAATTACAGAAAACCATAGCATATAAAGTATCTTTCACATTGTTAAAACCCATACAACAATTCCCCCTCAAGTGTAGAAGAAAATTATGTCTTTAGAACCCTCTGCGAAATTGTCAGGAAGGCCTTCCTTCAAATCTCTAGCTGTAGTGTATTCCATAACATATGGGCATATACCAAGAAGCAGCATTCTCATGCTTCTCCATACTGACCTCATTCAAGGATGTCTATCTTAAATTCATCATTGTAGCTCAATACACATTCTATTTTATGTAGAATAGACATTCCTTCAGAAATGTAAGTGCCAAGTCATAACAAGCTTTATGGGTTACCACTCACACTCTGAATTGTACTTGAAGGCCAATGCACTTTTGCAAAACTGATGCTATGTGCTATATGCAGGTCTCACCCAATATGAATTTCTACATTCTATGCCACCTGCATTATGCCGTTCCATGTTACCTTCCATATTTTCAAAGTTCTCATTTAGTAGTTTTCAGAATGTTTCAATATATTTCTATTTGCTGATTTCAGTCAACTCTTGAGAAATTATCCCGGTCCTTGGAAGATCAGCTAAGTGAGATTAAAACAAAGACGGAAGAGCAGCAGCGTACAATTAATGACCTTTCTGCCCAGAAAGCTCGCTTGCAGACAGAAGCAGGTAAGAAGAAATGCTGAAGTATTTTAGGAATGATTTATTCTACATGCCACTAATAGTATTTGAGTTTGTGAGTAAAGTAAGCTAACATCCAAGGTATTCAACATTGGCTAATGAAATTCAAAATATAAAACAACAGAAGTGCTTGTCACCTGTGATTTGGCCAGGAAATATTTTTAAGTTATCGCTGAAAGAAAAATTGACTTTACTAAATTTAGCACTGCAGACCACAACATAGTTATTCCTATATGAAAATGATCCTGGTTTTCTTTCTTGCTGCAAATTATGTTTCACAACTCCATCTTGGATGAGACATGAAAATTTTACTAACATCAGAGGTATCGCAGAATTTATCTGGGAAATAGGAGAGGTCCCCCTCCCCAAATTTGTATTTTAGGTGACAAGTATTTTTGGATAAGATATTATAAATAACCTAAAACATAACTAGTATCAAAATACCATGTGTATCTGCTATTCATCAAGACTTTCTTCAACAATTATTTCAGTCACGTCAACCTCCTGTCTTCTGTTTTCTGCTTCTCAGGTGAACTTGCCCGCCAAGTGGAAGAAAAAGACTCTCTGATTTCCCAATTCTCAAGAGGTAAACAAGGCTTCACCCAGCAAATTGAAGAATTGAAGAGGCAACTTGAAGAGGAAATAAAGGTATGTATTATATGAAGATCTACAGGTGAAAAATATGACTTACTTGCATCTTTCAGCAACTTCCAGGTTAAAGGTGCATAAAGGTGCTTTTCTCTTTCTCTGTTACAAAGCAGAATTGCTAGTAATATGTGCAACTCCCATATTTTAAAAAAGTGAACAATTGGAAGATTGACATAGTAAAATGAACCTGAAAGAAAAATGTAACACAAGTGGAAGCTGCTTTACCATTACATTTGGTAAAAGCATTTAAGACATCTTCATTTTTCTAGGCTAAAAACGCACTGGCTCATGGCTTGCAATCAGCTCGTCATGACTGTGATTTACTCCGGGAACAATTTGAGGAAGAGCAGGAAGCCAAAGCTGAGCTACAGCGTGCCTTGTCCAAAGCCAACAGCGAGGTTGCCCAATGGAGAACCAAATATGAGACTGATGCGATTCAGCGCACTGAAGAGTTAGAGGAGGCCAAGTATGTGGGACTTGGAATAGTTTTGTAGTAAAAATAAATTACAAGGACAAATGCGGTATAATTACCATAAGAGAAAGTAAGTTTAGCCATATCTTTGAGAGTGGATTACATTACCGAGCTATCATAAACTATTTTCTCTCTACACAGAAGTCTCTGCTTGCAGCAAAAAGAAAGCAACAAGAAGCAACAGTCCAGTAGTTTTGCAGATATTAGCTCAAATTGCAACAGTTCAAGAAAAATAATGGCAAATACTGCAGGATCGTTGTAAACTACTCCAAATCATGCAAAATAACTAATCCAGAATAATGTTTCTTATGGAAAGAAATTATTTGCAATTTATCTCCTTTCCCATTTTCTTCAAAGATTGCACTTAAATGACAAAAAGTGTATCTGTATAGAGTGAGCAAGTCTCTGTAAAACACTTTATGCAATAATTTCATGACCTTTTGTAAATTAAAATAGTAATTCATTGCAAAAGCCCATATAAATATAATTTACTTTTTGAAAATTTAATAAGTTCAAATCTAAGTTTCATGCTGATTATCCATTTAGAGTGAAATGTCTTTAGTTTTAATTTATTCCTATAATTAAAATTTAAACCGCATATTATTTGGTATTTGAATCTGATGAGGGATTTGTGTGAGGATTCATGAGACATCAAATGAGAACATGGAAGTATAAATGATAATCACAATTATTATCTTATATCACATTAAAAGAATACATTTCATGAAAACAGCTCAAATATTTTATAATTTACTATCAATATTGGGAATTCAAATGTTGTATATCTGCGTAAGATACTTAAATCTGAAATAATGTTAACAATAAGACAATATAAAAAAAAATCTTAATTATTTAAACTATTTTAGAGTTTGCCATTCTCCAATAATCATTCTCATTTTCAAAAAGTTTTCAATCTGTCCTGCATGACAAATTAGTGTTTCATGAGATCATTTGCATAATACAGAAATGATTTGCATCTCTTAAAAAGCTTGAAAATGAAACAGTTTCCATGCCGATACAAAGAAGTGTGTGTTGTCTTTATGCATATCCTATGATTGTGAACTTTTCTTCCTTTCATATTTTCTAAGCAGACTCATTGCTAATAGTTGGTCATTCATTGCTCCAGGAAAAAGCTTGCTCAGCGACTGCAGGAAGCTGAGGAACATGTAGAAGCTGTGAATTCCAAATGTGCTTCCCTGGAAAAGACCAAGCAGAGGTTGCAGAATGAAGTGGAGGACCTGATGATTGATGTGGAAAGGTCCAATGCAGCTTGTGCAGCTCTCGATAAGAAGCAGAAGAACTTTGACAAGGTAATTTGAGCTGCTGTTATCACTATCATTGTTTTAAAAGTGAAATGCACTGTCAGCACACAAGTTTTAAGTTTAATTAACTTATTTCTTGCTGGTTTGGGTTTTTTTTTAGATCTTGGCAGACTGGAAGCAAAAATACGAGGAGACTCAGTCTGAACTGGAAGCTTCCCAGAAGGAGTCTCGGTCTCTGAGCACAGAGCTCTTCAAGATGAAGAACGCGTATGAAGAATCCTTGGATCACCTGGAAACTCTGAAGCGTGAAAACAAGAACCTTCAGCGTAAGTCTATAAGTTCAGCGCAAGTCTACAAGCTTCTTACTATAATCTTCAGTTTAGGACACTGTAGATATAAAAGTGAGAAAAAATGATTATGTAATGGTTCTACCACCTTCTATGGAGCAACAAGTAACAAGCACAATAAGATAATCCCATATAGGCATTCTCCTCATTATTAGCGTATACATATGTAGAAGCGTTGTCTGCTCATGCAGTATTAACTGATCTGTTCTAATTGGATGAACTTGGAAATACAGCCAAGGAAATATTCTTGTCCCAAACAGCCTAAAACTGTTAGTAAATGGTACCCATCTTCCCCTCTTTATTTTGTGTGAAATCAACAGAGGAGATATCTGACCTAACGGAACAGGTTGCTGAGGGAGGAAAAGCCATCCATGAACTGGAAAAAGTGAAGAAGCAGATTGAACAGGAGAAGGGTGAACTCCAGGCCTCCTTGGAGGAGGCTGAGGTAATTGTGTTATTATGCTTAGAGAGAAGAAAAGCTCAATTTTTAATGCATTTTAAAGCACTGTAAAATGTATTTTAGAAAACCAGTTAGACAAGTATGGACAATGCTGTTATTTAGATCACTCTTTAATAACAGCTGATATACTTGATTTTCTTAAGGCCTCTCTGGAACATGAAGAAGGCAAACTCTTGCGCATCCAAATGGAGCTCAACCAGGTGAAATCTGATATCGACAGAAGAATTGCAGAGAAAGATGAAGAAATTGATCAAATGAAAAGGAATCATGTGAGGGTGCTAGAATCCATGCAGAGCACCTTGGATGCTGAGATTAGGAGCAGGAATGATGCCCTGCGTCTTAAGAAGAAGATGGAGGGTGATCTGAATGAGATGGAGATCCAACTGAGCCATGCCAACCGTCAAGGTGCTGAAGCACTAAAGAACCTCCGGAACACACAAGGGCTGCTCAAGGTATGTTTTAGGCAGGTTCAAGAAAGCATCAGGAAATCACTTCAGGTTTCCTGTTAAGATTTCAAGAGTTATACCTTAAAATAATTTATTTCATAGGATACACAACTGCATTTGGATGATTCTTTGAGAGGCCAAGAAGATTTGAAGGAACAAGTGGCCATGGTTGAGCGCAGAGCAAACCTCATGCAGGCCGAGATTGAGGAGCTCCGGGCAGCTCTGGAACAGACAGAGAGGGCCAGAAAAGTGGCTGAACAGGAGCTTCTGGATGCCAGTGAGCGTGTGCAGCTCCTCCACACACAAGTAAGCATCTAATTATTTGGATCCTCCTATAGCCAATAGTTGAGAATGACAAGTCTATGTAAGTGTTTCTTTATTGTAAAGGAAAAAAGTGGAATATTTTGAATATTCTTCAGTTATTTTAATATTGTTTGAAGACAATCAAACTATGTTTAAATGATATTTGCAGATCTTTACATAAAGCATTTGTAAACATAGTATTGATCTTCCTTTTTCTTTTGTATTAGTTTAGATGCTATGACACTTTTGTCTTTGTTGAAACTCTGAGGGAAATATGAAAATAAGACTACATAAACAGATATTTTACAGGTTGCAGGCATTATTCTTACAATATACAGGTTTATTTTTTAGAACATTATTTCCTGGTTTTTTTAAAAAAATAAATAAATCATTTCATGTTTACTAGAAACTAACAGTATTTTTATTTGCCTAAACAGAACACAAGCCTGATCAACACAAAGAAGAAGCTGGAAACAGATGTTACCCAAATTCAGGGTGAAATGGAGGACACTATTCAGGAGGCTCGCAATGCTGAAGAGAAAGCCAAAAAATCCATTACTGATGTGAGTTGACTGATGTCCTTCTTTTGAAATCTGATCCTATATATACTTATAGCAGGGTAGTTTCTTGAACATAGCATCTTCATTAACAGGCAGCCATGATGGCGGAAGAACTTAAGAAAGAACAAGACACCAGTGCCCATCTAGAGAGAATGAAGAAGAATCTAGAACAGACTGTAAAAGATCTGCAGCACCGCCTTGATGAGGCAGAACAACTGGCAATGAAGGGAGGCAAGAAGCAACTTCAGAAATTAGAACAAAGAGTATGTATCCATCTCTGTATATGTTTATAGACACTTGTATGTAAGGTTGTATGTAATAGGGCATAGCTGATGGCTAATTTTAACCTGTTTTCCCTTAGGTACGTGAACTCGAAGCTGAAGTTGAGAATGAGCAGAAGCGTGGTATTGAGGCAATTAAAGGTGTACGCAAATATGAGAGACGAGTGAAGGAACTAACTTACCAGGTAAGTGTAACAAGATGGAGTGAAGTTATTTATCAACCGAACAAACCACTTTTATCAATCAAAAATTATCTATCAACCAAGGAATATTGGGAAAAGAGAACTGGCTTTTTACATGAGTTATATGTGCATATGTTTATTTATAATCCTACCTTTCCAAAACTTGAACATAATTTTAGCTGAAAATTTTGAAATCCCCGAATATTTTGACATACTGTATTTTTCGGAGTATAAGACATACTTTGGTTTAGATGAGGAAAACAAGGAAAAAATAGTTTTTGCCTCCACGCATCCCGTTTTTGCCCTCCCAGCGTCCAGAAGTACTCTCCAGGCCAAAAAATGCACCCATTTTTGGCTTCCAGAGGCCTCTATGGGTCCTGTTTTTGCCCTTGTGGCAAAACTACATACACATAGACATACACACACACACACAGGGAAAATAATTTAAAGCTATTCAAATGATAGCAACTCACTTGTTGTCATAACTTTATTTAGTCAGAGGAAGACCGGAAGAATATTCTGAGGCTCCAGGATCTGGTGGACAAGCTGCAAATGAAAGTGAAAGCATATAAGAGACAATATGAAGAATCTGTAAGTAACACATTTGCAATGGAGAAATAATTATATTTCAAATAAATTTGAGTGGCTTTGAGTGTTTGGGCCTTCTGGATCTGGGATTTTATCATCTTTGATACTGGATGGAGTCGCACTGCCCCAGGCAGACCCAGTACATAATCTTGGAGTCTTTCTAGATTCTTAACTCCTGATCAAGTAAAAGGCTGCAATTGTGGCCTGGGGGCCCTTTTTACAGCTTTGTGTTATATACCAGTTGTGTCCCTTCCTGGACCATGAGACTCTACTCTCGCAATTACCCATGCCCTCGTCATCTCTAGAATAGATTGCTATAATGCACTCAACATGGGGCTGCACTTGAACAGAGTCCCTGAAGTTTCAACTGGGCAGAATGTAACTGGACAGACAGCTATGTGCACCTCTAGGATGGTGCACATTACACCGGTATTCCATGAGCTACATTGGCTGTCAGTTTGCTTCCAGGTACAGTCCAAGTTGATGGTTCTTACTTTAAAAGCCCTAGTTGGTATGGGAGCAGGCTATTAAGAGACTATCAGACCTAAGCCCAAATTATGATACAGCGAGATCCAACTGAGTCAAGGTCTATATTTGCTTAAACCTAGGTTAGGCTATTCTGAACTTTTTCCTCCCTTCCCCATCCAATTAAGGACTGTGAAGTTGGGCCCCTGTCTAGAATGTGCTGCCTCCTCCCTGGGAAGCTGTGGTGCTATTGCTGACATTCTCCACCACTCCTTCATCAGCTGCACATTCCATTACAGGGACTACCTCTTCCAGGTCAATCAGGAAAGGTATACTATGGGTCCTGTCTTTTGAGGAATTCCATCTGGCAGGATCCAGACAGTGTGCTTTTTCAGTTGTGCCCCCTGCCCTCAGGAACATAACTGTGTTCGGAGGAGAGGTTGGCCCCATCCCTGTTAGCTTTTCAGAAGGCTCTGAAAAAACAGTTTTTCCAGAAGCCTTTGGCATTTCATGATGAGTCAGCAAAGTGGTTCTATGACATCATTGTTCTCACGCAATGTTGAGTTTTTATGTTTTCCTTTTTTACTTATATTTGAAAATGTCATTAAATAATCATTATGTTTGTGTGTTGCTCTGCACATTTCATGAGATGGGCAGTTATATAAATCTGCTAAGTAAATGCTAATCAAGATTAATTGCCTATAAGATAATGTATGGAATTTTTTTAGAAAAAATCACCTGCATAGAATATACCTTAAAAGCTTTGTAACCTAAACCAATTCTTTATAGAAATTAAACAGAGACTAGATTGAGTTGATTCACCAATAATTTTTTAAACTAAATGTTCCTAATTTGTGAAAGGCAAGCTGAACTTTTCATTTAGTTAAAATTGCACAATGGAGACTCAATTCTTTCGTTTTCACCACAGAAGCTATTATCTTTTTGCATGACACATATACCTTGTAAGTAGACTTATGTTTTTAACCATACCTTTTTCATTCTCAGGAGGAGCAATCCAATATTAACCTCAGCAAATTCCGCAAAATTCAGCACGAGCTGGAAGAAGCTGAAGAAAGGGCTGATGTTGCAGAATCGCAAGTGAACAAACTGAGAGTGAAGTCTCGAGAAGTTGGAAAACAGACATCAAGGGAAGAATAAACTTGTCTGCTTCAAGGTGACTGAAGAAATGCACAAAATGTGAATCTCTTAGTCACTCGGATTTGTAATTATTGTGTTCTGTCTTTGATGTCTAGAAAATAACAAAGATAGAAATGTTCACATACATAATGATGATGTGATCTTATTGTGGGTTTTGTTCTCCTATATGAAATCTGAAGGTTCTCCTTAGAGAGATAACACTATCTGAACATGATAAAGATGTATGAATATTGTGCAGGAATCACTTAACATGTGTTATGCTGGGGTTGGGTGTAAGTTGAAAACATAGAGTTTGAATGCCCTGATGTGATTTCATTTGTACATAATTATTTTCAGATAAACTATCAATCAAGCTGAATTGGAATAAAGACTAATTTAACCAAGTATCCTTGGCTGATCAACAAATTACAATATACATTCAAATAATAGAACATCGGTGCCCCATGATAGTGGTTTCTAGTTTCCCATAGTGTTTCTCTTTCTGAATGGCATCCCTGGATGTGTATTCATAAATTTGCTGATATTATTTCTATTCTATCTTTTACACAAGCACCATCTAAACTTTGCTTACGAATTTTATTTTTATAAAAATAAAGATGAAATAGTTTAATTATGAGATGAATATGATACCATAAGGAGAATAAAATAATACCCCAAATACCACCAAAACATTTTTAAACACTTAGAAACAGAAATATTTTAATTATGAGATTAAATCAATACTTAAGACAACATAAAGGAAATGTGAGAAACTATTAAACGAAAGATAAATTTTCAAAGATGGAGGGAGTACATATTTCTTTCAGTAAAAGGTAATGAAATGATAGTCATTGCCTAAAAGGTTCTTCCCCTTCTGCCAGCCAATCAACTAGGCTTCTTGTGATTAATATACAATAACTGAGAAATAGGATTCCATAAGAAAACATGTGATATGGCTTGCAGCAAAACAGAGGTAATACCACAGAGATTTCCTCATATTGCTCCTCAGAATGGGAGAGAGAGTACTTATAATCCACAACTCTTCTGTGCAATGCAATGCCTCTGTTTGTCTAATACTCTCCTTCACAATACTCTAATGAATATAGAGGACAGTCTTGAAGGACAAAGGTAAGGTCCATGGCCAAGGCAACAGTCAAACAAATGAGGCATGAGCCCAGACCAAGAAAATGGCTTATGAAAATGCCTCATACAGCCTCCCCTTCCATTCCACGCGAGAAGGAAGGAAGGGAAGCACATTCAGGCTTGCAAGATTCTGTTCTAATAAAAGCAGTTTTAGATCTATGCAGTGTCTGTTTCTTAGTTCTGTCTTTTATGGGTGACATCTTAACAAGTAATATTGTAATATATTTTCTGAAATGTTAGCTGCCCAGAATCATCCACTGAGATGGGCAGCCATAGAATATGAACAAACAAATAACAGAAGCTTACAACTTTCCATAACGGAGACAGATGTTTTCATTTTTCAATTTTCAAAGTCCTTTAAGTGAAATCATCCTACAGAGCAGCTTTGTTCTTCATTGAGAATGCCTTACATAAATTGGCATGTGTCTGACAGGAGCTCAGGGACTGAAGAACCCTGACTAGCTTTTATTGGTTTCCTCAAAACTGAAACAATAAGTCACAAAGAGTTGTTTTGGTTGTAGCAGTGATATAACTAATAACTAAATGAAATAAAACATCACCATATAAAGTGTTAATTAAGATGTAATCGATGTGAATGGGTTCAGTTACAATGGTGATGAATGCACAGCTAGGAGACTTGAAAAAACAGATTAGGGATATGTCGTCATGGAGAAAATCCATCTTTGTGATTGCTAGGAGTCAGAAATGACTTGATGCCACACAATCAAGCAATCCATCACATCTGCAGCCTAACTTCATTTCTTTATACTGAGAACACATTCTGAAATCGTATGTTGATTACTCCTATGATGTTTGAAATATGTACATATCTTCCGATACACATTGTATAGCAAGAGCAAAGTGCAGCATTAATAAGGTTTCAAGAGTTATATTTAAGATTAGTAGGGATCCTTCATCTGGCTTTAGTGATAATTTTTGGTGTTATATGCCTTTTCTTTTGTAACCCTCTTGTACTTTCTGAACACTTAGCTTCTATAGAGGGAAACATGAGTTAATGATAAAGCTAATGCTGAAAGTTAAATAATACAATCCTCCATCTGGAAGCATCTGACTTTAGTTTCTCTAATGCAGTACTGAAAGAACCAATTTGAGAAGCATTTAAGAAGTACTTTAATTTTCAGCAAGTTATCTCACAGCTGAGGAATTTGCCAGTAGAAGCATCTGGCTGCTAATCCCATTGCTATTGTTCATTTACTTTGAAGTTTCCCATTTGGAGTTCACTAAAGTAAAACTGCTAAAAAGTCTGCCAAATACCAAGGCATATTTTTGGTGTCCTTACCAAACTCAGTGACTTGCTTGCCTTAATTTGATATTTCTGTAAGCACGTGGTCAAAAATAGCATAAATCATTATGCTGCATTTCCCTTTTTCTGATCTTCATCAATCTGCTGTGCTTCAGTTTTTTGGATTATCAGAATTGTAATTCACTGCATCTGAAGAACACCAGAGTGGGGAAGATTGGTGTAAGGCAGGGCTGTCAAACTACAGGCCTGCAGGCTGGATGCATCACATGCTGGCCAGGCCCACACCCAGTTTAGCAAAGGACAAAAAAAAAATCCTAATACGTCACATGATACCATCAAGATGATGTGAGTTTGATACCCCTGCTGTAAGCCAATGTGGCGGGTCAGTATATATTGCATATGATCCAAGGTGCTTAAATTGGTTTCCAAAGTGATAACAAGGGCAACAAAGAAGGAGCTAAGAGGCTGACTTCTCCCACTGAATGTCTGCTATTTTCAAAGCACAAATGTTTATTTCAGTTCCATTCTTTATGGTATAAATCAGCAGGAGCAACTTGGCAGCCTAAGGGCTGCCTGTTACTCAGTCTAATTTCAGGTAAGTAATGGTAGTGGTAATTAGGTTGGAGAACCAAGGTGTTATTCAAGGTTTCCCAAGATAGGTGAATACAAAGCAGGTATCAATGGTGGACTATCACAAACTGCTGCTTTTATTTGTAGAGAAATGTTAGGTGCTGCTTCTTGCTCTATGAAAGGCTAACAACATGATTCCACCCCCTGTGGATGAGGTATTATGTTCTTCTGCTATATTAGCATTTGTAGTTTATATGTGATGACAGAATGGAATCACTAGCAATCAAGTTGAACTAGAGGTTTCCCAGAAGTCATCCTCTCAGCCTACTGAAACTTTAAAAATGATTAGTTTGAAGAGTGGCTTGAGACAGGCAAAAGAACAAAAACATGCTATGTAAATGTCTTTTCCCAAGAATCTTTGATGGATTGATGTAGAGCTGTTGTAAGAGCAAATTCACACAAGCACTCTTTCCACTTTGTAGAATTAATATTTGTTTTACAGCTTCAAAATAGAGAAAAATTGCCCTATGAAGACCTGTTATCAACTGAATGCTGTGGACATCCTTTATCTTATCCATAAACATTCATCACTAGATGGCTCTGCATTAAGTGGAGATTTGCTTGTATGTATCCACTAACAGAGATCGATCTTTTAATGATATATGGTGTCCCGTCCCTCCCTCCCCTCAGTTTTCATATCATCAAATTACAAATGTGGGCTTTTATGGGCTGTATTTTAGCTATAGTTCTTAAGAGTAGGCAGAACATGGTCCAGCTACAGAATAACAGTTAGAAGAAAATCTAGAGGTCTTCTAGTCCACCCCTCCCTTGCTCAAGCAGGAGATCGAATACCATTCCAGACAAATGGATATCCAATCTCTTCTTAATAGTGATGGAGTGCCCACCTGCTGCAACTTCTGGAGGCAAGCCATTCCACTAATTAATTGTTCTCACTATCATGAAATTTCTTAGTTCTAGATTAGATCTCTCCTTGATAAGTTCCCATCCTTACTTCTTGTCCCACCCACAGGTGCTTTGGAGAATAGGTCAGCCCCCAGTTTACTGTGACAGCCTCTTAAATGTTGCAAAATTGCTATCATGTCACTCCTAGCCCTTCTCTTAATTTGATTAGACATTGTAGTTCCTGCAATAGTTCTTTGCATGTTTTAGCCTCCTGACCCCTAATCATCTCTGTTACTCTTCTGTGCACATTTCTAGGGTCTTAATATATTTTTGTGTCATGGTGACCAAAACTGGATGCAGTATTACAAATGTAGTCTCATTAGTGCAGTATAAAGCAGTACTAGTACATCGTGTGATCTGGATATTATCCCTCTGTTGAGGCATTGACTTTTTTGGGGGGGAGGGAGCTGCAATACACTGCTGGCTCATATTTAAGTAATTTTCCACTAGGACAACTAGATCTCTCCCACAGTCACTGCTATTGAGTCAGGAACCTACTCTGTACCTGTGCATTTGGTTTTTCTTGCCTAAGTGTAAAATGTTACTTTTCTCATCACTGAATATTGTAGGACACACTATCATTCATAAATGTCTCCCAATCAGTTGGAGCATTTTTGTTCCAGATGCTCTCAGTGTGATAAATAACTTCTATTGAAGTAGTATTTTGGGGGGATGTAAGGTAATGAATATTTATTTACTATATTTTTAATTCAACCAGTAATAAACACTATCTGGCCAAATTATAGAAAAAGAATAACATTCTAAAATATCCAAATTAAAATTATGGTAACTAAATTTCTTTCCAATTCGACATTACTAATTTTTAACATTAGGTTAAAGCTTTATCAATATTCCTACTCTCTTAAAGGAATGACCACATCGGATAATCCATTTATTATATTAAATATATGTTTCTTCTCTTCTGAACTTTTTTATGCTTTTAAATTAAATTAGTCAAATTAGAAAAGTTTGATTTTCAGTATGCTAGATAAAAATAAGATATATATATTTATATTTTAAACAAAAGTCTGTCTTTAATTTCTGGAGAATCTTTTGGCCAAAAGTATTTTTAATGCTTGATTTCCAACATAGATAAAAATATATATGAAGCAAAATTCTATTGTTTATTAATTGGAAAAACATTTGGTCAAAAACATTGCATCTAGCTGACTGCAGAAATTCATTGTTCAATTACAATCCAATATTTGTAATCATATTAATTGCATTTTTTTAAAAAAAAATCTGCAGAGGAAACATCTGATCTGACAGAACGGATTGATGAAGTTACAAGAAACAGCTATTAGAGAAAATGTAGAAGCAAACTCAACAAGATGTGAGGCTTCCAGATGCCTCCAAAGAAGTTTTGAATATGGATGCTTCCAAGATATAGTACTGTTAATTCAACATGCTATGGATGGAGTTATTCTGCCCTCCAGAGGCAGCTCAGTATCAACTACAGAAAAACAATTAGTTGCATAGTACCTTCCCTGAACCATTAATACTGTGATAGCTGAATCAGTGTCATAGTGAATACACCATTACTCAGCGAAAGCCTCTAAAAGAATTTTAGTGCCACCTCCTGACTACAAACAGGGTGCATGGTTACATTGAGAATACCTCACTCCTCTGTCATGAAGTACTCAGAGCAGCCAAATCAAACCAGAACACACCCACCCCCACCCCCACTTGCTTTGGAATCTGGCTTAACAAGCATCTCAGAAACATTATTTTAATATATAATTTGGTTTTGGTTCTGCATTTCTGTTTTGAAATTGTAATTGCAGAGTTCAAGATTCCCACATAAGACATTTCAGCACCAAGCCGACCTTGACTATTTTTAAAAAGCTAAGCCACACTATAAGCTTTTAAAATATTGAAAATTGAAATATTCAAATATCCATCTCTCTTCTGCATCCACATCTTTATCCCCTATTTTTTTTAAAAAAACAAACAAACTACTAACACATTCAGTTTAAATACTTTATGATGTGGTTACAGGCAACAATAATTTGGAACAGCATTGGTGGTGTTGAATTAGAACTGGATAATCAGGATCAAAGAGATGCAGACAGTCCTGGAATAGATAAAAACAGATTATTTCCCAATTATATGAACAAGAGCTTACTGATGATGTAGTTGAAAGTACAACTGTATTCATTAAAAAAATGTAATGAATCTCACTCTGAGAGTGTCCTTTTATCCTTGTAGCTCTCCTAATCCCAACCTCTGAATGGCATACAGAGCAGGTTCACTACACCAAGATTCTTACACAGGAAATTCTTAGGGATTATTTGTGATAAGGAGGTGGGGAACTTACAATCATTGTCCACCACTCTCTGGAACAACTCCCATTACCTTTTTCTAATCCCCATGTAGTTTACACTACAAGTAGAAGCTTTCCAATAAATCATCCAAAAGGAAATACAAAAGGAAGTATCTTTCAAAGCTTAGTATCTACACCCAATTACAATTTTAGCATTCCCTTAAAGAGACAGTATTACATGTCTATCCTGGTTTATATATTTCCAACCCAACTGTTAGGTGACTATCAATTCCTAACAGTATCTTTGAAATCTTTGTTGTTTCAAAATGCAAGCCTTCTAGACACACGAGAAAATAGGAATGGATCTTGTTCAGTTGCACAGTGAGATTAATGATGCCATTCAAGAAGCAACATGCTGAAGAAAAGACCAAAAGGACAATTTTGCTTGTATGAATCTGCTTGGGTAGCTGCTTGAAATCTTATAGTATCTTAGCGGATCCATCAGGCAAGCCATTTCCACAGACTTCATTATGGGAGTTGCAAGACATAAAGTCTTTTTAATTGCCGAGATCCTGCAGGAAGCTACTGTTATTTTCCAGTCAGAAATTAGTGTTTGTACATCATAAAGCTTAATTTACACATGCAAAGTAGGAAGATGCCTCATTGTTTTGTCACTAGAAACATACATTCTTGATTGATTTTTTTGGTATTTGAGAACAAGTTTAACAAGTTTTCATTACCCAATTATATCTACCTAATTACTTTTCTTGTCTGAGTTTAGGGTCTGATTTAGTAAACTTTTTCCTCCTATAGCACAGCCTCTGATATTGTTGCTTCCTATTAATTTTCAAGAGGTTTCTTATAGGTGATATTCCCCAAGAAACATAGGTAAAAGAAAGAACTTTGGTATCATTTGGCAATAGCACTTTGGTAGCTATTTTTTACAAAAAAACATGCTGTATTTTTAACCTTTCATTATCTGTGATAATTAACAGAGCAAAGAATGCTTTAATCATGGTTTAAAATGAGATTTTATTTTTCCACTCAACATATTTTTCATATAAAAGGCCTGCACACCTTTAAACTGGTCTATATATATATATATATATATATATATATATATATATATATATATATATATATATATATATATATACACACACACACACACACACACACACAAAAATTTGATGGACAGAAATATATAATGCAATAGACTTCAGGTTTGTTTTTTTAATATCACATTAGAAATCACAAACCTGTGAAAACATATTAGAAGTAAAAAAAAACAAAATAGTGGAATGTTTTATGGGAGTTTGAGCAACAAATTTAATACAGAAATCGTAACTTTTCCAGGCCGTTATAAAGCATTAAACATCCAAGTAAAAAATCGAGGTAAACCTATAATTAAAAAAAAGAAAGAAAAAAGAAAAAACCCTAAGAAGACCAACCGATGGCGTTCTAAAAGCTGCTAAAGTTTATTGAATAGGAAGGATATATAATACTGCTATAGACTGAACATTAATTATATGTTTATAATGATTCCTGCTATCAAATTGCAAGGGAAGGCTAAATACAGAGGTCTCTAGGGTTTTTTTGCCTAGACATTTGACTAATTAAGCTAGTAAATCAGGCTAGCTATTCTGCATTCCATCCCTAAATAGTTGTGTTTAAACCTATCAGCTCATTGATGATTAATTACTAGGTAAATAGATGTGTGCATTTTGGGAACATTTGGATTTTATTTGCAGGTTTTAAAAAGTATGATTTGTTGTATTCTTGTTTTGTTCATTATAGTCATGATCTTAAGACCTTGAATGATCTCAGTGACAAGTCAAATAAATTTATTTATCAAATTTATTTGCCATCCATATCGCAGTTCAGTTAGCACTGCACTAAATAAAAGTGCCTAGGCTATGATCACTGAGAAAGAAGGAAGCTGGAAGTATTAAAGAGAGGTGTTAGTTGAAGGAGAAAAGGAATTGTCTGCATATTAACAGCTCCTATCAAGGAACTGAAAGTGAGCAAAACAGTTGTTACAGATACTAATGATGTTTTCAAGTCCTAGATCAGTATCTATGGTGCTACGCAGGATTTATTTCTCATTCATTACCAAATGCAAATGTTGAAGGATTAAAGTTTTAATGACAGTATTCATTCTGAATTTCTTGGGTTTAAGGAATTAGGGCCTCATTTTTTTTACCATTTTACAAACATGGCATTTTATTTTTAATTGTGCAGATTTTTACGCATAGGTCATGCTTAGAGAATAGCAGCTTTATATACAGATGGTTGCTGAACAGAGACACCATTCAGAGAAAAATATTGAAATGCTTATGTCATATAGATACAAGTACATGTCTATACATCTAGACCACAGAAATCTGACACACATATTTTTGCATAAATAAAAAAAACATCTTATAAAAATTCCAATATACAACAAGCAGCTAGTATGGTATTCTTGGTATTATTATCACATATATGGAATTTTAGTTTTAGTGTTTTTATAAAGTAGTCTTAATTCTTATATGTGCACCAGAACACCCCAAAATAAACCAATACTTCCTGCATGATAATGGCTTAAGACATCAGAGGGTAATTTGAACGTGTGTGAAAAACTAATTTGTGAACCTGTTAAGATCTGTGACTGCTCTGATCCATGTTCTGCCACAGATTTATGATGCATCACAGTGTTTTGTTATTACTACTTCAAAATCACAGATGGGAGTTCTGATAAAAATAATGATCTTGTAGGCTGCTGGGGAGAATGCTGCCCCCTCCTGAACAAAATCCCCTACCTTGAAGAGAATATTTAATTATCAGTGTGGGAAAATCCAGACTTCCTCAGTGGAGGAAGCAATAGCCAAAATAAAAAATTTGAATTTGAAAGGGGGCACAGGTTTGCATTATGGAAACTCATAGCCTGATGTCCTCCAGTAGTGTTGGATTCCTGAGGTAGCTGAGGATGATGAAGATTGTAGTCCAGCATATCTGAGGGGCATCTGGATGGGAAAGCCTGTTTCAAAATATGAGAATAATTGTGTGTTTACTGATTTTTTTTAGATTAAAAAAAATTGAATACTGAACTAAAGTGGATAGCAATGTAAGATTGGATGTAGGCAAAACTTCATCCATGATGAGAGGGAAATTCTCATTTGGAGATACTGAGTCTGGATTCAATTAACTCAATTATCTGAACCTTAAACAAGGTTTGCCCTTCAACAAAACCAAGACTTAAGTATGACTGGGTTGCTTGGGATATTATTATACTGTTCAAATCCAGCTGATTTCTATAAGCGTCAGATGAAATATGAGCAGAACCATTGTGATGCAAGAGGCAAGAAGGGTGAGGTCACCACTATACACTATAATGGCATGTTTAGAAGAAGAGAGATTCCCTTTCTAACCTGCCAGGCATTCCTCCGTTATCAGCTAAGAAAATAGCCTCCTCACCAGTTTTTAAACATGCCATGAGTAATTGACTGAGAAAGTCTCCACCTTAGAAATCTGGATGGAAAAATTGAATTCTAAAGGAGGGGCACATTCAAACTGCTGAGATTTCTGTACTCATACTCTATTCTCTTTTAACGCATCTTAATTAAAAAAAAACTCTGGAGTCTTCCTTTCTGTGAAATAGGATGGCCAAAGACTTAAAATTACTCTGTAGCAACTATTAATGCATCTCATGGCTGAAATTTGCACTTTGGATTTAAAATAGACTCCAAAGGTATTGCTGGATGTTTGGACAGAATCATAGAGGGCTGGAAGGTACCTTGGAGTTCTTTTAGTCCAAAAGTCCTTATTCCACCCCAGACAAATGGTTGTCCAATCTTTTCTTGAAAACCGCCCACAACATAGCATAAGCTGTTTCCTTCTTTAATTGGTCTCACTGTCAGGACAAATGGAGCATTTTTATTTTGTTTCTAGGATGATTTATGTTAGTTCTTTCCTCTGAATACCCCGGGTTAGGGTTTTTTTTTCTTATAAAAAAACTAGAATTTGTGAATTTGAAATGCCTTCATTTAATAACTTCTTTCCATGCATTGACATGTATTCTGTTTATGTTCTTCTACTTTCAGGAATTAGAATAATACAAATGCCTTCACTGTTGTAGTACCATAATTGTAAAATAATTTCTTCCTCTTTTTATTTTTATTTTGTTTTATTCACAATAAGAACTAAGAACTCTCAAAGGTCTTTGGGAAAAACTGATGATCCTCTATGTATTCTGCTATGCTTCCTTTTGGACCCCCCCCCCCTTTTTTGGGGGGTTTGGATAAATGTTTAACTCCTAGATATACCAGTTTAGATTGTTATGTCTTTAATGGCTGTTGGTTTTACTTATTTTAGACCTTTCTTATCCTTGACAAAGTTCTAGGTAACTTACAACTTCATTTAACAGTAACAATAATTTCATGTTATTTATCTTCTCACATTTGGTAATCAAACATGTTGTTTTCAACATGGTGTTTTATAGTTTATTCTCATTGGCGTTATTGAATCTGAATGTGCTAATCCTTTAAATAAAGCAGGAAGAACAGTAATCACTCACCATGTATTATGGAAAATGATTCCCTGAGTGAATTATAGAAGGCTTCCTTTTCCTTGAAGATAATTCTAAATGGAATGCAATCCTAAAGTTACCCTTTTTCATTTTCTTTTACTGTATTCCCATCCCAGCAGATGGAGCTGAATACAAACTCATGCAAAGAATCATCTCAACTTCTACCTTACTACATGTTCTGCTGAAATGTTGTTACTTAAACTTCTTCATCTCTGCTGAAGTCCATAAACTTCTTCATCTCACTCGTGGTCTATGGCTTTTTGCCACAAATTAGTGGGTCCAAGATATTAAGCCTGAAAAGAAGCTGAGGTATATATAGGCTGCCTTGTTGAATAAGGCATCAAAGCTTCATGCAATTAGGCCTGGTGCACTGTGGAAATCATTTGAAAACATCAATTATCATAAGAAATTTAACATTTAGAAAAAATATATAGCTATTCTTCCTCAGGAGTTCAAAGAAAGAAAAAACAAGTGTAATAAACTTGTATATAGCTTATAAATATTGAGAAGACATAGCAGACACAACCACAAAATAAGATAATGAAGAATTCCACAAAATTATCCTCAGATGAGGGGAATATATAGTATAATACATATAATACATAATAAAATACAAAACATGTTGATGCAAAATAACTCATTCATATACATAAACAAAGATATTGTATATATAATCTGAGCTGATGACAACTCCCTAAAGAGGGGAGGAAGTTGGATACATACCACAGAGCAAAACATTCCATAAGCACCCCTCACCAATGTTGTTAGCTTGTTTGGCAATTCCTTAATTGAGGCATTATTTGCTTCTTGATTGTTGGTCTGATGTTAATCTTGGTGTCAATCTCCGCTCATCTGGGTATTGATGAGCAGAGATTAGACATAAACATAGACATAAACATCTAAATAACATTCAACAGAGAAATAAAAAAGCTAACATGGAAATAGAAACACTTCCTCACCAGCAACCAACACCCAGATAGGCAGAGATTAATACCAATAATCAAGAAGCAAGCAATACCACAATCAAGGAATTGCCAAACAAGTGAACAATAAACCATAACCCAAATCAAGGAACCACTAAGACCGCTTCTATCAATTGACAGGCTATGCCACTAAAATATAAATGAAAGCAAACCCCATTTGCACTGATGATGTTCCCTAGTTTGGGAATGAAACATTTCTGAAAGAAAACAACCAAGTTCAGAGAGCACTAGGGACCTCACATTTAACCTTGTAATACAAATACTGTCTTGTATCAGGACTATCAGTACAAATAATTGTACTGTAGTCATATAGTTGTATAAATACATGGTGCAATCATGTATAGAATGCTGTGTACAATTCAACATACATGTAACAACACTACAAAAAGAATATGGTAGATCTGGGAAAAATACTTAAAATGATACCCAAAACTATTAAGGGCATAGGCAAGGAGGCCTTTGACTGTATTTAGAAAAAAAATGGGGGAAGTGATAGAAGGGTATAAATTGTGCATGAAGCATAAAAAGTCTTTTAAAAATATATATACTACTTTTTTCATTCAAACGATTTTTCTTCACTCATTAAGTCACAACTAATTTCTCAAATTCTCTACACAAGAGACAATATTGGCCACCAAAGTCAAAGGCGATTAAGCATATTGTTCAAGGAGAAGTCGATCAATTGTTAGCATTTATGTCCACTATATCGTATTACCATTATCAACAGATAACAAGCATCTTCATACCAGCTGACTCAGGAACACATAAAAAAAGAGCGCTACTGTCATATTTTCCTGCTTGTGAAATTTTCATTACCATCTCATTGGCAGCAGAATGTTTAACTAGATTGGCCTAGCAAACCAAGATAATATTCAGTGCAACACTCCTTATGTTCCAGATTCAAGAGTCAAAAATGGCCAAGCAGAAGGCATAATATTCAGAGAAAAAATATGATTGATTGAATAGGTGAAAGTCACTGGCAAATAGCAGGACATTTTGATGGAGACTGAAGTCATAATATAGGTGGAGTCAAGTAGGTAAAACAACTTCAAGGAGCAAAAAGAAAATGTTGCAGCAGCAGAAATACTAATAAACATATGAAGACCTGGCCTTCTGTAGTTTTTGTTATTTAGATGACCACTTGATGATGACAATGTTAGGTGTAACACAGAAGTTCTTGCACAGTTTTAATACAGAGGTTCTTGTACTTATTTCTTAACATTTATTTCCAACCTAGCTCTGCAGGCATATGCCATATTGCTGATCAGACAGATTTTAATGTGATTTGAAAGCTGGCCATATTTTCACATCACAAAATCTCAGCACCAACCAAAGGATAATATGCTGCAAAATTCTAAAAAATATAGATCTTTGACACTGTGCTATAACTAGGTCTTTCATGTTTCCCTAGCTTGCCCCAGATATAGAACAAAGTAAGTTATCCTGTATTGTGAGCACGTACTATACTACCTGCCACATCTTCCAATTCTATTCCAGCTGCAAATACGGGGAAAATATTTGGAGGTTTTGAATAAAATTGCAGTGGGAAGGAGGGAGAGGCTTGGTGGATGTCTGGAATACTTTACCAGGATGGCTGCCATGACATAAAAGTGAAAAGAAGCTCCCCTTTCTTTATTTGCACAGGGTGGTAGAAGTTTGGGGTGAGAGAAAAGTTACTAGCTCACAGCTTAGCCACTCTGGACCATAACCTCCCTGCAATGTCTCCTCCAGAAATGATGAGGTCAACCTGTGGAAAAAGCACGTTGAAATTAAAGCGCTTTCAGGATACCTTGCATATGAATCAAGAATTGGTTTGGATGATTTCACTAGAAGGATGGCTGCTAGGGGCATCCTGTAGTATTTCTTAATCAATCACAAATAATTGGGCAATGCAGATTCCCAAGAGAACCTGTGAACATGAGGTATGGAAATTCAGCAGAGCTGTATACATGGACTATACCTGTTGCTGTCTTGAAAATCCTTTGGCTATCGAAGGGGAGTGGGAAAGTCAAAATGCAGGCATTCATACTCAGAAGTCAACCCAGCCCTGTGTTAGAAGAAGATTGAATAAGAGAAAATAACATTTCTCAATTAGTAATTGTGGTGTAATAGTTAAAATAAAATCCAGTCTACTGTGGTTCAGATGCTGTTCTAGGACTGGGAAACTTGGTTGTTAATTTACTGATTTGGGGTTGGTATCTCTCTTGCAGCTTATGAAAAAACAGATTTCTGGAAGGTCACTCCTGATTTTAATTAATAATCATCCCAAGAGAAAAGTCATACAACCAGTCCCACATGCCAAAGACAGGAGAACACTCCTTTTCAGATCTTTGGCAAATGCACTTATGAAGAGGAGATGGAAGAAATGTAACTTGAAAAAGAAATAAAGAGAATGGAGAAGCTGATGAAGATGAGAACTGAAGATGAGAAGGTCAAAGAAAGAGAGCTAAAAATAATTACAAGGCAAAGGCAGATCACAAGGCAGAAGTAGGAGCAATAAGACACAGAAAGGATTGGAATGGTAAGAATGCAAAGAAAGAATAGAAAGGAGGCAGTGCAGAAGTGGTTCCAAGATATTCATCCTGAGAAAAAGCAAGGCCAATCTTAAAACAGTGGCCTCAACAATCGGATGCTAAAGGAACATGGTATGGTTATGAATGGGGAGAGGAACTGAAATGTTCAAGGACAGATTTGCATTGCTAAAGGTTTTCAGCTACCTAAACTAGCCTGCTGCTCTGAGCTGTACTGAAGGATTGTGTTTCAATATTCAGTTGTTTATCTAATCCAGAGGTGTCAAACTTGATTTCATTGAGGGCCACATCGGGATTGTATTTGACCTTGGAGGGCCGGGGTGGGCGTATGGCCAGCATGACATCACTTGTGTTGGAGGGCACTGAGTGCTCTGCCAGCAAAAATGGGCTCCCAAACTCTGTTTTCAGCTGCAATGGCCTCCTGCAACCTTCTGCCAGTGAAAACCGAGCTCAGGAGGGCCGCGCATGACCCTCCCAAGCTCCGTTTTCACTGGCAGAGGCATTGCAGGCTGGTCCTTCACTATTTCCAGGATGGCCCCACTGACTAGATCTAAGCATCTTATGGGCTGGCCTTGAGTTTGACACCCTTGATTTAGTCAGTTTTTATAAATGGAACAACATGAGGATATGCTTTTTTCAGTAGAGAGCAGAATCTTTGCGGGCAAAGTGTAACAATGCCTGCTATCCCAAATCCAACTTACTTACCTAGAATTCCTTGGCAGAGGGAGTAGATAGATATGTGAGAAGAAGAAATATTAATTGGGGAAATACTAATGGGAAGATATAATAGGAAGGTAAGTTCTACCTGATCCTTTCTGAAATAGCATATTATGGCAAGAATTGCTTTTTTCTTTTACTAGTGCTATGGAACACTTACAGGATTTAAAACTTTATCAGTAATATACTATTTTAAGCCTATTCTTCATACCAAATTGGAATGTAACCATTGATTTATTTTAAAAAAAATCCAGAAAATTATAGGCTAGTTTGTTTACTTCCTCCAGGTAAATTAGTGGGAATGTTAGTATAATTTGAATTGTAGAATAATGAGATGTGTGAAAGAAGAATCAGTGCTATTTAACTTTTTTCATGAATGGCCTAGAGTTAGGGTGTATAATGAAATAGCAGAGCTTGTAGGTGACACCAGATTATTAAAGAGTTAAAATCCAAGCAGGCTGTGAATAATTCCAAAGGAATGTCTACTAACTGGCTGATTGGGTAACAAAGTGACAAATAGAAGTCAATAGATATATCTGCAGAATAATTCACAATGAAGCAAAGAACCTAAGTCCCCAAATATAGAGAATGGAATTCAGTTGGTAATGATGAACAAGAGGCTGTGCTTTGTGGTCATTTCAATGAAAACACTGTGGGACAACTTTGAATCTATAGTTCATTAGAGTTGGAAATGGAACTGTCAATATCATGACATTATAAAACAAATTGGAATTGAGTTTACACTTGCAATTCTGCAGCAATACAAAATCTGTTTTCAAGAAGGATATCACAGAACTGGAAAAGGTGCAGGTAAAACAAGAACAACCTATGGTGGTATTTCTTTGATGAACTTAGAAAGTTATTGCAGGAAACAGGCTGATGGACCGGAAGAACCTTTGGCCTTATCCAGCAGGACTTCCTTGCTTATATCATTAGGGACATGGACTTTTCCGCAAACACCCATTTTTCCTAATGATCCTGAATAATCAGTCTGAGGCAACTAGCAGTTACTTTCAATCAACTGAAATTAAAGGGAAGTTGTTCCTTAAATCTGTCCAGGAAGCTCCAGTTTAAATAATTAAGTGTGTGCTGCAGTATTTTGGTAAATTAGTACCAAAACTATCAATACAACAGAAAATACCCACAATAGTAGTAACAGTTGTTACAAACACATTAGTTAGAGGGGAAATGGATTACTTCTGGATTGCTCTTATGAATGAACCCAAAATTTCTGTTATTAAATGAGACATTTGTTATGTGAGTTTTGCCCCATTTTATGGCTTTTCTTACGATAGTTGTTAAGTGAATCATTGCAGTTGATAGGTTAGCAATCTGGTTGTTAAGTGAATCTGGCTTCCCCATTGACTTTGCTTGTCAGAAAGTCGCAAAAGGTGATGACATGACTTTAAGACACAGCAAAGGTCATAAATATGAACCAGTTGCCCAAATATTTGCGTTTGGTTCACATGATCATAGGGATGGTGCAAAGATCGTCATTAGGAAAAGCAGTTGTAAGTCACATTTTTCAGTGCCATTGTAACTTTGAATGGTCACTAAATGAACTGTTGCAAGTTGAGGACTACCTGACTGTTGCTTACTTGATATATAGGTTTATGACTTCCATATTTTCTGCCTTTTGGAGAAAGTATGCATGTTTAGCTGAAACTGATCTCTGCCTAATGTGGGTCCTTTGGCTTATATTGGAATGATATGTGCAAGATACTGACTTTTAAAAGCACAGACAGTAAAATTGATCAGACATGAATTTAAACATGCATGGCCCAAATTTTAAAAAAGTCCTCTTTTGTCCAAAGGCTTCACATTTTACGGTCATTCTGAGTCATCCTTGTTACAGGATAATGACAACTGGTAAATTAGGATTTATGTCTTAAAGGTCTGCAATAACAATGCAAAATTTAAAAACTCAATAATGAGTATAGAAATTGATTTCCCATCTCCTCATAAGTTAGTTATCAGTTTCATCAGTTCAAGTTACCTAATTCACAGTGATATAAGCCTATCATTATGATAACACTTCAAAGCAAGAGCAGTGCACACCAATATTTTCATTTCAAGCTTATGAATAGTCACTTTATTCTTGTAGGGCTAAATCCAGCAGCTCATTGATGGAGGCTAGGTGAAGGTATACTTTACCTAATAGAAAACTTTGTTAAAGAAATAAAAGTGTGCCTTTATGAAAGAAATGTTCTGACCTGGCCCATTTATCTTTCTTACTCAGTGATCTAAAACATTTGCCTTGGCATATCTGCCTACGATGTTATCATAATATTATAGCAACATTGGCATACTGTCATATTCTGTAATGTGTTGCTTTAGTAATAGTGTTGGAATAATATATGTACAGGTCTTGCACAAAAAGAAACTCCATCAGGATCTTGGTGTCAGGTTTTTGTTGTTTTTAGTTTTAATCAGTTGAGTTTTATAGTTTTCATATCATTTTATACGTCTTTTAATTTTTCTTGTTTAACATTTTTATTGAGTTATAAAATATTATTGTCTTTTAATTTTTGATTAGGAATCTCTGAGAGTTAGTTGAAAGATGGGCAAGTATACAAATGTTTCAAATAAATAAATTTTAGCATGATTTGGAACAGGGATTTTCAAACTACAGTACCATGACTTTCCTAAAATTATCAACTCATTTGTAATCCCCATGATAAAACTAGTAATTACATTGGGATTTGAGATGAGCAGGTTTAACATTTACTAAAAGATTTGCAAATTCCATGTACTTGATTTACATTTATTTTGACTGCGCTGGGCCATTGCTTTTAGATTGGTCATATTTAGCTTTGTACTTATTCTTTTTCCCATTTAGAAGGATGAACAATTTAACAACCATCACTAAAATGTACACATACATTCTATAAAGGCATAGACATTCTACCATATGCCATGCTCGAAGTTACCAGCCAATGGAAGACCATCTGTTGGTTACATTATTGTTGTGATTGGTGGATAATTTTGACATATGGCTTAGGCCTTTGGGTTTAGCATCTCTCAAAACTCACTCTAGGATTATTTCTGGCTTCCCCAAGCAAAGCAAGACAGAATTGGCAGGATTTCCACTTTGTTTATGCTAACACAACTCACATCAAACTTTGCCACTCTTTGTACCACTGAATGGAAGCAAGTTTGGACAGTGTGAAGCTACCAATGAGTTTGGTCTCTTTGAACTCCTAACTCCTAATCACTAGATTGCAAGAACACAAGTGAGCAGTCAGTTTGGACAGTGCTCCAGCTTTGCCTGATCAAACTTGATCAGCTTAAGAAAAGTAATCTCCCTCTCAAAGCATGCAATTTACGATTTGTGAACATTTAATTTAAAACATTCTTCCCTCTGAGAGTCTCCAAAGCTTGCCTATTGATAGCCAAGATCCCATTAGGTTTAGATTCAAGGGACCTTGTAGGTCATCCAGTCCAAACCTCACCCAAGCAGAGGACCCTACACCAACTCCAACAAATTGCAGTCCAATCTCTTCTTGAAAGCCTCCAGTAGTGAAGCTCCCACAACTTCCGAAGGCAACTTCCGAAGGCAAGTTGTTCCATTGGTTGATTATTCTGTCAGAAAACTTATTTCTAGATTGAGTCTCTCCCTGTTCAGTTTCCGTCCATTATTCCTTGTCTGAACTTGGGTGCCTTGAAAAATAGCTTGACCTCTTCCTCCCTGTGGCAGCCCTTCAAGTATTGGAAGACTGCTATCATGTCTCCCCTGGTCCTTCTCTTCACTAGACCAGCCAAGCCCAGTTCCTGCAACCATTCGTTGTATGTTTTAGCCTCCAGTCCCCTAATCATCCTGGTTTCTCTTCTCTGCACTTTTTCCAGAGTCTCAACATCTTTTTTATAGTGTGCTTTGTAGCCTGAATGTAACTATTGATAATATGGATGGTTCAGGTACCATCAGGTGAATGTTACTACTAGCACATAACTGAGCAGTCAGCACTCATTATGTATACTTGGACAAATTAGTAAAGTTCAGGGGTTATAGGTCAGCAGCTCCCAACCTTTTGGGCATCGGGAATCAGTTCCGTGGAGAGAGGTCTTCCATGGACCAAAAGGGGCACAGTTTCACATGCTGCCTGAATTCCCTCGGATGGGATTTCACTTGTTTGTATGGCTCGGTTTCTGGCATGCTGATCCTGGTATCGGTCCATGGACTGGTGTTGGGAACTCATTATAGGTGATCTCACTATTTTCATCAGTGCTGGATCCCCATTTTTTTTCAAAAAATGTATATATATGTACACACACAACTGGGCTCCAATAAAGACTTCCAAATGGGGCTCCAGAAATTCTATGTAAGTTTTCATTCTAACTTCTTGTCATAAGAATTAAAGATCTTCTAGTCTCACCATTTTTTTCTTCTCTGTGTTTTTATTATTATTATTATTTCCCTTGCAGTCATATGGGAGGACATCCGGAGACAAATAGAGGTAAGGGGAAGCAAATCTTCACCTTTCTCATCCATGTTGACTTTGATCGTGGATGGGATACTGCCATATATGGTTGCTCCAAAACAAACTCATAAAACTATATTAACATTCTATCAGTCAACAATTTATCATCATGTGTTATCATTGTAGACACAGGCTAAGTGTATTGTGAATACAATCACTATATTGGTAACAATAAGATGTAGAGATATATTTTGCATTTCAGTGTTAATTTGTTTGTCCTGGGCTAATAAATGTCACATACAGAATCTGTAGTGCGGACCAGTGACAATTGTCACTATTGTGAGATGGACAGCCCTATAAATTACTTAAAAATATTGATTATGTGCCATCAAATCAAAGCAACCTCATAGACAGATTTTTGTCCCTGATCTCTCCTTTACTAAAATAAATGACTTGTCCCTAAATAAACACTTTATATCCATCATCTAACCTGTAACTTCCATTTGCAGTGATGGTGGTGGTGATGATTTATCTAGCATTTCTTAAGCCACTAATCGGCTGTAATCTTTCTATGTTTTAATGGCATTTTAGTTTTTCTCCTCTAGTAGAATAGAACAATTGTTTTACAGGTGTCTTTTTGCTGAATGAGGGTTTATTCAATTGCCTGTTTCAACCGAACACTTTGCAGGGAGGGACGGATTTATTATTATTATTATTATTATTATTATTATTATTATTATTATTATTATTATTATTATTATTATTATTATTATTATTATTTGCTATTTCGCCAGCACATATGGCTGAGAGTAAAACTGAATTGATGGGCACCAGGCTTTGCCTGCCTCTCTCTCGCGCACCTGTACCAAACCAACACGCCTTGGCTGAATGAAAGCCCAGTGGATGCATAGATTGCCTCCTACTGTAAAACGTTTTGCGTCGAATCTGACGCCAGGTTCCTTTTGAAGAAATGAAAGCCTCTTTCTGCTTCGGGGGCGGCGAAGCCAAACTTGCGGTGAGAAGGCGCTCCCGATCCGCCGCATCTCGCCTCCGTCCTCCTTTTGCGTCTCGTTCCCCCCCCCCTTCCCAGATTGCAATCTCAGCCGAGCGGGGAGCGCCCACTTTGGCTCGTGTGTGAGTGTGAGAGAGCGAGAGCGAGAATTGCGTGTATGAGTGAGCGAGCGAGCGAGTATGAGGGCGGGCGCGGAGCCGCGGTCCGCCTGTCCCAGGGGGCGGCGCGGGGAAGCGAGGCGGCCAATCCGCCAGTTGGGCTGACTGGGGAGAGTCGAGAGGGAAGCAGGCGGACTCCCGGCAAGCCAGAGGCGGATCAGCTCGGCACCTGTGGCGGCTAGAGCCGAGTTTCTTGAGCAAGTCGCTGGGGCTGCTGTGTGATGCCACCGCCCGGGCAGGAGCGGGTGTTGCCTGTGCTGGGGGCGCGTTGCAGAACCCTCTACCCCTTCTCCGGGGAGCGACATCGGCACGGACTGCGCTTCGCTGCGGGCGAGCTGCTCACCGTCCTCCAGGCGGGGCCCGACGGCGGCTGGTGGGAAGGGGAGACGGCCGAAGGGCTGAGGGGCTGGTTCCCGGCCAGCTACGTCCAGCTCATTGAGGTGAGAGGCGGGAGAGGGGGGGAAAAAAACGAGGTCAGTCGTTGGTGGGCTTACCTTTGGCTAGCCTCAGGGGATTGCGCGGAGTGGCTGTCGGAGGTATCAATATTGCCCCAGAACCTCCTTGAGGAGAAGCCTGTTGCGGGGGCAGCAGGGAGGGAGTGTCCTTTCTCCCCCACCCCCGGTGGTTCGGATGCCCGGGTGTCCGTTGAAGTCCGGCGAAGTTTGCTCCCCGCCTTTGGTCTGGGGTGCAGCTGCCGTGTCGGTGCGTGGCTCTTCTTGGTCGTTTGCAAGCGCTGGTTGGGAAACACTCGGGGCGCTTCTGGGGGCTGCAGCAGAGCAGGCGTCCCTTTGCGGAGTGTGTGTGTGTGTGGGGGGTGTTGTGGGCGCGCATCTTGGCCGCAAGCTCGGAAGCCGCTACAAGATTTGCTGCGGGGTGGGGAGTGGGAGAGGGGCGCGGGGGGGAGGAGCTGAAGCCTGTTCGGTGGGACTCGCCGTGGAGCGTGAGGGACGGGACGGGATTCCTTCGTTGCCTGGGTGGGTGGAAAGCTCGCCCCGCGAGGAGGAGAGCTGGCGCGTGGGCTGCTTCCCAGAGCGGAGCGGGTGTGGGGGAGAGCTGTGGTGGTGGGCAGCTGTACAAAAGGCATGCTGGGAGCTACTTCAGGTTAAAAAAAAAACAGTCGTGTTTAAGGACTGTCGGCTTCTTTTCCCAAGCATGACAAGCAGAGGTTGTGCAAACCTCACAGATGTTTTGCGGGGATTCTCAGCCGTCCAGGTCCTGGTCGTCCCGAAGGTGCTCTCTTTTCCTTGAAGGCGTTTCACTTCTCATCCAAGAAGCTTCTTCAACTCTGACTGGGTGGTGGGGAATGGAAGGATTTATACCCCTGGTCATTTGCATTCTTTTGGGGAGTCATTGAGGCCACCTGGAGATTTATCTGCATCATAAGGGTCACCTCAGAGATGTTCTCCAGCTTAACCAAGGACTCTGCTATCTCCCCTTTCACTTTGTGGTGGATCTCCCACCCCTCCCTCCGTGCATTGCAAGGTTCCCTTCTTCCCCCTCTCCCCTCCTCATGTTGAAGCTTTTGGTATGAAACTGCTAAAGCTCATTTCAGCCCATGACAGTGAGTAACTTCCCCTCCTGCTCAGGAAGATAGACTGCCTTATCCTGAGTCAGACTGTTGCTTCATCCAGCTTCAGATGTTTGGCTCAACACGCCCCCACCCCCTCCAGATTTCCAAGCCATTTGCTTCTATTGGCTAGGAAGGAGTTTAGGGTACTTAGTGCTGGCATCTCCAGGTTAGGTCCAGGAAAGACCTTGGAAATCTTTTCCCACTTAGCTGAGGAGACAATTGATCTGTTTTTTTAAAGCAGCTGTTTCTATTCCCATGAAAATGGGCTTTGGTGTGCAAAGGTGCAACCAGAGAATTGGATTGCCAAGTTATCATATATTCATGAAGTACATATATGGTGTTGTGCAGCCAGCTGCTTTTTTTAAAAAATAGGTACTTCCTAGGTTGCACATCTTGCCTTCTTATGGTTATATGATCATCAATATGATCACCATAAATGCGTTCAAACTGGTATATACAGAAATCAATACACACAGGTGATACATTTATTCTTTTCAAGCTTCTTTTGGAAGACTGCTATATTTATGTACGGTTAGGTTCTTACAGAGCACTATTGGGCTAAAAGTATGGCAAGATCTTCTGTTTAAATTACAGTACTGTAGTTCATAATTTAATGAAAATACTTACATTTTTACTTTGGTTAGATATATGTCTTAAATAATCAGTATCAGCACTGCTCTGCTCACACAATCTTATTCTAGAAAATGTACAATTTTGCAAGTATAATTGAGTGGTGTCACTATAATGTGGTCCTACAGCACCACTAAGCCAATTTCATCATCCACATTGTTGTATATAATATTTTCACAGGTTGCTTAGAAAGCTTGTTGGCTTCTACCTTGTCAGAGGATTGTGTAATGTAACAAGTGCTGCTGTGTAAAATAGGATTCTGGTCCCAGAGGCCAAACTAAGCAGGGTTAGGAGTACCATAGCATTCTCTAACTCATGTTCCCCAGCAATTTAAATTTTATGATATATAGATTGCTAATTCTAATTCCAGCTGGGAGTTTTGCCAAAAGTTAAACTGTGCCTGTATGTAAATTTCTTTTAAAATAGTTTCTGGCTGATGTAATACTACTTTAAAATATAGTGTTCAAACTTCAAGGACATCTAATGAAACCAGAATCATTGTTTTCACATTGAAGTTTTAGTGGGGAACTATGCACATATCATAAAAATGCAACATGCTGCTAAGAAGAGATAGATTTCCATGATGAATTGGACAAGGTAATAGTAATAGTATAATGTTACTTATTCTGACTACAATAATTAACCATCATGCAATTTTGGAATGTTTTCTAGGGAACAAAGATAATTATTGTTAGCATGCAATTGTAAATAATGGAGTATATTTATGAAATGTAGACGGGATTGACTGTTCAGGTAATGTGTTTGTGGTTTTGGATAGTAATCTAAATCAGGTGTCTCCAACCTTGGCAACTTTATGACTTGTGGACTTCAATTTCCAGAATTCTGGAAATTGAAGTCCACAAGTCGGAAAATTGCCAAGGTTGGAGATCCCTGATTTAAATCATGCATAGTGTGACTTAGAACAGTGGTTGCCCACCAGTGGGCCAGGGACCACTGGTGGTCAATGAGAAAATTTTGGTGGTCCTCAGAGAAATGTCACCCCCAAAGCACTCCCCCCAAAGCAATTAATCCAGGCTGCACCACTCACATGGCCTGCAGGAACACAAGGCTTGCATTGCGAACAACACGAGGTAGTGAGGGGAGGGGGAAAGGGCGGAGGGGGGGACTTGCTCCCTCTCCCCATGCACCTCGCCTGGCTGCTTCTTTCCACTTCTTTCTTCTGCTTTTGGCTGCACTCAAGGAAAGCAGCAAAAGTCTTTCTTTCTCTCCCCTAAACTCTGTCAGAAATAAGTCCTTGGGACCCTGCAAGAGGCTGCATCAGTGTGACAAGTCTCACAAAGACTCATTTCTGGTGGAATTTGGGGGAGAGAAAGAAAGACTTGCATGAAGCCAAAAGTCTCTCTCCCCCTGAGAACGGAGCTGGAGACGGTATTCTGCGATCCAAAATTAAGAATAGTTGATCGGTAGGAAAACGGAGTGGGGAATTTTCCTGCAGACTTTTGGGGAGATTTTCCCAGGGTCTCTGGTCCATGGGATTTAAAATTATGAGTTTGGTGGTCCCTGAGGTCAAAAGGTTGGCAACCTCTGGCTTAGAACATATGTATGTGGCCACAGTAATGGTCATCTGGTTGAGTAGAATGGTTCCAGGGAACCAGTCAAGGAATCTTTTATGACTTGATTTTCACACTGTTCAAATATACACAGTTGGCTGAATTTGTTGCAATGCAATAACCATGAACAATTATTTTCCCACCACACAGATTAGATTTACACTAAATCAAAATCCAATAAACCATAATATATCTTTAGTGGTTTTTGAAAATACAGCTTGTATGAACTTCATGATCTCTTTGAGGGATAGACACATGATATCAATAATTACTGCTATAGTGTACCCTGTAGTGTTAGGGTCCCTAAGCATATCCTGCTTCTATACTGCACAGTTGCTTTAATGGGTGTGATTTATTTTATTTACTTTTCCTTCATAGTGATATGAAATTCTAAGCTGTGAAGTTCATTTGAACGTCATATTCAACTTTTAAAGTTTGTCCATAAACTCCAGACAAATTAGAGATGTATATGAATAGGTGCTCCTTATGGGTGCCCACAGTGGGGGCAATATAAGAGGAGGGAACAAGTGATATTATATGTATCACAAATTATGTACTCACATAATTTTGCATTATGTTATGACCACATGACTCACGTTACTAGCATGATGATGTTATAATACATGTGTCATTTTGATGTCAGCATGGCATAATTGTTCTGGACACTTTTACTTCCTATTAGCAATGAGCTAGCTCAGGATCTGCCTTTTAATATAATGCTGTACATCATGGGTTCCAATTGTGCCATATATGATAAGACAATGAAATCACTGAATTGGTTGGCCAATGTGTTGGGGAGAAAGCTATGTACATTTCTGTGCATGAATTTGCTAAACTGCTTTCTTTTTAGGAAGGTAATCTTGCTTCCCAATTAAGTTAGATGTTGTTACTGTTGAAAACTGTTGAAAACTGTCCTGCCTGCTGCTATTGTTTACAGGATTATTGTGTAGTGTTTATTAATATTGATACTTACTAGCTACTCCTTGTAACAAGTAAGGGAAACCCCAGAAATTGTATTTTACAAGTGGATAAAATTCAATGGAATACAGTCTTAGAAGCGTTAGCAATTGACAGTTTGCAAAGTTATGTACATTTGGCTCTGAATTCTCTATGGGCACCATTTTAAGTTAATACTAAAACAGTTGTAGCTTTATATTTATGTTTGTATGTTTAAATAAAATAACCAAAACCTGTGAGCCAGGTTGTAAAAGACGCTTGAGAAAGGACTCATGTACATTCCCATATGGAGGATAATTTGATGTAGCCTGACAGTTCACGCCCTTTCCTCTTTTGGAAGCTTAAAACCTTTGGCTGCTGCACTAATATCTAATCTCCTCATTGGTGTTCTTTTTGCCGTGCTTCTGAACTGCTTCTTATTAGAGGCTGTTTGTTTCACCATAAAAGACATAATTGCCTTCAATGGATTTGTTCCTGTTAAGCCTGTTTGAGATGGTAGGGTAATAGCTACAGCCCTATTTATGCTGTAAGGCATACAAATTCATACAATATTGTCGTGACTAATTATAAGCTAGACGGTTACACAAAAAGAAGAGGATATGGCAAAACATCTGTGGGGTTGGGAAATTATAACTCTGCTTTGACCATATGCTTTTAATCATGTATGTTTTCACTGCTTTCTTTTACAACTGGTCTGATGAAACAAACTATTTGCAAGTAACGGAATAGTGTTCTGGTCTGGAAGTGGGTTAGTCTCAATGCCCTCTTGGGATCTCTTCCAGCTCTTGTTTATAAACTTGGGATCTGAACAGTAGAGAGGTTAATGGAACCAAAATGAATGGGAACCCTTTCTTTTCTTTATTAAGAGGTTTCTTCTTGGTTGTGTAGCTGTCAGAGAAGGAAGGCAGCCAACCAGCCTACCAACCAACCAGCCAGCCATTCATTTGGGAGTCAGGTTCTACCAAGTGGGCTCAAAGCCAGACATTAGGAATCGAGGTTTTTTAAATTAAGGATGTGAACAGCTTCCATGAATGAGTCTGAAATGTAAAAAGAACAATAACAACTGGGTGGTTTGAAGAACACAATACGATGGTACATTTTTAAAACTTATGAAGTCTTCATAAAACTCATGAAGAAATAACTAGAAATTTAAAAAAAAATCCTGATGGGATGTAAAGAATGCTCTTGCATACCCACCAACATATCACAAATGGGGAGGGGGGAGATGCTGTAAAAGTTGGGCTGTCATATTCAGGCTGTAATAATCTGGATGACCATGAAATAGTAGCAAAAAATACAAAAACTGTCAGCTGTCCACATGTTTGCAACCCAGATAGTATAATAACAATTGCCCTTAGTTTTATATACCGCTCCATAGTAGTTTATAGCACTCTCTGAGCATTTTACAAATGTTAGCATATTGTCCCCAACAATCTGGATGTCAGCCCTAATAGCACAGGGCTGCCATTCCGGGGGGTTGGACAGTTGCTCGAGACCATGGAAGTGATAAAAGGCATTGGCAAAACAAGGTGTGTTGTCATTTATTCTCCAGTGGGAACAACGGAACCTGACACTTGGTCTTTTTATCAACCTCAGAAGGGTAGAAGGATGAATCAAACTTGACCTGTTCAGAATCAAACTCCTAGCAGTGAGCAGTGGGCAGTTAGCTTGCAATACTGCATTCTAACCACTGCACCACCACAGCTCATAAGGCCAGCCTAATACAAGAGCCCAGTTCCTCTATTATTGTATACTGCTGAAGACTGCAGATAGCATTTGTTTGAAAAAGATTTATTCAGAAAGAATAATTTTTCTGCTAGGGCTCAATATTATACCATGGTTTATTGTTGTGAGAAGATATGATCTGTATGCAAAGACTGTACTAAGGCATAATACAGGTTGTTTAGTTTTGGGGATATATTGTGTGAACCCAGCCAATTGTGATTAATTTAAAAAACCATATTTAAAGAATGGGTTAGTGTACTGAGTAAATTATGTTACCCATGGTAAATATTAAGCTTGAACCTACCCACTTCTCTTTCATCCAGGAAAGAAAATTTTGTGAAAGTAACTTCAATATTGGGATGACTTGATACTCTGAACTGTATTCAGCCCTCTTCATTCAGAAATCAAATACTTACTTTGGGGGCGGGGGCTGAGAATACTGAAACAATAGTTTCAGTAATTGATATTAGCAAATAAATGGTCAAATTAATGAATTTTAAGATACCCAATTCAAGATGTTGTATTTCTATGAAATAGAACTGAAGAAGGATGTTCCGTATGAAAAATGTGCATGGAATATGTGCCTTTGGGTACATGGCCCATTTTTTCTGTTCTAGGTTTCTGTTCCAAATTGTAAAACAATATTTTCTGCAATAAATGATTTTCATTTCATTTTTAAGAAATTAATCAATCTGTTTCCTGGTCTCATTTAGATGCAAGGTATGAGTTACATGCTTTTTAAATGGGCAAGAAATCTTGCCAGCATGCATTCTGAATCCCAGCTTTTTCTTTCAGGCAATAAATTAAGAAGTGAACTGACAGGGGAAAAATAGGGCGTTGTGTATGCTGTAGCCTTCTCTCTCTCTCTCTCCCTCCCTCCCTCCCTCCTTCCCCCCCTCTCTCTAGTTAAAACTTTATTTTAAAATTTGAACTACTTTATATACTGTAAAGTGGGCCAGTTCAGTTCTATGCATAGTTATTTGGAAACACATTTTTCAGTACTCAGTAGGATTTATCCCAAATAAATAGTCACAGCTCATAGGACGGCAGTTTAAATTGTTCAGTCCACCCACCCACCCATCCACCCATTTACCCACACAGGCACCCAGCCATCAACCCCCATGTATATATAAAACAAAATTAGAGTATGACTCCTTCACCAGAGTCCAGGTGGTTTATAACAACAACATACCATTAAAAACAACCCAGACTCCTCCAAAAAATAAATAAAACGAAAATATGAAAAAGTCTGAAAATTAGTGAAAGTCAGCCAATGTTCCTTAGTTCTTAAATGCCTGGAACAAAATAATTTAAATTGCTTTTTTTGAAACAATGTTCTTCTGAAGGTAAGTGATACTACAGTAACAGGAAGACTACATGAAAGCTCTGCTCTCGGTACCCCCATCCCTCTCACAAGCTAAAAATCTGTGTTCTCAGTGCAAAGGATGGGCAGGTTCATTCATAGGAGAAAGAAAAAAGGAACTAGCCATATAGGTTGGGTGGTCAGTACATGTATATTACTATATCAGCTAATAGTTCTCTGCTTGCTAAACCTAGGCCTACCCAATGCATTGCTTCATGGAATTTACTGTTTTTAGTAAACGTAGTTGATCTTGGAAGGGTAACATTTGCATATGTTCATTTCAGAGAAGATTATTTTGTTATATGTAGCAAAACTACTACTGCTCATTCTCCTTCATGGATGTGAAGAAGCTGCTGGCAGGATAAATTGTGCATGACTATAGGCTATCAGGACTTTTTATAGCTGCTGTCTCCTCCTGTGGTTGGACAGCTCTTTTATGAAGAATAGTATATAACTCCAGGAATGATGAGAGAGAATGCACCCATTTGTTGAGCTGCTCTTATCTGTAGTGGGTTGTCTAAAGAAGAAAGTCAAGTTTCTCAGGAATTTTATTCTATGGATAGATAAGAACAGAATCTTAGTTGAATACCTTTCTTCCCTCTTCGCAGCTAACTATGGACAGACATGGGTTCTAATTTAGTTTTAATTAGATTCTTACAGTCCAACAGTTGGTAGCAAATGTAAATAGTGGTTTTAGAAAACAAGTATAAAATTATGAGGCACCAGGCATATTCTTAATCCAAGAATATGTGCTTGGAACAAGGATGGAACTTTGAAAGCATACAAACATATATAGAAATATATATTAGATTAGAAACCCTTGTTAATCTTATGCAAATCTAGAGAATGACCAGTCAATTCATGTTTAAATTTTACACAGCAATTGATATGTGGACAGTTTGCTCAGTAAAGAGATATGAAAATATGACTCCTTTTGGTGTGATTTCTTTTGCTGCTTAACCAGAAAAGTCTTAAAATGTCAAATGAGATGCAGGTGTTAGGAAAACGAGCATCACTTTGCTCAATGCAAAGTATGGTGTCTCTTAGAAATAGCTGCCAATTAGAGCTCTATGGCTTTTGAACATGGTAAAAACCTACAAACGTTGATTCTGGTTAAAACTAATAAAAGTGGATTAAGGAGTTCTGAGACTATAGAGAAGATCCTGCTGTAAAGCTACAGGTTTAATTAATGGGGATGGGGTTTGAATATTCACTGCAATCAAGTTCTCACTGCAAGTACTGTATATCAGGGGTGTCATACTCACAGGCCAGGTGCATCATGTGCTGGCCCCATCCCTGCCTGGTTTAGTGAAGGGGGGAAAAGTCACAATACGTCACGTGATGACTCCATGACGATGAAAGTTTTGACACCCCTGCTTTATACCTTTTAATTGTCTCTATTTAAAGCAGGGTATAATAATCAAATAGGGATGGAAGGTCAATTTCATTTATCTTAGTCTATTTTACTTCTCTAATCAATAAAGCTTATATTGTCAAACAATATCACCATCACTGTTTGGCTTTGAAAGGCCACATTCTTGTGACTTACTACATAAAAATCAGTATGCAGTGCCATATAGTCTAGTACTATCTATTGGAAAGTTCTTTACCCAAGTTTTTCTATACAGATAATCCTCAACTTATGACCACTATTGAGTCCAAAATTTATGTTGCTAAGAAAGACAGTTGTGAAATGTCTTGTGCTGCATTTTATGAACTTTTTATGCCATTGTTCAATGAATCACTACAGTTATTAAGTGAATAATGCGGTTACAAAGCAAATCTGCCTTTCACCATTGCTTATCAGAAGCTCCGAAGGTTGTAAATGACAACCCCAGGACACTGGGATGCTGCAACCATCGTAAATGCATGTCGGTTGGCAAGCACTCAAAGTTTGACTGTGGGATGTTGCAGTGGTTTTCAGTGTGAGAACTGGTCATAAGTAACTTTGAAAGGTCATTAAACACATTATAAGTTGACAACTATCCGTTTGGCTTTATTTTAGTTTTTTGAGTTTGGTGCCTTGGAATCCCACTCTTAGGGAAGCTTGTCAAATATCTCATGTTTTTCTGGTGAGAGCATATGAGATCAAATCGTGTTTGTGTGTGTGTGTGTGTGTATGTATGTATGTATGTATGAGTGCACTCATTTGTAGCTCTTTTGAAGTCCTCTTATTTTCAATTTGTCTTCTTTCTTGTTTTATTTGGTATTTTACTTTATTGATTTTTAATACTATCCTGAAAAGTAGTGTAAAGATTTTATAAATAAACCACAAATTCTGCCAGGCAAGACTTGTCCAAGATTATTTCCTGTGGGTCTGCTATTAAGCAAGTTCATTCCTTTGGATTCTTTCCAAACTACACCACCTTGTCCAATATAAAAGCCTGAATTTAGCAAGCTGAATTCTTTTTTTAAACTTAAGCAGTTCCAGACTAATTTTGTTTCAGGAAATGTTCTGAGGCCAAACTTTGAATATGAAAAAAAAATGTTTCATAAGGTTCCTTTCCCACCTTTTCCCACCCCCCTTTCTGAACATATGATATGTTAAGGATTCCCTATTGTACTGGTAGTGTTATAGGAGATAGAAAATAATAAGATGAGAGATCTTACTATTGGTTTTTATTATTATATGTTATTCTTTTATATCTTAAAAATGATATAAAATGTAATGTTAAATTTTCTATCTCAAGGTTGAATCACATAATGTTTTCTCACTTGTATGATGTCACGGTATAAATTGGCTTTGACTTGAAGGGCCTTTGGCAATGAACTAAAGTTGAGAATCACAAGGCACACCAGATGTCCAGCACTACTCATGTTGAAAAAGTTTCATTGTTTCCGTAATCTGTGTGGATTTCTCTTACACTCATCTATAAGGCTAGAACAGACTAGTGCTTGAAAGGGAATGTTGGTGATTAAAGGTATTTTAAAAAGCAATAACTTTTAACTATGTTGGAGAGTTACCACTGCTGCTTGGAGAGTTGTCACTTGTTTCTGAATTGCTAATGGCACAAATAGCCTTTATGCAGTGCTTGTATTCCACAGAGTATTCACAGTTGCAAGAAAAGCCATTTGGAGAAAAATGGCTATTTTCTAATAGAAGATGTTAGAATAGTAGTGTTGGAAAATATATCCTGCTGATACAAGAGTCTTTCGACTTTATCTGAACAAGAAGTGTGCTAGTTTCAGGAAGAGCATTTGGGTTGTGGAGAGGCTAATGGCTATGGTATTTTTATGCTAAAATCAAACAGCTGGAAAGGCCTTTGGACTGTCCACTTTGTGACAGATGAATAAATATAATATTGTTTGCTTAAATAAAATCCTGCTGTTCCAAACAGGCTAATTACTATGCATCTGTCTTCACATGCCTTGTTTGCTAAGCCCTATAAATCTAGAATAACCCAGGAAATCATAGCTATGAGAATTGGACTCTGGGATAGGAGACTCTTTTAATGAATCTCCCTGATAATTGTTTATATCTCAACATACCAAATTAGCCCACCCAGTATTTTATAAATCGGTAACATACACCAGTGGTAAAATGTATCTCATTTAATCTCTCTAGTCCCCTTTGAACAAGTGGCAGCAAGGAAAATGAATGGGAAATGCTGACGCAAACAAAAGCAAAACAGGACTCCTGCTGTATCACCCCCAATGGCAACCATATTTAACAGATTATATAAGAAGCAAGCTCAGGTTTTTCCATAGAATGAACACTGAACGGGGAATTATGTGAGTCTGGAAGAAGAACAAGCTGTTCAACCAAGCCCAGTCTAAATAAAAACAGGTCTCCTGTGGCTCAGACAAAGTGTTTCTTGCTCTTTGATGTTTCACATCAGGAGATGACTACCTCAGGCCCAGTAAACTAATGGGCTCCATTGCAAATGCTTGCCCATATCCCCTGGTACACACTTTCGGTCTGAACAACTGTTTCAGGCCCTTGTTTTTGTATGTCCCAGTTTAATTCAGTAGCATTGCCTTTGGAAAGAACTAATTTATTATAAAAAACTTATCTCAACGTGGAGCTGGCCTGCAAAATACCACAAATACCTATTATCTAAAGGGATTTGTTTTTGCATTTCAACGTATCTATTTTTGCTTTCTATGAAATAAAACCAGGCCTTTTTATCAGAGCAGGAGTCCCCAACCCCTGGGTCATGAACCGGGACCAGACCATGGGCCGTGCTGCTCAAGCAGCGGGCAAGTACGCCAACCTTCATTTTGCTCATGCACGGGAGCTTGGTTGCGCATGCAAAATCATCCCCTCCTAAGCACCATTGCTGCTATGGCTGTTTGGAAACTTTAAACTATTCTTAACACTGGAAGGGCAAAAGTAACAAAGGGCAGTAGGGATGGAGACCCTTAAATACCTTTTCTTTCTCCCCCCTTTCATTTTAAAAAGATTAATACACATCCTAAAATAATATTGACACTTTAAAAAAATATTTTCAGTGATCCTAATTTCTAGGTTTCCCAATTTTATTTATTTATTTATATATTTATATTTATATTTATATTTATATATATATATATATATATATATATATATATATGTTTTCTGAGGTTCGTGCTGCATCTTCATAGTGGTATACACCATCCTAAGAAACCCCAAAGACAAAATCGAATTAGAAAACCAAGGAGTATACGAAATCCCCTGCACTGCCTGCCCTACCACATACATTGGACAAACTAACAGAAGAAAAGTGCACGCATTGAAGAACATAAGAACTCAATCAAAAAAGAGGAAACGACCTCTTCCCTGGTCCAACACCTCAAAGCCACAGGACATGAAATTGATTTTAAAAATACCAGAACCATCGCCAAAACCGAACACTTCAACAGCAGAATAATCAGAGAAGCCATAGAGATAGAAAAACGCCCACACAGCATGAACAAATGAGATGACACCTCCCGCCTTCCAGCCATTTGGAAACCCGCCCTCATGAACAGACGAGTACCTAACATGAAGAAGGACACCAGACCCACACCCATGAGAGCCACACAAGATGCCACCACCACACTTCCATGTAGAAAACAGACTCACACCCACTCAGAAGATGAGACACAACCATGGACCAGAAGCTGCACTGCAGCTGCATCACTACCCACTTCAAACCCCTCTGAGCCATACATGAAGCAAACCGACACCCACTATGAAGATGCAGCAGGACCACGAACTCGAAGCCAAACAGCAAGATCACAACTCACCAGCTCAAATCCCCCAGCAACTAAGACTAACCTGAGCACAACCAAGCCCCCACCTGAACAGAACACGCCTCCAACCAATCAGAACACGGCTAACCCCCAACCAATCAGAACACAGCCAAACCCCTACCAATGAGAACACACCCCCACCCAATCAGAACAGAGCCAAGCCCCCACCCAATCAAGTCCCACCCCCACTGGCAGTTAAAAGGAGGAAGCAGCTGCAATCTCACATTACTCTGAGAAGCACAGAGCCGGAGACAGAAGCCTGAAGATGATGAATGAGACTTCATCGAAACGTTGCCTAGATACTTCGAATCTTACATGGGAGAAAACCCGAACAACCAAAGATCCATATATATATACATACATATATACATACATACATACATACATACATACATACATATTTTCTTAAGTTTTTGTGGGTATCTATATGTATGGTATTAAGCTTTGTTCGGGTATTTTCCCACGTCATTACAGTTGTACTTTTAAGGTTGTAGCAATATTTTGGCAGAATCTCATCTGCCATCATCAGGGGTACTTCCATGTATGGTATTCAACTTTGGGTATTTTCCCATGTCATTGTAGTTGTGCTTTTAAAGTTGTAGCAACATTTCGGCAGAATCTTATCTGCCATCATCACACACACACACACACACACACATACATAGGGTTTTAATTTTTTTTGTAGGCTGGCTAGAGTCACTAAAAGTGAATGGGTGACTATAAATTCTCAAATAAATAATACAAGTAAAATAAAACAGAATTGTGCTGTCCATTTTTAGCAGTTTTGGTTGGAAGGTATACCAGGACCTGTACAAATCACTTACTGGAGTTGTATGTGACCTTTGATTGTTAGGTTGCCTATCCTTGCATTAGCAGACTTGTTCTAAATATCCAAGATGAGTGATGTGGAATTATAAGAAATATTGATTCATGGGATAAAATTGTTTAGTAAAATGGTATCTTATATATTTTTGCTTCTGATATCATACATTTGTGGAAAACTACAAAGTGCATCTGAATTAAATATATAAGCCAATTTGGACTGTCTAGTTGAACTATACAAGTGAACTTTTAGTAGAACTTTTCTCGGTGTCTGCATGTTTTAAATGCAATAGGTTGTGGTGCTCAGACAGACTGGAGGGAAGATTTCTCTACATGTACTCTCATCTGAAGGGCCAGCCCCTTGAGGTAGGTGAATGGTAGCTCAGTTTATGGGATAGATTTAACCTAGTTATACATGTCCAATTTGTAGCTGCTTCAGCTTGAAAGAAAGCAAAACATAGGAGATTAGGGTCCAATTGCAAAATGCCTTAATTTCTAATTTAGTAATATGATAGTTGTTCTTTTCTTTTCTCTTTTGCCAAACAATTTGATTATTGTTTTTTAATATTTTCCTGTGTTTTGGATCAGATGACTTCTTTATTGCATAATTTACTCATCAAGCATTAGATTTAACTCACTTTTTCAGTCCTTATAAGTTGCTTATTTTGATCTTTTTAAAAATTGAACTCACCTTTCTATCATTATGCCAATGCTGCCTTATGTGCTAAAAACAATTTTTAAGAATTCTTTTCAATTTTGATTCCTTAGGGGTTTTTCACCAAATGAAATTTACTCATCATTAGTTTCAGAATCAAAGACTTGGATAGGGGTGGCCAATATGAATATACTGTATAACGACTGCCCACTTATTCCCATTGTATTTGCTTGTCATTTGTTAACCTCAGCAGTATCTGGTGCTTTTCTAATCTTAGTGTGCTGATAGCTTTGCCTTAACGTTGGATAAGAATGTTCTGCAGGGCAAAGCATATTCTACACTTTCCAGAAGGATGTGGCTTCCGGAATGTACAGAAATCTTGCACACATTGTCATTAGATATATAACCTTTTGGTGAACTCTATAGCAGCAAAAATAAAATAAAATGTGGGGGGGGGGGTTGCGGGGTGGAACCAGGACTTCTCACTGGAGTACTTTCCTTGATTTTTGTCATCTGGCCCCACTTCCCCATCTAGGGTTCAGCATATTCAGGGTGTGCTCATAAAATTGGTGAGTGAAACAATGGAACATGGAACTGAGAAGCCTAAGAAAGGCAACATGTATTCAATGTCCAGATCTGACTGTGTTTCAAAGATGAAGAAACTCGATTTAAGCCATGCTCTCCAGCATTAGTCATTCTGATTGATGTTGCTGAGAGTTTTTTATTTAGCTACAGCTGGAGATTTGCAAGCTTCCCATTCCTAGATGAGACAGTGTGAATAATACCTAACAGAAATTGGTTTATATAAACCAATCCTTCTCTAACTGATCACATACTAAATGCTTTAGATGTTAAAGGAGTGTGTTTTCATCCTCTGGAAAAAAAAGTCTCTGCTCATTTATTAAGTTTATTGAGCAATCACTCACATAATTAATTTGAATGCCCAAAGTTATGATGAACTTAGTTTGCCCCAAATGCATTCATTTTATTGGTGTCAGCATAATTTTCTAGAGCTGAACATTTTTATATGCAGTAACCAGTGATTTGCTTTTATAAGGATGCAGTGTTTTGGCTTATGCCATCTGAATGGGCTGCATGATTATAATTGAAGGTATTTTATTAGGGCTTGCCTTTTTATTTTTGCTTATAAATATGTATCACAGCAGCATGGGATTATAGCTTCATCTGATTGGCAGCTGTGGGCTTTTACAATTCTTTTCACTAGAACAAAACTAGGCTTCGAACTCACGGAAATGAACCTCTCTTGTGCAATAGAGAGATAGCTGTGCATATTTCTTTATAGCTTACAAAAGCTTGCATAATAATAAAAAAAGCCTGTAATGGCTAAAATAACAAATGCTGAAATTATTCAGGTTCATTAATTTAGTTTTTCTTGATTATCCTTTTCTTACCATCACTGTATTGTCTGAATGACTTTCCATATAGGTTGTAGAGCAACAGATTAATGGTGCTTCATCTGGAAATTAGAATGAGCTCTCATTTTAAGAAGATGGCACTACTAGCTCTGTTTACATGGCACAGAAGCTGATGATTTTGAAGGGTAACTGAAGTTGATTATGTATTACTTATGCTTGTATTTTTATACTGCTTTCAGCATAGTTAATTTGATAAAATATTTCATAAAGACATTTCTGCAGGAGGTCTAACAAAATAGGTAGCAGGTAAGTAAGTTTGTGGATGGTCTAGTTTTCATTAGAATGAGTGCTTCGCTGTAACTGAAGACTTTGGGGGAAGAAAAAGGTTTCTTGATTTTGTATATACTTCAATACTGAACAAAAGTTTGAAGATACTGTAATTATTTACTTTATTATGAAATCTTAAATACTGCTTTTTTTGTTTCCAATTGTATACTGTAGTAGCTTAATTGTAACTAAGGCATTAGGTTAGCAGTTGAGAATATTCTTGAAGCAACTTTAAAAGTAAGGATTGATATTTTAGTTATTGAATAAAATGAAATATAGGACCCGTGCTATATTAAACAAAATACCACTGAAGAATTTTCCTTGGTAAGGAGCCTACTAAGCTAAATGTCATTTGGAAGATAAATGTATGGTTTCTGCTTGTTAACATAAATTCACTGGGTAGGTTTTGAAGACTTACAGGCTAGAGGATTACTGAAAGAAATTATTTTCTCCTTTCCTCTCTTCCCATTTTGAGTCACTCTGGCATATTTTCATTGTGATGTATCTCTGCTATATTCTTTCTATTGTGCAATTTTTATAAGAATGCATACAACAGCAGGACAAGTGAGCTTATTGTTAATTGAAACATCATGACCCAAAATGTATAGCAGAAAAATACCTAAAATACCAAAAATCTAAGATGCATTGCAGAGTTAAAATATTCTAAATTGTCATTTGATAGTGTTTCACAAAGGGGTGTTCAACAGTTTATAGAACTGTGCACCAAGCAATGCTTTTCAGTTAATTCCAAACATTTGATAGGTTGGTGCTGAAATATGTCCTCCCTAGCCCTTCTTTTGTCTAGACTGCCCATACCCAGTTCCTGCAACCGTTGTTTATATGTTTTTGTCTCGTCTTAGTTGCTTTTCTTTGCACTTTTCCCAAAGTCTCAACATATTTTATAACATGGTGATCAAAACTGGATGCAGTATTCCTGATATGGCATAACTAAGACTTTATAAAGTGAAACTAATACTTCACGTGATTTTGAGTCTATGCCTCTGTTTATACAACCAAGAATTGTATTAGCTTTTTTAGTTGCCACATACTGCTGGCTCATATTTAAGTGATTGTCCACTAGGACCCCAAGGTCCCTCTCACAGTTATTGTTTTTAAGTCAGGTTTCACCTAATCTGTACCTTTGGTTTTTCCTGCCTAACTGAAAAACCTTGTTTTTCTCCACATTAAATTTCATGTTGTTAGATAGGCCCATTGTTCAAATCTGTCAAGATATTTTTGGATCCTGAGCTTGTCTGGAGTGTTAGCTATTCCTGCCAGCTAAGTGTCATTTGCAAATTTGATGCGTTCCCCTTCTATTCTCTCATCTAAGTAATTTCTGAAGATATTGAAGAATACTGGGCTTAAGATGGAATCTTGTGGTACCTTCCTTCCTTTCATGTAGATATAGTTCCATTAAGGACTACTCATTGAGAATAGTTTGTCAACCAGCTACAAGTTCATCTGCCGGTGATGTTTATAAATTAAGTTATGATTCTATGGATATTGTTTCAAACACCAGACATTTCCATGATATGGAGAAAATTTAACCTTTGTTGCTGTTGCTGACAACAGTAGTTTTTAAACTGGGAAGCAGTTTCTTGCAACAGGAATCTCTAAAAACTTTTATACAGTAATGGACATATGTAATTTTTGTACATAGAATTTGGTGCAAGTTGAGCAAATCTGATCTACCGCATTGTATTAATCCATGAATACACATTGAATTGTTGATAGAGCTATGATTGCTTATCAATCTCTAACATGGGATGTTTTAGCAGTAGAGCAGTACTAATGTGGAAGTTAGTGGAATAGTGACTTGGATAAACAGGCAGATGGCATGACACAACCATTGTCTTAGGAAGAATCAAATTTAGAGAAGTCATATTTGTATTTTTTGTTTGCTCTGCAGTATGCATAGAAACATATTATATAAGGCTAAGGGTTAGGATCTTGCCAGCTGTAACTAAGAACTGCAATTCACAACAGAAGGGAGCTTTCTGCAAGCAAAAGTTGTCACCAGCCTCCAACTTCTTATCCAGTACCACCTGCTTAAGAATAAGGATATCTTTTAAACTGAAAATACCCCTATGAAGAATGAATGAATATTTACTTTTTCTGTATGATTAGTTTGGTTAATTATTACATCAGATGGGGTGTATATTTGTTTTGTGTCGAGCTCAAGACAGCACTCTTGCTTCTATATAGGATTTCTAGAGGACAACCTTGAATTTATTTCCTATTCATTGCTGCTAGAATATTTTTTTAGCAGTCTATTACCACTTAATTTTAGTTTATCTCTTACTGATCTTACATTGTTTTTTTTTAATTAAGCATGTGTTTCTAAAGATATTTAAAGTTATGTTAAATATATGCACTCCTAAATGCCAGTAATTTACGTGCATTATACAAAAATAATGGGGTTAGTTACTTTCACATGAAAAAAGATGAAAGCACTAAAGCACTAATTGAGAGAGACTGAATAATGAAGCATGAACCATACAATCCAATTTTGGTATTAGCAGGTACAGATTGTGGGAAAATGCGATTGCTGAGTGAGACCAATTGTACATCAAAGTCAGTGCAGCAGTGCATCTGAAGCAAGTGTTCGTAATGATTAACTCATACACTTTATTTATACACTTAATTTTGACTTGTTTCTAGTATTGTATATCTGTCGGTGAATTGTGTTACAGTTTTCCAGTTGTTTTGGAAAATCCAATTCTAATATTTTCCCTTTAATACCCTAATTTTTTCTTGGAGGTCCAGTATTCTGAAAAGAATTAAAAAAGGAGAGTTTCATGCTGACTGCCAGGTCTGATTCTGGCTGAACTGTTCACCTAAAGTGTGCTGGGAAATTGTATGTGCTGCAGAAAATGATTCAGCATAGACTTATTTTGTCTTCCTCCACGATGGCTGCTTGCCTAGAACAGATAAGTTCTCAACATTTGGCTCACGTCATAATTCCACTATAGAAAATATAGGGGTGATCTTTTTTAGTTTAACATTTTATTGAGTTATAAAATATTGTAAAATACAAAATACAAAAGTAAATAGAAAAGCAGTGGGGAGGAAAAGGGGGAAGAGAAGTGAGGAAGGATAAGGGAAAAAAGAAACACCGACTTCCTCTCTGTTGCAATAACATTATCATCAAATCACAACTTTTTGCTTTTTCATAATAATATGAAGAAGCCATTTCTGTAAAGATCTACTAATCTACTTTTGGTAAAATCCAAAATCAAAGCTTCATTCTTTTCTACTTCAAGCATGAAGTTCAGGAGTAGTTTTCATGTGGAAACAAAAATACTAGTGTTTTTTTCTTTAATCAAAGTAGTCAATTTTGCCATTTCAGCCAACTCCATCAACTTCTGCAACCGTTCATCCATAGTAGGAATCGAAGTATCTTTCCATTTTTGTGCCTACAATAGTCTTGCTGCTGTCAATATATATAATAACAATGTTCCACATTTTTTTTCTCCAGTTCTTTTTCCATTAGGCCCAAATATAGGGGTGTTTTCATTGAATGACAACTGATTAGATGATAGCCATCTAATTAGATGGCTATTAGATGGACCCCCAGAGCAGGTCCCTCCCGGCCAACACCGGGCGTTTGGAGCCAGAAGCAAGAGCCGCTCGGGGCATGCCCCTCCCCACCTCACTGGGTAAGTGAAAAAAACAATCAGAGTAGTGGTATTTCACTGGTGGGCGGGCCTCCCACTTATTCAACTCCTCTCATATCTTTTCTCAGAGCTAGACTAGAGTCAAGCTCAACAGGGTCTTCTTTCCCCACTGATTGATACTACAGGTTTGAGACGGCTCTAAATTTTACCCTCATTGCATTTTCTTTTTTTCCTATTTTTTTCCTCCAACTTTACCCTTGTTGATAAACTTCATCACAGGAATCTTTTATTTTCCCCCTCTGTGTTTAGCTGGAGGCGTCCAGTATCTTTGTCTTTCCAGAGGGCTTTTAAGTATGTATGCTGGGGTAAAGGGTGCGATGGATGAACAGAATTAAATTCTTTAATTGATCCTGATTCTTTAAAAACTCTCTGGCACTGACTTTGGAAGCTTTAGTGATCTAGGTCTAAGACCTAAGGCTGTTGTTCAAGCTTTTTATACTGGAAACAAAGCACTATCTACTGTCCAAGTGCAGAATATAGAATGCAGATGGTTCTGCTTAGTTGATAAAAATATAACGTATTTTCATTTTACCTTTATCTTAAAGACTTCTCAGTTTTCATATCCAATGAACATATAGAAATGTGGATTATAAAGATTTTTGTATACAGCTGAGCTTGTCTGGATAATCCTAAATGCTGTCTCTTTTTGTATGCTACTCAATATTCTTTCCATAAAAGTAGTTTGCAAATTTCTGTAAAACAAAAGCAATTAAAAAACATACAAATTTTCCAAAAGTGTTCATTTTGTTTTTGACTACAGATAATCTTTGTCAGCCACAACTGGGTTTGGCAGTTTGGTCATTAAGTGAAGCAATAATAAAGTGAAATCATGACTGTGCTTACAATATTACTTCAGCTTTTCTTTACTTTACAGACCTTCAAAAGTTGTAAATGTGGGCATTGATCATAAAGTTACTTTTTCATCACTGTTGTATGTATGTATGTTGATGATGTAAAGCTATTCAACACCACAGACAATACTGCTACCCTTCAAAAAGACCTTGACTATGTATCAGAACGGTCAAAACAAATGGCAACTTCAAATCTCAACAAATAAATGCTCTGTCTTACATATTGGCAAAAAACCCAGAAAATAAAATACAGGCTGAATAGTCAAGACCTTGCTGATGATCCAAACTCTGTCAAGGACCTTGGAATACTCATCTGTAATGATCTAAATGCTAGAGCCCATTGTAACTACATAGCCAAAAAGGCGTTAAGAGTTGTTAACCTAATCTTACGTAGTTTTTTCTCATACAAAACATTTGCTAGACCAGTACTCGAATACAGCTCATCAGTCTGGAACCCATATCATGTATCTGATATTAACACAGTTGAGAAAGTCCAGAAATATTTCACAAGAAGAGTTCTCCACTCCTCTACTCGTTGCAGAGTACCTTATGCCACCAGACTCGAAATTCTAGATCTAGAAAACCTAGAACTACTCCACCTTCAGTCCGATCTAAGTATATTATATAAAATCATACATTGCAATGTCCTACCTGTCAGTGAATACTTCAGCTTCAACCATAACAATACAAGAGCAAACAATAGATACAAACTCAAGGTTAATCACCCCAAACTTGATTGCAGGAAATATGACTTCAGCAACAGAGTGGTCAATGTCTGGAATACTCTACCTGACTCTGTGGTTTCTTCCCCAAACCCCAAAGACTTTAACCTTAGACTGTGTACTATTGACCTCACCCCTTTCCTAAGAGGTCTGTAAGGGGCGTGCATAAGCACAGCAACTTGCCTACCATCCAGGGGTGGGATTCATTTTTTTAAAATAACCAGTTCTGTGGGCGTGGCTTAGTTGGTGGGTGTGGCTTGCTGGTCATGTGACTGGGTGGGTGTGGCCAATTCGACATCACTCACATCAAGGGACACTTCTCCTCACCTGGCCTCTCATGACAATGGGGATGCTGTAATGGTCATAAGTGTGAAAAATGGCCATAAGTCACTTTTTTCAGTAAGATTGTAACTTTGAATGGTCACCAGTTTTAGACCAAAATTCAAAAAGAGTATGTAAACTCACGTTTGAATGTCAATCTTTCTAGCTAGCCAAGAAGCCTTGCTGAATGTCACTCATGTTGGTTCCTTGTCATTAAAAGCTTTTTTCTGGCAGCTCTGCTTCATTATTCAATTATTTCTTCAAAGTGCTAACTCCAACAGGGGAGTATTTCCTCCCAACAGCAGTATAAAAGGCTTAAAACAACCCTTCCTCTTTAAGAAAGTACCTGCAAAGAAAAAAAACCTCCTTCAGAGACAGTAAGTCTAGGTTGTCTGCCAAGAATGTAAGAAGGGTGGAAAAAAACAAAAGGAGATTTCTTCCAACAACTGGTTCCCCGAACTGCTTAGAAAGTTGACAACCGGTTCTAGAGAATAGGTGAGAACCTGTAGAATCCCACCCCTGCTACTGTCCCTTTCCTATTGTTTCTTTTATTTTTTTTTATTTTTCTTATATGTACCCATGTATTCATAACTATGTTTTTACTTATATCTATTATCTTGTAAGCAATTGACAAACCAAATAAATAAATAAAAACTTCAAACTGTTCTCTGAAACAGTTGCTAAGCAAGGTCTACCTGTACAACTGTGAAAACAAGAAATACTTTACTGTTGCTTTACTTGACATTGTAAATTGTAAATTCTACTCCATCTTTGCCACAACTTTGATCATGCTATTTTGCTTGAAAAAAATGCTAGCATGTACATATAGAGAAATCTACAGTAGCAATTTTATTATTCTATTTGAGGTGAAAAGCAAAAAAGGAATAAGAATTGAGAAAACTGAAACTGAAAGTAAGAAAGACTTCTGTGGAAAAATTGGCTAACTGAAGGTAGTTCTTCTAAGAGCGGAGCTTGATGACCACAGCAGAATGAAGAACTGGAGGATAGATCAGCTCTTTGATCATTCCTCTCCAGAAAAGGAGAGGATTTGAGATTACCCTGAAGTGCTCTAGACCAGTGGTCACCAACCGCTGGGCCGGGGACCACTGGTGGTCCACGTGAAAATTTTCGTGGTCCGCATAGAAATGTCCTCCCCAAAGCACTCCCCCCAAAGCAGTTAATCCAGGCTGTGTGGGAAAACTAGGCTGTGCCACCCACATGGCCCACCCACCCGCTGGCCCCCACCCTAAACCTTACCTTGAGTAGAGCCATACAAGCTGGAGCTGGAAGATAAGACCAATAGTGGGGAAGGGAAATCTGCCCTGGGGTGGCTTGCTGATGGTGGGAAAGTTAGTTCCATATTCCAGAGTGCAATTATCACAAGACTGGCCCTTTGGTCATCCTGGAGCAGCTCCTCCAGTCCATTGCAGGCCAGTGCACCCGGGTGGAGGAGCAGCTGCTCCAGGATGACCAAAGGGCCAAACCTGTGACTACTGCAGCTCTGGAATATGGGACTGACTTTTCCACCAACAACAGCAAGCCACAGTCTGTCAAAATTCATATTAGTGGTTCGTGGGATTTAAAATAATGAGTGTGGTGGTCCAAAAGGTTGGCAACCCCTGCTCTAGACAGGAGATCACAAGGCAGTGGTCTAGCAGATTTAGACCTCTGGGAGATGAGGGCAAGTTATCTTTGCTCATTCCACAGTTGAGACCTTTAAGAACAGAATGCTTGCATACTTCATTTTCTAATGTCATTTGGAAATGATTTCTTAATTGCTTTTCAGCCCTTAGGAATCTTTGGATCAATAGGTTTTACAGCACTAGTTGAGTTTCCTTCAATCTTTAGCAAAATAAATTTTAAATACAAGTTACGGACTTAAACATTTTTTGGGGGTGGGGGCAGGTAATAAAAGCAAATAGGTGATTAGAATGTTGATTTTGGAAAGTTACCAATGGACTAAGAGTCCAGATCAGGGGTGGGATTCTACCAGTTCTGTCCGGTTCTATAGAACCAGATGTTCAGGCTCCCAGTAGTTCAGAGAACCAGTAAAATGGCCCCCTGGCTGGCCCTGCCCCCCCAGCTGGGTGACCTTGATCCACTCACTGTTTCACTAGCCCTAGGAAGAAGGCAGTGGCAAATCCTTTCTGAAATCTTGCCAAGAAAACTGCAGGGATGTTTACAGGAAGATGTCAGGATTGACTTAAAGGCACACACAAAAGATAAAAGTTTATATTGCATGGCTTTACAGAATAAAGAGCCCTGGGATATGTTTTTTGCAGTAATTAAGAAAAAAGTGAAATTGCCTGTCCAATGAATAAATGGCATGCATATTATAATAAATGAATATGCAGCTTCCTGAAATTCCCAGCCATTGCAACCATTGTTTAAAAGTTGTTCTTTTTTAATAAAAAAATCAATATTTACACAAATATTTATATTTATATACAAGCCACACACCCAGCCAGTCACGTGACCACCAAGCCATACCCAGCCAGCAAGCCACACCTTTCCAGTCACATGACCACCAAGCCACACTTACAAATTAGGCTACACCCACAAATTAGGCCACACCCACAGAACCGGTTGTTAAGAAATTTGAATCCCACCCCTGGTCCAAATGGATTTGAAATAAGAATTTGGAATGAATGATAATATTCCTTCATGTGAGAAAATGTTTTTGTTTTGAGTCCTTAAAAAAAATGGACTGGACTGTAAAGGTTGGACACTAGAGGAAACCAGAAGGAACTAAATATTACAATTATTATAAAGGTGAAGAATATTTAAATTTGCTCCATTCTATTAATAGAGAATGGAGCAAAATACTTAAACATTGGACATAGTGAAGGTATTTGTGAACAGTAGACCCAGAAGTTAATTTTAAGTGTGTCTGCCATTACAGGTAGAAAGTGTTTTTAAGATGTTAGGAAAGAGAAATGTTTTACCGGACAAGACAGAGTTAGATCTTTAAAGTGGTTTTAAAAATGACAGGTTACAAGAATGATATAGAAAAAGGTGCTACCCCTTGATATGCGAACGAAGCTGGCTGATGTCTTAATAATTACTTTTTCATTTTTCTTTTTATTGATTTATTTTTAGTTCATGTTAGCTTTTAACTTTTTAGCTATAATGTTTAACAAAATTACTATAAAAAAAGAAATTGGCGGCAGGAGATCCTCATCATATTTTTCTATTCTTGAAAATTATTATTGCTTTTTATATGCCAATTCATGGGTTGTCTCTTGTTCTTTAGATTTTAGTAAGCTTTTAACAAATGTAGTCATAATATTTCATATGATATGCTTGTCCCCATAGCTTGATGCCTGTTTCTCATGCCTAGTTTCTCACTGGATTCTGATTTTTCAATGAGAAGCAGTTAACTTATTTCCAGTGTGCCTTTACTGTTAATGGGAGAGAAAGGAGCCATTGTATGAAATTCATTATATTGTCTGAATATGAGATTCATTATACTATTGTTTTTCAATAGTCTCCTGTCACCAATTCTATTCACTTTAGGCATCACAAATGAGGTTTAAACTGGTGATAAAAATGTAAATTTTCCTCTGTCTTTTAGGCAAGAGTTCACTTGTATATTGATTTCTTTTCCATTATTGTCGGAATATTCCCTGATGATGGAATTACTGTTTAAATGATAACTGAGTGATAGTGTGGTTTATTTAGTATTGCATAAAGACATTTATCGTAATTGTGTATTGTAGTAGTGCTTGAGCTTATAAGTTTATGGAGATCTGTAATAATGCTAATTATTAATAAATAATTTCATAATAAGATCCAGTTGCATAAATACAACATAGTTAATAAGAAAAGCTGTGTTCATACAAACATATTAAACAGATGGCACAAGTTTTTGCTTAACCATGCAACTTCACTGAAAGGCTCATAACATACAGAATTATAGCACAATAACAGTTTAGATGTCATTTTTATGAACTTTTTCTTTGCTATATACTTTTTCAAGATGCATATTAGAAATAATAAAGCTATTTTTATAGCTGCATTTGGAATGCAACAGAAAAAGCTCTTTAGCAAGGACTGAGTTGATATAGGTATATTCGAAATTAGTTTATATTTCTTGGTTACCTTTGTTGACATAGCAGGTAGAATCATAAACCAGAGTGAGAACTGGAAGATCTGAGCACAGAAAGAAACTTGGTCTACATGTTTCTATATCGTTACATGGGAAAATAACTCCGCCCAGCTGTTGGAATTTATTTTCTAGTAAATAAGATTTAAAGGTATTCTACTGAAATCCGCTTGATGGGAATCAAAGTACAAGCTCTAGAAAGAGATCATTGCGAGTACCAGAGCATATAGGTTTGATAAACTTTGATAGCTACCTATTGACTCCAGACAGAAATAGTCAGAAAATAGGACTTGATAAAAGACATGATAATGAGGTGTTTATTTCTTTCTAAATGTTTCTTGGAGTAGGTACCTACATAATGGTAGAGCGGGTTATGAGTTTTTGATGAGGCTGCCATGTTAAATGCTTTGTAATAATTCTATAAGAAGTTAAAGAAATGTGAAGATCAGATATAAGATATCTGTGGAAGATAGTGTCATAACATATGGATTATTATCATGTCCCTTATGTTTCCTTTGTTCCTTTTTGCAGAACATTAGCTGCTGTTAGAAGACTCTAAAAAAGATAATACAAAATAGAAGGTAGCTTTACTTGCTGGCTTCCTTCAAGCTTTGTCCCTAATTTGTGACTATTATTTTTTATCTCAGGCCACTGCACAATAGAGTAGCATCTTCGAAGATATTTTGATTCTTTTTTGTTAATACTTCAGAGAAACACTTTTCAAGCCAAGAATGTGGTTAAAAAAAGGCTTTATTGCCAACGCCTGACTTCCTAAATATATATTATAACATTTATGTCTTCTTTTTATTTTACTATTTTATGCATGCAAAACTATTCTTTTAAAAAAACCAATTGCTTACTTTTATATAATTCATTATAAATCTATAAGATTTAAACTCTCCCCCCACTCCACCCCACCCCACCCCAGAAAAAAATCTTTAGAGAACAATATTAGCTATGTTGCTATGGTGCAATGTGGGGGTGGCTAATTAGACACAGATATATACACAGTCATCTGGTGTCCATGGCAACTATCAGGCAGAAGAAGAAAAATATTACAGGAACTTGATTTTCCCTTTTCTGAATAGTATAGCTGTTATGTGTGTTTTGCTTATGAAATTTTGCAGTGATGTTATAGAAAAATAATTTCAGTAATTTCACCCTTTAAGAGATGAGAAAGGTTGAGCCTGTATGTACTTGCCACCTCTATCCAAAAATTAAAGAGACCTCTAGATTACAGTGGAAAGCTACATTTATAATAGAAGGCTTTATTATAGTTATTCTTTGTAGCATGCAGACAAAAAAGGGAAGCCAAATGTTGGCCTCAGATAAGGGTAATTCATGTGACTTGAGTGTTTAGTGGCTTTTGTACCTGTGTGCCTTTGACAAAACATCTGTTGTGTCTTTAGTGGTGATCAGCTGAAAACACTAGTGTCATGAGTTGATTTCTCTGCTGTATGCTTTAATAGAATAGAATACTTTATTGGCTAAGTGTGATTGGACACACAAGGAATTTGTCTTGGTGTAAATACTCTCAGTATACATAAAGAAAAGGTACATTCATTAAGAATCAAGAATCATAATGTACAACACTTAATGATAGTCAAAGGGTACAATCAACAATCAGATCATAACAAGAAACAGAACCAACTCTATTGAGCCTGAATTACAACATATCTGGACAGCCCAGTGTAATTAAATAATACTACGTCATAGGCATGTGTAATCAACCAGTGATAACAATAAACCTATATACTTTGCCTCTCCCAATGAAGCTATAGAGTCGATCATACTTAGAAGTCTAGACATTGTGGAAGCTTTTATATGAATAGAATAACATTTGTCACAACTAATAGGAACACTGAGATGATGTGTCTGATGGTACCAGGGAATACTCTAGGGGTAGCTGTTAATGATGGTAATTCATTAATTTCAGTTGACTCTTCAACTATGTGAGGTACAACTTCTTTCTGTATTCATTACCTGCTTAGTATATAGTCTTCGAATATTATCAGGAGCAATATCTATAGTAAATGAAAGAGGTACCATTTGTTGCATAATCTTTCAAGTTATGTATTTGCACTATAGTCCATTGCTCTTGTCCAGTGTTTCAGCATGATGGTATTAATCATCTTGTTTGGCTATTTGTCCTAAATGCTTCTTTTTAAATTAAGTTTCAGGAGTTCCAATCTTGAACATAAATGTGGACCTAAGAAAAACAAAGTTGCTATCTGATTTGCTATTCTAGGTGCTGCTTTGCAATACATAAACATGAAATTTGCAGGTTTGATTAGTGTGATGTTTTCTCTGGACGCGGTTCAAAAAGTGGTCTTGAGACTTTGAACAAAACCTTTAGCCAGAGGTCTGTAACTAGATGATATGAGAAGTGACCTTAGATATATCTAATGAATATATCATACATTTTAAGTGATTGTCAGATTAAAAAAACAATCTTTTGAACAGAGATTGAACTATAATTTAAAGAAATGTTTTAGAGTGATTCCTGAATAGGCAATATGAAAATGTGAATATTATGGAAAAGACAATTAAAAATGCTCATGAATAAAAGTAAATCAATAAAACAATCAAAGAGGCATCATGAATACCTAAATTGCATTTATAAACTACCTTAGAATATATTTTACTGTAATTAAAAAAAACCTCTCTGCTTATTACTTCTGGTTAAAGTATTGTGTAAACAATTTATGAATGATATTGAACAATTAATACCCAGATAGGACAGAAATAAAGAAGCTTTGCAGCCTGAGTAAGCAGAATTCAGAGTCAGACATAGGTAGGTCTTAAAAATCATTTCACGGATTCCTAACATCAGCTGAAGCTGAGTAGTAATCTGTTATGTCAAGGCAGATAGAGTAGGCAACTGTATTCTTTTGAGGAAGTGTTAGATGAAATGCTTGACAGCATGACTTGATCTTGCCACATCCTGTTCTTTTCTAATAATATGCCTGTCCTCACTACCTCGATGGAAGATCTGCAAGTTTTAGGGAGGGAGGATCAGAAAGTAAACAATGCACTACAATAGCTACAGGTATATGGAAAAATAGTGTCTTGGAAGGAAACTTCAATCCTCTGAAGCTGTAGAATAATCATATGCCAGATTGAGGAATAATAGGCTTTAGGAGTAACAAGCATTAGGAGAGGGAAATGTGTGTAAGTGGATGGTGAATACTTTGCTGCTTTGATGGTTTGATAGTTAAATTCTGTACATAGTGTCCAATGCTGCAAACATGTGCCTGTGCCAGCTTCCTAGTGATCTGTCAAAGTCAAGGCAAGTCAACATGCTCACAAAATATCTGAAGTCATAGGTTTATGAATTCTTGAATAATACAGTACAGTCTTCATTTGGGGTCAGGCTAAGAGTCATTTGTTGTAAGTATAAGTTATAAATAAATCTTTCTCCTCCAAGTGGCTTATGGAACTGCATTTTGTAATACTAGTTTCTGTAAACCTTTGTGCTGATATGAACTTTGGATGTGTTCCTAGCTCTTGTCTCCCTCTCCAGTCTCTTAAAACAGAATTCTGTGAACCAGCCTACCTGGTGTTTCAAAGGATAGCAGGAAGAAATAGAGTTTTAAAACAATGGCAAGTAATTCTAATACAGTTCTGACTTCAGCTAATTGTGCTGATTGTGCAGAATTGTCACAGGAGATCCTCAACATGTCTTTTTTTGTTGATCTTACAAAGAAAGGAACTTCCCCCACATTTCAGTTCCTCCATCTCCTTCTCCCATGTTCCTTCCAAGTTTTCAAAATTTGGCAAACTGAATGCTGCAGGTGGAGACCCAGGATAGTAGAACGCTTCTTTCATTCAGGTAAATAGCCAGAAATATCGGGCAGGAAAGACCAGGTCCACATTTGAAGGTCCAATTAAACTGATTTATTGCTAAAAAGCCTCTGCACTGGAATCTTTTTAAATAACATTTAACATTTGGAGTTAAATAAGGGTCAATAGACATTAAGGGAGGCTGGACTTTGTCTGCTTGTGTCTATGTATGGATTCTAGATTGATTTCTCTTTTAACTCCACTTGTAGGTTCTGCCACTCATTCTCCTACAGATAGGAAAGTTTGTGATTGACATTTTGAAGAACTATTTCCTGTCTTAGAATACCATAATAACGGTAGAAACAGTTCAGAAATAGGCAAAATACTGAGGAGAAAATGGCCACTTTCCTCTATTGTTTTTCAAAACTGGGATGGAGCAAGATATTATAAAATCTAATTCAAGATAATTTAACTAAGAATCTGTTTGTTTAGTCTAATTCCCAGAATGCCCCAGAACTATTTACTGAAGAATAGCAGAGAAACTTCAAAATGCTTTCAGCTAATATAAATCCATGAGATTTACATTTCGGTTGTACCTGCAGTCCCAAAGTTTCTTCATTACTCATTTTCATAAAATACACTAAATACTTGGTTAGTATTCAAAAGGAATATTTTGACTATAGACAGATGAAATTTTTGGAGTTCCGGTTTGTCAGGCTTCGGCGATGGCAGGAATCCGCGATTGTGCGCGGTTCCTGCTCCGCTCGCTGCTGGAGTGCCTCCGATCCAGCTGGATTTGGAGGCTATAGTTATCCTGTAGAGATAACTGAAGACAGGGGAGATCCAGGCAGGGGTCTGGGGGCATCGCAACCCCCTTCCTCAGCCGGCTTAACTCCCTTTTCCAAAGGCGGTGGAGTGGCAGTCAGCAATGGCCGCCACAAAGAACCTTTCAGCCAGACAAGATTGTGCAGGAGGAAGTTGAGAAAGTGAAAGTTTTGGGCTGAACCGGGACAACAAGTAACATCTGAATACCCTGGAAATTTAGCTTTCTAAATGATACATTGTTTCCCAAGAAGATCATAAAAAGCTGTGGATGAAAGGGAAAAGGGAAAGTTTTTTCTCACTCTCCTTCCCTACGGAGATAGCAGATGGAAATCAGAAAAGTCTGCTTTGGCAACAGAAGGTAACTAATTTTGAAAATTAAAGCCAAGGGGACATTAAAGATTTCTGAACACTGTCATTTAAAAATTAAAATCTTTTTGCTATAAGTGGGAAGGGAGAGGTAAATGTTTTATTCTAAGATTTTGCTGGAGGAGACTGCTTGGAGCTTATAAGATCAGAGACTAAACTGCAATAAGACTTCTAAAAAATTATTTTGGAACTGTGTAATTGAATTCTACCCCAGGAAGAGAAAGTACTAAAAGAAGAAAGTGCTAAATGAAACAGTTTGTGTTGATTTTGATTGCTTGATGACTTTGGGACTTTTGCAAACTATCTTTTGAAAGACTAAAAACATTTGGATTGTTTAAAAAAAAATCTTACAATGGCATTATCTGTTGAAGAATTGAAAATGGAATTTAAAAAGCTAAAAGAAGTGGAACAAGAAGGCAAGGGCTCTTCTGGATCTGTTTTTCACTTCTTAGAAATGGCAATTTCTACTTATCAGGAAATACAGCAACAAGAAAGCTGGGACGATAAAGAAGAAGCCATCTTTAATGGACAAATAACTTTAGTTGAGGAAGAAAACAGGAAAGAAAATGGAGAATTCAAGATCTAAAAAAACAACCAAGAAAGGGAAAAATAAGGTGAAAAATCGATATAATGTCAGAAAGCAACAGAAAAGAGGAATACAACAGAGAGGGGAGACTAAGAAGGTGGAGATTGAGAGATGGTGGCGGGTAAAAAGGCTAGATTCGACAAGAAAGGAAGGGAAAAAGGGAAGAGAAGTTATAAAGGCTTAAAACAAGATGTTAAAAAACAGGGTTTTTTAAGAGATAAAGGGTAAAACACAATTTAAAAAGAGATTCTGCAAAAGTACATAAGGTTGTATTGTAGTATCTGTATTTGAAATAGAGTTAGAAAATTGGAATATTATATGTGTTAATAGAATATAGGGAATGTGTAAAATGTCTAAGATTTAATAATAGAGTTTAATTAATTAATTTGTTATGGAACATTGTTTTTACTATACTATAAGCTTATTATGTTTTTATTTTAAAATGTTATGTAGAATGTACTAAGCAGAATCAGAATGGAAATTATGTATTATTTTAAGTGTTAAATTTGGGGGAAAGATAGAAAGGCGTCATACTTCAACCAGTGATTACAGGAAAAATATTGTATTAAAGAGAAAAGATAAATAGATAATTGAAAAAGAACGGACAAAAGATAAAAGTATAATGATTTAAATTGAGATGAAGTAAATAAAATAGAATTAAGAGAGTGAAAAGAGGGGAGAAGACATATAGAATATATAGAATGTTAAATAAGATATGAAATAGTATATAAGGTGAGCATGAATTTGATTTATGTCTGTACAAAAAGATGTAACCTGGGGTTAAGCCACTTTCTAAAAAGAAGTTTTATGTTTTCATGTTACGTGTTTTGTTTGTTTATGTTTGTTTATTGAGAATTAATAAAATTTTGGAAGAATGTTGGATGAGAACATATGAAATTGTAAATAAGACCGATGAAAGTATAAGTTTAATGAATAAAATTTGAATAGAAGTAAAGGAAGAAATAGTGAGAAGTTGGAAAAAGAGTAATAAGATGTAGTAGAATACATAAGATGATGCATATTAAATTGTGTTTCTATGGGAATGTGATAATTTGGAACTATGCTGTACTTAAACAATATTTCTTATTTGTTTTGTTAAAACTCAATAAGCAGTTTTTAGAAAAGATGTTTTATGTTCTTACATTTTATGTTTTTTTTGTTTGTGTATTGTCTTTGAAAATTAATAAAATTTGTTTTTTTTTTAAAAAAGGAATATTTTGACTATAGACAGATGAAATTTATTGCAGTCCTAAACGCTAGTACAGTACAATTCTTTGCAAAATGCAACATAATCCACCATACCCAAGGCTTATCTCTGAAATCTTAAACATACAGTGTTCAAACCAAGTACCGTTTTGGTTTGCCTTTAACCTACCAACAAGCAATGGCACTGACAACAATGTTAACTTCATTGTGCAATATGTTTGGATTATGTATGAATAATATACAGGAAAAGCAGAGTCCTTTCCTGGTAAATCAGAGTGAAAGTAAAATCGCACAAATATTCAGGAGAAGGAGTATTGTAAAATAATACAGATCATAAGGGAAACTATACAAGGAAGAGTTATTTATTTATTTATTTATTTAATTCATAAATTCTATACACTGCCATCCTCCAAATACCTATCCCTTCATAAGTTTCTTCTAGAATTCTTCATGCCAATAAGTCTACAAGGGAAGGCAGGAAGCTGACTGAACTTTACAAGAGTTGTGAGAGGTAGTAGGACTTCACTACTTAGGGAAATCCAACTGATCTAGGAGAAAAATCAAAGCTGGGAGAAGTGGTGAACTACTTCAGTAGTGTTGCTGTGAATACTGGGTATGTTTGTAACATTCAGATGTGTTTGGATGTGAGATGATGAGAACTCTAGGTCAGAACCCCTTAATTATAGAAGAATATTACCAAACCTGCACAAGTAGATTTGGAGACAATGATGAAACTAGATCAGAGTGTAAGGAAGTCTTGCCATGAATGATCCTACTATTAAAACAGATTTTACAAGGGTGCATATAATGGGAGAAGCATGCTTTAAGTGCAACTCTAAATTATGAGTGTGTAAATGAAAAGTACCTGTTGGATATCTTGAGAATTAATAAATTTAGGTGGCCCAGAATGGCCACTCAGGTGATTATACAATATAGTTTGACATCATGCTGATGTGCTCAGTTATAAACCTATAAACGATCTCAGATCATATCTATGAGAATTATAGTAGTGGATATAAGGAATAACAATGTAATATGAGAACGTATGCTAACTACAAATGCAATGAATCCTGTGTTCCTAACACAGTATTTCTTAACCAACATTATTAAAATAAAATACAAAGTAATAGTACAGGAAAAAATAGGGAGAAGGGATCAAGAAAGAAAGAGAGACAGAGACAGGAAGGAAAAAAAGGAAAGAAAGGTATTTCCAACAGGCAGCAGGAATATAATAGATGACAGAAATGGAAGAGTCTGCAATTACAGGAAGATTTTTATTGGATAAATTCAACAATGTAGCGGATAGGTTAATAAAATTATGTGAAAGGAGAGTTATTTGTTTATTGCCAACATTGGCTTAAGGCATCATAAATGTAAATTTCACCTATGGACCTCCCTGGCTGGACAATATTAGAATCAAACAGATTTTGTTACAGAGAATGAAGAAGTGGAATCCAGTCAACCAAGATACTACCAGACAAATGGAAATTCTGTGGAACAGAACATAAATTAAGCTAAAATAAAATCAAAGAGTAGATGTGCTAGCAAGACATGATCTAAAGAAGGTACTGGCAAAATATAAGAACAGATAAGAAAAGATCAGTACACAGGACTGGTATGGAACACAACTCATGAAAGAGGACTTGAGAAGCTACACAAAGAGGTAAGAGATATATGAAAACCAAAGGAGAGAAAAAAATATTCCCCCAATCTCAAAATGGAAAAAAAAACCCTGACTTTCATTTCAAACTGTTATGGTTCCCAAGGAAAATGGAGTCTGCAAAACTTGATCAGGAAGGAAGTACAGCAATTAAATACATGTTTTTAATATGTCAACCCAAAAATTCAGTTGAGAATGTTACACTGAAAAATATAACAAGAAAGGGAAAATGTCTTTAAAAACATCAAAAAATAATCATAATAACATTTAAAGCTAGAGGAGAAATACTCAAGAATAATCCCAGAAGGGGTTATTAGCCGAGGAAAATGAAACTAAAGAAATATATAAATACTAGTTTGGCACTTTTATAAACAAGCTTGTAGAATAATAGAAACTTATGTAGAATCTAAATGTAGCCAGGTATCCATTGTATTGGAAAATGATATGAAACAGAAGATTGACTGTCAAATAAGAAACACAAGATTCAAATGATATATCCAATGAATTGTTTAAAGCTGAAAAGGCGATTACAGTACTAACAGATCTGTGTATGGAATCATAGGTTCCATAGAAATCCTAGAGTTTGAAAAATATTGGTGTGGGTATATACCATGATTCAGCCATTCCTAATTTACTGTATTTATTTAAGTTTTTCTTAAGGATACAAAGAATAATAAAGTGATATATATAGACAGAGAAATGTGAGATGCATACAAGTTAGCAGGACATGAGCTAGCCAACCTAAGATAGATAATAGCAATAGCACTTAGACTTATACACCACTTTACAACCCTCTCTAATGAGTCTGGATCCTCATTTTACCCACCTCAGAAGGATGGAAGGCTGAGTCAACCTTGAGCCTGATGAGATTTGAACTGCCAAATTTGAGCAGAAGTAGCCTGAAGTACAGCATTCTAACCACTGTGCCACCGGGGCTCTAATGTAGAGAACAAGGAAACAGAAGAACAAAACTTACCTTTTATGATTGATGAAATCAACACTTTCAATTATGCAGAATTGTATATTATGCCCAAATGTTAAAATTATTAAAAACTAATTGATACACAAGGATGTCTAATTATTCTTCTGAGGAAGATTCATGATGAACAAGTAATTGCTTTAATAAATGAATTTAGAGAAAGAGAATAGTTCAGAATAGAGAAGAAAGTAAAGAATATCTACTGTCCAAATATCTGTTTAATAATAATAATTATAAGTATAACAACAACAACAATAATAAGTATAATAATAAGTATAAGTATAGGTATAAGTATAATATTAACAGTGGAAAATGAAAGAGATGACAGCTGGAATAAAAATTTGAGGTACAAGCATTAGGAATTGCAGATATTTTGGTTTGATTTTAATGTACACTGTGCAGAGTCAGTTTGAAGTTGCGTAGTGCCTAAACTGAATAAATTAAATTAAGATGCACATAACAACATTTTGTACAATAAAAGTAAAGAAAACTTAGAAGAAAATGCTGTGAGAGTAAAAATGTAACATGAAAAATCCAAGTTAATTAAATATTAAGAAAGCAAAGATATCCTCAGTGTAGAATTCACATGGCAAGAAATGAAAGTGGTAGTTTCCCCCCCTTTTGGGGGGGTGGGGATTCAAGAACAGATAAAAATGGATGTTAAAGAAATAAAGATGATATTCTAGGAACAGGATAAGAACACTTTTAAATTAACAAAGATCAAAATATTTTTCCCCCAGCATAGGTTCTGGCTGTGAAAATTGCTACATAGAGAGAATGAAACAGATATATCTTTGTATTGCAGACATTTGCTAAAAGTACCATGAATTGAAGTAAAGTTTGGCTGTCTGTTTCAGACATGTGATCAAGCGGATGATGGACTAGGAAACAAAGGTTATGCTTGGTAAAACTGGGGAAATTAGAAAAGGAAGACCTCTACTAAGGTAGATGAACATGATCAAAGAGATTACTGAAGCATCCTTGGAAGATTTATATAATAGTCTTGTACTAAAGTCCGGTCAAGGTGGGGAGTTTATATCCATATAGTCTATGGAAGCTGAATCTGAGTTGATTAAAACCAGCTAATTAACCCTGCAACATTCCAGTCTCTCTGGAAGCTAATATGTCCTCTGTAAATAAATAGAGCGTATCTTCTTTACTTACTATGTTGTGCTGAATGTCACTTCTAATTTTTATAGTAGCACATATCAGATATGTACATTGACTTTTCTCCACAGTTCATGGTATAATGCTCCATAAGATGTTTTAGTAATGAAGGCGTCCGAAAAATACCTAGTCCTTTGTAGTCTATTAGATACCTCTGAGAATAATAATACCAGAATGCATCAAGTATTTGCACTAAACTTTTCTTATGAAAGTAGTCACTGCAGACCTACCAAAATAAATGTTTTGTGCCTATATTTCTGAAAGTCAGAAGTAAGGTATAAAAGATGAATGCATATTAGTGAATCTCTATTTTCTTTTTCTGGCTTTGTGTGACCCAAATTTGACGTATATGTTAACTTATGCAATTCAAGATACTGGTTGCTACCTACAAAGCCCTACATGAAACAGGCTCTGAAGGCTGATCTGTCTTCCATAGTATCTGCTTGGCCAGTTCAATCTTGTAGACTTGACACACTCCAGGTTCCATTCATTAACGATGCCACCAATCAGGACCCCAGAAATATGCCTTCTCAGTAGCGGTGCCTGCCCTCTGGAATAAGGCTCCTCCCAAGAGTCAAATGACATTGAAGATGAGGCTCTTCACCTGGGCCTTTGGTGAGGATAACTGATGACCATTTCTTCCTTTTCCTTCTCCCCGTCTGGCTAGTTTTCTTTGCCATCTTTGTTCTTTTGTGCTGTTTTTGTGTTTTTATATTGTTACTTGAGCCATGGTGGTGCAGTGGTTAGAGTGCAGTACTGCAGGCTACTTCTGCTGACTGGCTGCATTTTGGCAGTTCAGATCGCACCAGGCTTAACGTTGACTCAGCTTTCCATCCTTCTGAGGTGGGTAAAATGAGGACCAGATTGTCGGGGGCAATATGCTGACTCTGTAAACTGCTTAGAGAGGGCAGTAAAGCATTGTGAAGAGGTATATAAGTTTAAGTGCTATTGCTATTGCTACTTGTTTTAAATGTTTTTTAACAATTGTAAACTGCCCAGAATTACTGGCAGTTGAGCAATACTTAAGAAATTATTATGAAGTGTAACTATAATACAGTTGATTGAGTTACATTGTATGAGACACAGTAACTGGAATCAAAGTGTATGTGTGAAGGGAAGAAAGTTTCTTATGTAAGACTACTTTTAAAAGGGTCTGTGTACTGCCTGACTATTAGGAATTTACAACATCTCATTTCTCTATTTGATAGATTTAATTGGTGTGTCTGCGGTCTCTCATTATCTAGCATCATGTAACTGAATTGAAACCATGTTATTCCTCCTTCTGTTTTTTGTACACTCTGTGGCAACCTTGAGCTGAGCTAATATGTTTTTTTAGTTTGAAGCTTGTTTGTTTTTCTCATGGTCAGCATAGCTGTTTTTGCTTTTTATAAGACTTCCCACAGTTTATTGGAAACATTTCATCCAGTATGCTGCCTTGCATATGGTAGAGGACAATCCATGCAAACATTTGGCTGAGCCAAAACAGATAAAAGTATGTCGATTTTAAATTTTATTTTATTAAATTGCTAATTTCATTGTTAAAATCTTAAAATCTTTCAGAAAAGTGTTTTTGAACATATCATTACCCAAATCTGGTGACAGTATCAGCTTCTGAGATAATGGAACCACAAATTTTCATCAGTGCCCAAAATTTCAATGCACAGCATAGGAGAATGTTTAAATGACCAATCTCATGAATTGTTAATCCGTTCATACACTTTTGAATTACAACATTTTCTAATTGTGCTCAGTTTGCACTTCTGTAAACCTTTTAGCTAACTGTTATTCTTTTTTCCTGTACAAAGTGAAGATACTTAAAGGAATTATTTAGGCATTGCCAAAGTTGGTGTGTTTTGATTTCTCTAGCTCAGCAGATTTGGAGCCAAATCTGGGTTGCTTTCATATATACAGTATAATAGTCCTAAATAGAAGGGGGCAGTTTGGCAGGATAAGTAGCAAACTGAAGAGGCTTGGTTAATCCTTTGTTTACCAATCACTTAATTTGTAAACACCGCAGTATAAATTCTGCAATCTGCATATGAATTAAAGCAATAAATTTGCATCCCCTTTTAAATAATATGCAGGATTAAATCATATGTATGATATATGCTGATTTCTATTTTACAGTAACATGTTTGTATGAGTTCCATACATGTAAGCTCTTCCATGTGATAAAGCAGATCTGAGCTAAAAATAAAACTGGCAATACTCAATTGTAGAACACTTTTTGCAAGAAAAACAACCTGTGTGTGTGTGTGTGTGTGTGTGTGTGTGTGTTTGTGTGATTATTTAAATAAAGTTCATAAATTTCATCTGAAGGGATAATTGTGCATATTTGTATTCAAAATAAATCTTTTGGAGAATCTTCTACTCTGGCCTTCTACCCCATGAGAAGAATATTGAATTGTGGGATCCAATCTGGGTCTGTCTAGCCTAGAGAGAAGTTCTCTGAAGATGGGCTCCAGCACAAGTCCAAAAGCTCAGAAAATTAAATCTCTGGTCCCAGTGACTGACCCAGATTGGATCCTGCAACATTATCCTGAGACATGTCCAATTTGCCTTCATTCATGAGAATATTAAATTGTTTATTTCTAAATAGAGTTTTATTTCACTTTATTTTTCTTCTTGAATTCAGAAAATAAAACCTTACACAGAGTTAATTGTGTTAACCACAGATTTTGGTTAGAAGCTTCTTTCTATATAGCGGTGTGATTGTATATTCTCACTTACTGTAATGTACAGTATTTTGGTAGAGTAACACATGCTTCCCAGGTGCAGGGAAGGTGGAAGGGATTATATTATTACTATTAATCTTCTCATCACTCCTTATCACCCATCCCCTCCCACTTGTGACTGTATGACTGTAACTTTGTCGCTTGCATCCTAACGATTTTTATTGACTGTTTCCTAGTATGATTTGATTGCTTATTGTACCCTATGACTATCATTAAGTGTTGTACCTTATGATTCTTGACTCTTGATGTATGTTTATTTTCTTTTATGTACACTGAGAACATTTGCACCAAGACAAATTCCTTGTATGTCCAATCACACTTGGCCAATAAAGAATTCTATTCTATTCTATTCTAGAATTATTTTTTCTCCCAAGACCTTCTTTCTGCTGAATAATTTTGTTTAACTAATGTTTCCCTCAGCTATATTTTTACAACTGAATCTCATTTTATTATTTCCTGTCCATAATTCTGACCTCTTTAGTTTTCCTTTATGACTTGCTTCTCGTTCATAAGGAAAATGTATGTTTACAGCATCCAACATCATTTTTGTAGAGTTAGTTGCTTTTCCTTATGTTATCAACAATATTTGACATTTTGCCACATTCTGTAGGAAGAAAGTACCCCCTTTTTGTAGGATTTTTAGTCACCTGAATTTTGTGCTGTAAATAAAAAAAAGCTAAATAAAATTGCAGTGAACAGCTATGTTGTGAAGCCTGCACGTTAGAAGGAATAAATCTCAATGATCAACAAACATGGATAAGAAGATGCCTTAAATGCCAGGGGTGCCACTTTTGGTGCTTCAAATAATCTTTGAATATTTAAGTACTGTTATCAGTCAAATCACTTGAGGTCTTGGAGCAGAATCAGTTTAAGATTAGGTTGTTATATAAAAGTTGCAAAAAATAAAGAGTCACCCATTATACACAAAACACTGTGCAATATCTGCAAAAATAATGGACATACTGGGTCAATAAGGAAGTATATTCTAATGAAAGAATTAATTTATTCCGATAATACAAAACATAGCATAGCCTTTATTAAGAACTTGTGTTGATAACAGCGTTGGAATAGACAGATATGGGAAGAAGCTCTAATTTGTCACAAGTTATATAGGATAACAGTAACATTTTGAACTGGATCAAGAAAAATACTTTTTTAAAGATATCACTGAGCTAGTAAGATAGGAAGGATGTTTAGCTGGTGGGAGGGGTTTTGATGAGGATGTTTTTACAAAATGACTTCTGAAGGATAAGAAAGAGAGGTTTGGGTAGACTAGAGGATGGTTTGAGGACTGAGAGGTTGTTGAAAGGGCAATGGGAAGTTGGAAAAGGGGAAATATAAAGGATAGAGAGTTGATATGCAGCCCTTTTAGAAAGAAAGTAGAATGCAGTCATGACCAGATGGTGGCAGAAATAGGGGTCATTTCCACACTAACAATTAATAATTATGTCTAGAGTCATCTGTCTACAAATAACTTTATTCTTCCAAATAATAGTAATGGAACCATGCTTTATGTCATCTCAGTGATGAATGAGTGATGCTATGAAGACACTGTAAGTCTCTAAGCAGAAATGACCAAGGAGTAAGAACTTATGAAGCCTGAGAGGATGTTGTTATGTAGAAAAGAAGAAACAGTGCAGAAAACCCAGCTTGGAAAACAGATCCTATGCAGTGACATGCAGTCTAGCAAAGACTACTCAGAATAGTAGAAGCTAGAATAGGCATTCAAAATCAGACAGTGAAGGAAGCCTGAACTGGAGGCTGGAACAGGTGGGAACAGCAACCAGAGCAACAGAAATTTAGAAACAGCCTTGGTAGTAGCTTCCCAAGAAGCTACTACCAAGCTGTAGGTTGCAGAGGGAGAGGGATACCAGGTAGCTCAGGAATCCAGCCACAATAACCAATTGTGAAAGACTGATTTTAGTATCAAATTTAGAGATGCAAGATACGTGACTAAGTGTACATATACAACTAAGCATAACTAAGAAGAGTGATGCTCTTGGCGTCTCTAAAATGTTTGGGTGGCTGAGTTAACATATGGGGGAATTATGGGTCCTTTGGAAAGATTTAGACTGGGAATGTGCAGGAAAGGTTCAGAGAAGGGTGATGGTTGCTTATTCAGAATTAGAATAGTGGATGGGCACTAGGGTGAAGTGTGAGATCTTGAGGATATTGTGTGGCTTGCTAAACATTGCAGCCTGTACTAAATGAGATTTTTGATAGCCGCTGCTGGGTGGGATCTTATGGAGAGCAGAGGAGAGGTTAAGCAAGAATACAAGGAACAGTAAAGTAGAAAGAGCCTACACAAATAGTCTTGGCCTCATTTTTTATTTCAGTGGGTCCTCCTGGACTCATGGCTTCTGCTGGAATAAGAAGAAACCATAGTTGGGGCCTTTAACTGATTTAGATTTATGTGTCAGATATGACTCTACTAGATCAAGGAAGTCCTGAAGATTGTAACTTACGCTGTAATCAATACAGCATACTCAGTGTAGGGCTATATAGAGTATGTTGGATTGCTGTAACATATTCTATGTAGAGCTTCTTCTTAAAATGAACTAAAAGCCGCAGTTGATTTCAAATGCAACCGTCAGGTATCTTACTATTGCAATGTTATACCTAACTTGCAATCTCTGCATTAGTTATCAGTAGGTTTCTGAACCCAATTAAATGTCCTGATTATTAACTGTAAAACAGAAAATGGTGTATTGCTGGGATATACACAGGGATCGGTGTTCTAAACATGATTCCACATGCTGCCTCTAGAGGTATGGCTGCAACTTCACATTTTGTAATGCACTGAAAATTTGTTTTGGTGAGTGGCCATTTAATTAAACTATGACTATGACTACTTGGAATTTTTAATAATTTGCAGTCCAGAGGGTTTTTTTAGATTTGAATGATATATAAATGCTATTAAGTAAGTAAATAAATTGTGAGCTATACAAATAACTTAATAAGATCATAATAGCGTTGTACTTCCAGAGAGTACAAGAACCATCATTTATTGAGTTAAGAAATGTTTCTGGATTGCTTCAAGGATAAATATTACAGCATTCATTCTATTACGCACACACACAAACACACATATATATTAAAATTTTATATACATGTAATATAAGCAGAAAGAGACAGCAAAGCTATCAGTGTCTCTGTCCATATCAAGTTGCAACTGGCTGGATATGATGAAAGAGAAATTCTGTGGCATGATACAAATGGATGACATCATACTTTATAAATCTTATCCATTCGCTCATCTTGATTGAACCCAAAACATAATAGCTGTGAAATCAACCAGAAACTCTGGCCATCCAGATACACTTGGAAATAGCCTAAGACCTGCAAATTAGAAAGCTTCAGAAAAGTAGCCTAGTTTTGGTGTATTGAAAGCCACAAGGACTCCAGAAGAATCAAAAACGTCTTGTTCCTCTATTTCTTGCTTGTATTTGCTTTTTTAAAAAAAAATCAGAAATATTGAGGCTGATTTGTGGAATCAAGATGATTTTGATTTAAAACAACACAGTTTTTTGTCTCGTGTGGTAACTTGAAAATAATCCAGTCAGTAGTAGGATTCAAAAAATTTTATTACTGGTTCTGTGGGTGTGGCTTGGTGAATGTGACATGGCTTGGTGGGTGTGACATGGCTTGGTGGGCGTGCCTTGGTGGGTGTGGCATGGCTTGGTGGGCATGGCAGGGGAAGGCTACTGTAAAATCCCCATTCCCTCCCCACTCCTGGGGGAAGGTTATTGCAAAATCCCATTCACTCCCCAGCCCACTAACCTACTTTCCAGCTCCATTTTCCTGTGCGGAGCAAGGAAAGAAGACCCGATCAACTGGGACTTGGGAGGCAGAGAAAAGATATGGGTGGGGCCAGTCAGAGGTGGTTTTTGCCGGTTCTCCGAACTACTCAAAATTTCCACTACTGGTTCTCCAGAACTGGTCAGAACCTGCTGAATACCACCTCTGAATCCAGTCCTTTTCAAAGTGCTAAGAAGCGTTTGTTAATTTTCTGCCTGTCCCCAAAGACTTATAACAGTTTATAAGGTAACCAGATCTTGGTTTTTCCAAAGTCTGAAAAGTAGTTTAGATTGTGACTTAGGGTGACTTGTCTAAGGCCACCTAGGAGCCCTATATAATAATTCCCCAACGAGCCTCTGCCCACATTGTATATAGGAAGATTAGAAGGTGTCTGTATGTGAGGGGAAGAATGTCAATTGTATGCTTATAGAAGACGGAGCCTCTCTGTTTCCCGCCAAACAAAGGAAACTCTCCACATAAGAGCAAGTAAGCCATACTATGCTACTGCTGTTGGTTTTTATGTAGATAAAGTTTATCAGCAATCACTCAATAGTAGTGTGTCATCCTGGATTGTTTCTTGTTTGAAAGTCTTTAGGGAGATGAAAGTAAAATAGAAACTAGTTGCTGATTGCTGAATCAGAGAGAAGGAGATTGAGCAAGTACGGAAATGGGAAAGCAGACTGAGATCTAGGTGTACTCAAAATTAAATTGGCAAGAAAAAAGAGATAAAGACAGAAAGAAACTCTGTGTATATGGACATATTCTGCAGTGATGTAAACAAAATTTAGATTTTCAAAATGTATGTAGTGATACATTAAAACTATTTTATAAAGGCTCATCTTTTATTATTAAACTGCAAAAAAAATCAGCACTGCTGGACATAAAAGAATCTTGCTTGACTTATATGCACCAAGAGGAAGTCATCTCTAGTTGTGATGAGCAACTCACAAATCAAATCAAATCGATCAATGGCAATCCTCCATAAAGCCTGCATGGAAATTTTTGATAGCATATAGCTCTTAGTATAGGCATTCAGTAAAGCTGTGTACTAAAAGATATTCCATTTTTGTCCCAGATAAGGCCTTCTCTGTAGCTTTTCCCTCAAATTCTGTACTTTCCAGTTGTTTCTAAATTTTGTTTTTGCCCAGTTCACCTCAGTTCATTTTTGTCTTGTAATTCTGACCTGAGGCTGGAAAATATAGGAGGGCAAAGTATGTCTATTATTGCTGCAAATGTTGCATCCCCAGCCATTTCTATTATTTTTGCCAAGTTTGTTTCTGATGTTGGAAGTTCACTCAGCTGGAGTGGGGAAAAAGAAGAGTGTTGGGAAGTTCACTATATGTGGGTGTGATCCTGACATGTATCAGCGGCCTGCCAATTCTTGCTCTGTTCAGCCTTTCCCAATCCAATGCCCTTTGCTCTTCCAATGATGTGAGGCTGCCGTTCCCATTTTTTTTTTTTTTTGCCAGCCTAGCAAAAGTCCATGCTGCTGAGAATTTGGAGCATTTCATTCAGAGTACCTTTGGAGGGCATCAGGATTAGGAATTCCTCTGGAGGTCTTTGGACTGATTTTTAGTTTGATCCGGTCTTATTTTCTACCCCGGTCTTTCTGTGTCTTTCTAGTCATTTAAGCCTTGCACATTTTAAACGATGGTCCTATTTCAAAACTTGCTCCATGAAATAGTGTGTTGGAGAATATTGTGGAAGATAATCAACAGATTTGTGAAAAATGCATGGTTGCTACCCACTGTTTTGTAGCATTGCTTCTCTAGCATTCTGGCATGTGTAGGAACATTTTGAACAGCAGCCCGGTCAAAGAAAGAGGGCTTGTCAGTATTTGCAGTATGTATATATTCATAGGATTATAGTGCCCCAAATAGGGCTGCCACTTTCCTAATGTTCTTTGGAATGTAGAAATTACATACCTATTTATTCAAGCGCTAGTATTTTACATAGATTACATGTTAGAAATGACTAAATACTCACCTAGTTTTAACAAGTTGGGGAAGGCTGGGTCTATGGAAAATCTTTGTGATAAAGGCAATCCTCAGTACTTAATTCAGAGTAGGAGACAAGTTGAAATTCAAGAAAACATTAAATTGTTATGGGTGAATACAACCTGAACTTCACAAAAGACTGTTTATAATCTAAAGTGCGTGTTTCAACTTGAATGAACAACAAAGTTTATGTAATGAGTCACTTCTGCACACTGCATCAAAATTTCAGACAATATACATTACCCCATCAGTCTTGTTTATCCTTTGGTACTGTACATTGGTTACATACCAAACCTCCAGAAGTAAAACCCACACAGAATAGTTCACATTCAGCCACAGTTGGAAAAATGATGCATTGTGCATCAGGTGACACATAATTGCTGAGGATTTTGTTATCACCGTCTTCATCCTGTTTGGAATATGGTTAGCAAGACTCTGAACAAAAGCCAGAAATGAAACCAGAATTTTCTTGCCAAAATTGCCAATCAGAAATCTTTGGGGAATAAGCAAAACAGGATGACAAAAGTATCTTCTGGTTGTGCTCCTCAGCATGCTGCTTTTGAAGGTTTACTTTCTACCATTTAATCATGCCCAATTCTTGGAGATTGGCTGGACAAGCCCCTGCAGTTTTCTTGGCAAGGTTTTTCAGAAGAAGTTTGCCATGGCCTCCTTTCTAGGGCTGAGAGAAAGTGAATGGTCCAAGATCATCCAGATGGTGTTGTACCTAAGGCGGCACTAGAAGTCACAATCTCTTGGTTCCTAGCCTGATGCCTTAATTAGTATATGAAACTGGCTCTTCTAAACTGATTTCAAATAACCATAATTAATAATTTGGCTATTTCCTTTTTAAGTAGCAATACATAGACAACTCTTTTTGAAAAAAAAAACCGAACAAAGTTGAACCTAGTTAATGTTTGGATGGGAGACCACTGGAGTAGCCCAGGATTATAGCCTAATTAAATGTCACACACATACAGACAAGTGATAGATGGTAGCAAACATCAACTTGCTTTGATTTCGTTGCTGAGGAGAGTATGTGGATGTCCCTATGTATACTAACCAGGAAGAATTAGTGTCAACTTGACAAGCTTAATCGTATTCCTTTTCCTTTTCCTACAGTCGTTCACTAATGTACTGCAAACTAACAATTCCCAAGCACTGCAGCTTTTCTCATTCAATAGGAGGAATTGTTCCATTCCTCTGAACCTTTTGTTTTTCTGTATTGTCTTTTTCAATGTCAGCAATCACCCTGCCAACAGATAAAAGTTCTGCAGTATGAGAATCTTCGATATTCAAAATCATAATTCTTTCTGCAAACTGTAGTATATGCATTATTATATTTTCATTACAACAGATGAGCACCAGATGCAAATGCTCAGAATAATAAGAGTTTTGTAGTTAACATGAATCTACTGATAAGGGGTGGGTTTACCCTCTGAGTCAGATGTGTTTATACTACTTTAGTAATTTATACTTTATTTTCTTTATAGTCTTTTTCTTACTCAAGCTCAGAAATAATATTTAACATGTAGTGAGTATAACAATGCAACAGCCAGACAAGCAGAAAGTATTAAGAAATAAGGCAGAGCTCCTGATAGCATGGAATCCTGTACCTCTATTAATTCTAAAATTTGTGCAGGGCTTTGGCATTGAAGGGAAATAGTGTGTGGGGGTGTGTGTGTGTGTGTATGTGTATGTGTATGTGTGTGTGTGTGCATGTGTGTGCGTGCGTGTGTACATGTACATAAGGGCAGAAGCATTTGTGCAGCCTTGTCAGCAACTCCTGATAGTCACTGTGTCTTTTCATGAGTTCTTGCGGACCTTAGCAGCAGCATAATCCTGAAAAATGATGCAGCTGCTGTAAGAAATCAGCTACTTATGCATATGTTGCTGGGTGCTCCACAGTATTTCTTCCCATTAAAATCTAGAGCACTTCACAAGTTTAATAATGCATACTATTTCAAGAGCTGAAAACTATGTCAACATGCAAATAAATCAAATTGTGTTGATACGAGCACATTCTACGATCCTAAGAATAGATATTATATGAGGCGTCTTGCCAAAAGTACTACCAAATAATGCATATTTTGAATTTCTGTTCCTATGTGTGTGCTGATACCATTAATTTTGGCAGCTTCACTGTTAGTATTGATCCAGGAATAAGTATAGACTGTTCCAGAACTGTCTTTTGCTAAAATGTTCCTATTATTAGAGATGAGGTTGACAGAAAGCTAGGTTGTTAATTAAGCCAAATACTCTTATGAAGCAGATCATATATTTTTTAGATTGTTTCTTATAAGCAAACTATATTGGAATCTAAAGGATTATTTTGAAAATGTTTAGAAGCCCCATTGAGTTTGGTGGCATTTATTCTTGTATGAGAATTAGATTACAGTTTTTAAGCATTGTAAATAACATACTGTCAGAACAATTCTATGCTCATCTAATCGAGGAATAAGGTGTATCAAATTGGTGGCAGTTATTTCCAGATAAATGTATTTCAACCTTTGTCTTCTATTATTGCTATGGTTGCTTGTACCAGGGACTAGGGCAGTGGTGGCTAACCTTTTTAGGCTCTTGTGCCAAAAATTGTGCTCGCATGCAAGCACCCAGAAGACAATGTGCGTTTTAACAGTGCTGGCTAATTCAAATCTTCTTTTAATAGGGTTTATTTATTAAATATGCATCCTGTCTATTCTCTAGGACAGCGGTCGCCAACCGGTGGGCCGTGAGAAAATTTTGTTGGGCTACAGAGAAATCTCACCCCCAGAGCACCCCCCAAAGCAATTAATCCAGGCTGCGCAAAAACACAAGGCTGCTCAGCCCACATGGCCTGCGGGAACCCTCCTGGCCCACTCACTCCTTACCCGGAAAACTTGTCTGCTAAGTTGCTATTTTTCCTTTTCCGATCATCATCTGTTCTGCTGTGCTGGGAGATTTAGATTAGCTAGGAAGCAGGAAATGGTTGGATTTCTTGCTTTCTAGCTAAGGACAGCCGAACCTCCCTTAGGACTGAAGGTTTGCTTGCAAGCAAATTCAGTGCAGGCTCACAGCAAGCAAATTTGAGAGACTGAGCTAGCTGATGGCAGATCTATCACTGAATGATTCTGTGAGCAACTCAATCTGCCTGCTTTGCCTGATTTTGGATAAAAATTGCTTTTTTATATAAAAAATTCAATATTTACATACATGGTGTGTTGTGAATTAATTTTGTGAGTTTGCTTGCAAGCAAATTTTATGTGACAGACTGAGCTAGCCAATGGCAGATAGATAGATTTCTGAAAGAATCTGTGATTCTGTGAGCAACTCAATCTACCTGCCTGCTTTGTCTGATTTGGGGTAAAAGTTGCTCTTTTTTATAACCAATTCAATATTTATATAAATATTTGTAATATTTACGTACAAGCCATGCCCAACCAGTCACATGACTACCAAGCCACACCCACAAATTAGGCCACACCCACAGAACCAGTTAGTGGTCCCTGGGATCTAAAATTATGTGTTTGGTGGTCCCTGAGGTCCAAAAGGTTGGTGACCCCTGCTCTAGGAACTCAAGGTAAGGATCTCTGTTCATGTTAGTCTCAGTGCTCCACTGCTGCATAATAGCAACCCTATGAAATTAGAAATAGAAATGGGAAAAAAATACAAAGTCATTCAATTAGTTTTCATAGCTGGTCCTACATTAACACATTAACCATTATACTATACTACTCTAAAAAATGAGGGGGGGGGTGATTTGTGCCAGAAACTATGCATACTAATTAGACAGTTCATATTCATGATATATCACAGCTGCAATTCCCATGACGCCCAGTAAATATATTACATCAATTTTTATGGATGCCTAAACCTGCTATTGTCATGCCTAGACTGGGATGCTGGCTAGAAACTTAGTCATGTTGGGAAGTTTGAGTCCTGATCAATGCTGTTGATTTCCCAGAGCACACTCAGAGTCCTAAAACAATTCTTGATTGCTGAATGGGGAGAGACAGGAAGAGGTGATTTCAAAGAAAAGTTGATTTGGCTATAAAGCATGCAAATATATACAAATGTGACCTCAGTTCTAGACTGCAAAAATATGGACCACCAGTAGGTGCAACAAAGTGATAAACCATTCTTTATCATTCTACTGGTATCTAGTCATGATCCATTGTTTTACACCCTAGATCTAATAGTTTAGTCTTCTAGACTGTTTTCTTTCTCATATCTAATCTGAGTCTCAGACCACATTTGGGAGAGTAATTGGTAAATAATGCTCCTACTAATAGAGAAAGTAAAATAGAAGGAATCTCCCAGTTGTTGCTCTTAAATTGTCCAATGTGAAAGTTTTAAAGACATCACCACTCAGCAAAACCAAATAAGGGCAATTTATGCTGGCACTGCCCAAAACAAATATTGATAAAGACATAATTGGGCTGTGAAGAAAAGCTCAGTGAAAGAAGATTCAGTGTCTGAATCAGCATTAAATTATTTAAACCCATTTAAATGCCCGTATCAGTAATTCAGAAGTTTATTCAATGCGAATTTAATCTCAAGAAAATGTGAATCATAGATCTGAATTGCTTCCACCTGAAGCTCAGCAGGCCAGATGATGTAATGGGACAAAGCTTCTCCCTTATGCATTGTTACTAACAGCCTTACTGCTTCAAAAGATTAAAAGTCGGTAGCACCTTTAAATCCACACAGGTTTGTAATTAATTGCAGGAACTTTTCTAAGAATTAGATTGCGTATTTGAAGTGTAATTACACTACCTTTTTTTTCAACTAGGAACTAAAAATACTCCCTGCAGTTTCTGAACTTCTGCTGACTTCTTAAATTTTCTGCCACTGTTTTTGCAAATGTAATCACTTCATTTATGGAACCTTGAAAGAAAGCCAAGGAGCACTAAAAAATGATAGTACTTTCATTTCAACTTACCTACCAGGCATATTGGTCACATTATTAGTTTGTTTTCATGATCAATCGTCTCCCAGGAATAACATTAAGAAGAGTTTTAGAATACAATTTTGCCAATGCAAAAACTGAAAGATGCTCAGAATTTCTAAAAAGAGTCTTGCTTATTTGTCAAAGCAAGTTAATCATATTACACTAGTGCTAATTATGATAATATAATTATAATATAAGCATGACATTGTATTTTACAGAGGCCCATTGTAGGCAGCAAAACAATATTTCTGGATAATATCTGACTCTTTATTAAATCACACTATAGTCTGTCTATCTGCCTGCTGATTTATTTATTCAGTCAATGTAGGCAGTCACCCAATTGACCTGCAGCTCAGGGCGGCATACACAAATAAAGCCACACACAATGGAACAACAATAGGGATAAACATTTGTCTAAAAACAATTCAAATACAATAATGGAAGGCACCAGAACTCTGGGTGCAGTGTCTGGCGGAAAAGCCAGGTCATAAGACCCCTTTCAAAAGGCAGGTAGCGTCAGGACTAACCTGAATTTCAAGTATAACTTCTAGGTCTGGCCAGATGACGCTGCTTAAGTGACGGCACCTAGAGCATGTCCACTCTGTCAAGTTTTATCCGATGGACAGAAGTAATTGCAGGCAAGCAATCCCACAGATAAGCAGGCCCTGTGCCATAAAAAGTGGCTTTATGAATCACAACTAGTTCTTGAAAATCTATATGGAAGCATATGGACATACAGCTTGTAAAATAGCAGTATTACATGGGCACTCTAAGGTACGCTTACAACCCTTTGTGCCACTGCACTGCAGATGAGCTGTCCATTTCCAAGTTATAGTTATCCAGATCAGTAGTCACTAAGATAGAAATGACTCTGGGAAGGGTCTCCCAGTCCAAGACATTGTAATTTTCAATTGTAAGTAACAATGGTTGCAAAGCAGGTCACCACATATCCTTGCCAGATTTTATGACCTTTTTTGGGGAAGTTGTTAAGTGAATGTGGCAGTTGTCCAGCCCACATGGTACTCATAAAGGGAACATTAAGCAAACCACTAGGGGGAAGTTTTTGCTGGAAATTGGAAGTAAATCCCAATGGCAAAAAACATAATAAATTGCAGTCATCTGGCAATGGGGTGCGGCAGATGGCATGAATATGGGTGAGTTACCGAATGTCCAAAATGTGGTCACATGATCACGGGGATTGGTATACATTAGAACTTTGAATCTGGATCACAAGCCCCTTTTTGGGGGTCCACCATAACTTTGAACAGTCGCTAAAAGCCATAAGTCAAGAACTACCTATATCCCAGATGCTAAAAAATTATTTACTTCTTTTGAATACAAATATAGATCCCTCTCCCAATTTTTTTCTTTCAACTTTAAATACTAAATGCAAATTAAGTAGTACTACCATGGTCTGTTTTTCTCTGATGTTTGAGAGAAGTGGATGGCTGAAGACATTCTTCAAAGGAAATAGTTTCATTCGTCTTCCAAGTCCTCTGATATTGACCAGAATCAAGTAATACTATGTTAAGAAATGTCCACTGAAATATTTTTACAGGTTTGTTTGCTTGTTTTTGAAATAAATCATAAGTTGTTAGGACAGGAAAATGATCAAGAATAGAGGTGGCTGGGAGAAAATTGCAAAAGAAATCATGGTGGGCTTCTCACTTGTACTGCAAACTTTGGTCTGAGACTTTGCCCAGAGGAATTTTAAGAGCAAATACTTTGCACATGCTCAGAGGTGATTTTATACTTGCATTTTAGGATGTGCATCCAGTACTGAAAATTTATTTATAATCTGAGGCCTGATGTATTGTGGTGTGAATTCACAAAGGCAAGAAATTAAAGAGGGGAGATGGCTTGTTTACAATTAGAAAGGGAAGGGGAAGGGAAGGTTCTGAAATAGAATGTGTGTGTGTGTGTGAAGAGTTCTTGAAAGGAATGTAAGGAATGGGTTGTTTTGTGGAATGGAACAAAATGAATGGTTTTGTTTCTGGCAGCACACATAAAGATTAATACCTCTTTTCTAGGCCCAGTAGTACTGGATTTTAAGTTGATGTAATATACTACCCCTTGTACGTCTGGTTTTTCCTATTCTCTTTTTTAAAATCCAGTCTTCCAAATATATAAAATCAGTTGTACATATAATGTTATATCATTGCTAAATTTTCTAAATTTATGTGATTATAAATATGCATATTATACTTCTTGCCAATTCACAAGAGTCCCAGTAAATTATGCAACGCGTATTTTATACAGGACCTTATTCTAATGCATTGCAAAAATGGGGAAAATATTTTATTACTCTTGTCAACCTACTGTTACTATGAAGCTACTTCACATGTGTACACTTTAACCAGCACCCCCATTATTCAGTGTCTAGATCTTTCATTTGTTTCATTCTTCATCAAGCAGTAATTGACAAACAGGTCATTTATTTACTGAAATGACCTGTAACGCAGTTCAGCCATAGTGACCCACATAATCTAGACCAGGAGTGTCTAACTGGCAGCCCACAGGCTGGATGCAGCATATGCAGGCCACGCCCACCCCAGCTCCGTGAAGGGAAAAACGGTTGCAAAATGTCACGTGACGGCAACATGACCGTGCAAGTTTGACGCCCGTGATCTAGGCTTAAATGTTAAAGCATGTAATTAGGAGTGCTCCCTGGTGCTCCCTGGTGCTCCCTGAGCTTGATCGTTTTCTTGCAGACGTTTTATTACCCAGTGAGGTAACAACATCAGTTCTTGCTGACTCTGTACTGCTGTTTATTTGATGTTACCCTTTTCACAAAGATATCTTTTGTATCTTTATTATAGCAAAGCATACCATGGAAGATCTTGTACCTTCAGTGTTTTATCTGCCACTTCTGACTTCACACTTGGGAAAAACTGAACCGGAGGAGGGCCAGACTCCCATCGGAATGATACTCCACCCACGTGCTCATTCTAATAGCCATGCTAGAGGCAGAAGTAGCATGTCCATCTCTGATCATTTTCTGGTACAAAGATTATGGGTAGAGTCCCATTCTTGTTTTTATTGTTCCAAAGCAAACAAAGCACATAGTGCTTTGTGATAAGTGCTAGTCTGTGCCTTGGCAGTGCAGCTGGGGAACAATTCTTGGTATTCTTCCCAATTTTGAAGCTGGGAAAAGAGAGGCAATCACCTTGCCATTTGCCGGGTGATCTGTATTCATCTCTGAAGCTTCAGACTTCATTGCTTCTAATAGTAGAGCTTATTAACTTTGCCAGTGGGTAGCATTGCTTTGGCAGATGTGGAGAGTGGAATTTTCCTCTGCCAAGTTTGGCTCCTTTTATTTTCGATTTAATTTCTTTGGTGTTATATATTCTCTAAATATGTATTTATGTGCACATGGATTAGTTTAAATCTGTTTAGTTGAGGGCATAATATTCTTCTGAAACATACTTTCGAAAGCTCTGCCATATATTTTTGTAGGAAAAATGCCCTTGGCCTTGCTTCATTGGGTTTTAAATACTTTCATGATCTTCTCCTTGATCTTGTATTATTTTTACATTATGTATGTGTGTGGAGAGGGGAAGATATAGTTTATTAGAAGAAAAACCTCTACACAAAGCACCTTTTCATTATCATCTACTTTTCAGGTTATAGATTTTCTGCCCTGGGTTCACTGACTTCTTTGCTGGGTCAGTAATTCCAAAGGTATAACGTGAGACAATAAAGGATGTAAATGCCATATAGTACTTGAGTATACTTGACTTGCTTATCCCTTGCCTAATGTTCTTTTATTTGGAGTGATCTGCATGCATGACTTCAAATTGCACTTCAGATAATACATTGGCCTTGCAATCACCCAATAAACTTACTAGAGGGAGTTCACTCTCTCTTGCATAGAAATGTCATGGTTTTCAACTGAGAAACTTTGGAAGGCATGTAGTTACTGCTATAATGTCTGTTTTATTCTGATGTGTGGTTCTCTGTGTTTTTTTCTTTTCTATCTCCCAATTTATGTTTGCTTGAAAGCATGTAAGGCAGGACTGTCAAACTTGCAGCCTGCGGGGGCTGGGTGTTTTATGTGATGGCCACGCCTGGTTTAGTGAAAGGGAAAAAAAGTCCCGATACGTCACGTGACGTCACTGTGATGACATGAGTTTGACACCCCTGGAGTAAAATAACCAAGCAGAGAGAAACTAGGCCATTTTTGTTTTAATTCCTCTTACCCAGCCACAGGACTCAAACTTACAGTTAACCTAAGCAAGGAATGAAAGAATAATGAAACTAATCCCTTTTCCCTGCAAGCTATTCCTGAGTGATTGAAAGCAGTATCATGACACTCTTCACCAGGCTAATGAAAGCAGAGGAACACACTCTTTGCAGCCATGTAGCCTCTCCTTCCCCCTTCTCTCAGATCTGACTGTTATCATGCCTTATTAGCTATTACCTTGCAGCCAAAGCTGATATTACACTAAGAGCAAGTTCTCATCAAAACAACATGAAAATGGTGCCTAAATTAACGGTCCTGCATAAAGATGAAAGTGTAAAACCCAGTTCAACCAAAAGTAAAATGTGCTGATCAGTTGGCTGCAGTCTTTACCAGGATCTTCAATTGGTCTTTATTCCATCTTGTTTGAAGGCTTCCACCATTGTTCCACTGCCAAAGAAGTTCCCTATCAATAACCTCAACGATTACAGACCAGTGGCACACACTCCTATCATCACGAAGTGCTTAGAGAAATTGGTCTGCCAGCACATCATTTCTGGTCTTCCGCCTACATTTGAAAAATACCAGTTTGCATACGGAAGAAACAGATATACAGAGGACACTATAGCCATCACTCTTCACACTGCTCTGACTCATCTAGAACAGCACGGGGGCTATGTGAGGATGCTTTTTGTAGATTTTAGTTCTGTGTTTAACACAATTCTTCCACATAGACTAGTGTCTAAACTTCTGGACCTTGGCCTTTCTTATTCAATCTGCCTTTGGATTATGGATTTCCTGTCTGGCCACTCACAGAGGGTCAGATTAGCCCTCTTCAGCCCTTATTCTTAACACTGGGTTGTGTGTTGAGTCCTTTACTCTATACTCTTTATGTGCATGACTGCATTCCCACTCATGCTAGTAATACTATTGCTAAATTTGCACATGGTACAACAGTGGTGAGACTCATCTATGGGGGGATGAATCTGCCTATTGAGATGAGGTGGACCAGTTGCTTTCATGGTGTGGAGACAATAACTTGGTCCTCAACACCAATGAGACCAAGGAGCTTATAGTGGACTATAGAAGGAACAGATCAGACATCCAGCCAGTAGTGGGATTCAGATTTTTTTTACTACCGGTCCTGTTGGTGTGACTTGGTGGGCGTGGCAGGGGAAGGATACTGTAAAATCTCCAGTCAGAGGTGGTATTTGCCGAACTATTCAAAATTTCCGCTACCGATTCTCCAGAACTGGCCAGAACCTGCTGAATACCATCTCTTCATCCAGTCCTTGCTTATCAATGGAGATCAAGTGGAGCAACTGGCCAGTTTTAAGTTTCTGGGTGTTACCATAAAAGAGGACCTGACCTGGGGTGCTCACATTGCAGCACTGGTCAAAAGGGCCCAGCAGAGATTATACTACCTGACGCTTCTTAGAAAACAACAACTAAATGAGAAACTGCTGGTGACCTTCTACTGCTGCACCATAGAGAACATTTTAACATACTGCACCTCTGTATGGTTTGCCAATTGCACAGTGGCAGATAGGAAAGCACTCCAGAGGGTTAATGTCATTGCCCAGAAGATCATTGGTTGCCCTCTCCCCTGTTTGGAAGAGCTTTATAGCTCCCGCTGCCTTAAGAAAGTTCAAAACATTCTCAAAGATCCATCTCATCCTGGGAACCCTTTTTTTTGAACTATTACCATCTGGCAGACAGTACAGAATAATAAAAACAAGGACAAATGGGCTGAAAAACAGCTTCTATCCCAGGACAGTAGCTCTTTTGAATTCTGCTTTATAGTGCAGTGTTGGGGTTTTTTGGTTCAATGTGTGGAGGGTGAAGGATGTGTGTTTGTGTTATTTTCATGGTCATGCTCATGATGTGCACTGAAGATGGTATTTGATTTCGTTGTATGAGGTACAATGACAATAAAGAAAACTAAACTAAACAAATCCATTCTTAACTATGGAAACACTTAGGACCAGGCACACATTGTCTCAGCCCAAGTTTAGAAGGATGAGTCACTTTCTTGTGAGATGGACAGCTATACAAATATGATAGGCAGAAGACATTTGATTTCTACTTACAGCGTGAAACAGTATTACTACAAGAAGTATACTGTGTGGAATTTCAAGATTTTTTATTTATATAGTTGTAGTTTTGCACAATTGGAAGATCCTCATTGAAATCTTATTTTGAAAAGATATTTTGGATATTTTTCTTTTATTTTTGAGATGGGGTAATGTTTTTACTTCAAAGGAACTATATATTCCTAATAAATCTTGTGTCCTTCCTAGTTCTTATGGCTGGTTTATATAAATTCAAAGTTAATTCTCTATGGCTTTTCCTGCCAAGGTTTCTTTTTCTATTAAAATATACAGGATTTTAATGTATATTTTAAGAAGAAATATCTGAAACTCAAAGGGATGATTAATAACTTGGATTTTTTCATGCTTATATCTACCTCACTTTCTGATGTCTAAGGGATTCTTTTGATCATCAGCTCTAATCCAGATAAGAAAGGGAAAAAAAATACACCATTGATCTTGCATTATAAAATTGATTTTGCCTATTTCCTTGTATATCAGCCACTGAAGACTATGTGTAATTTAGCAATATTCCCATACATTTCTTCAGCATGGTGTTTCAACATGAGGACTGTGCAGCTATTTGCCATCCTTCAACTCCCTGAAGAGATTTGCACTTGGTAAAATTAAGGAAACAGATTGTCACACAGCTTAATGAGCATTGAGCAATGGGCCCTCCTACACTTGTTTAAATAGGAAACACTTATAGATATAATTATGAGTGCACAAGAACTGTTACTATTTGTCATTGGCAGAGCAAATTACTAAGAAATAGAACAAGACCTTATGTATTAGATGAAACAAAAGGTTTCAGATGGCTCCATAAAGGTTGATAATGATTATTGAGTCTGTAAAATTTGGACATTGGTATCTGAAATGTTTAGGAAGTCATTTTAAAGTATTGTCTTGCGATAGGCCCCTATCTGCTTCAGTGTATAAAATGGCTTGGGCCAAAACTGGTAAGAGATAAACATATATTACTTCTGCATATGAGCATGTACGCTCTCACACACATATGATTATTTAGAAAGATGTATAACTAAAGGAAACTGTAAATAAATTAAATCTCTAATTGGTTAGGGTGTGGGAAGTGCGGATAAAAGCATAAAGGAAAGTCTTTGAAATCTTTGGATTAAGAAGGAGGTGACTTAATAGACATTTAATTGCCATTCTGATGTTGAAAAAGTCACAAATTACAATTTTCTAGACATCTGCTGAGTAGAATATCTCCAGTTTATTAAGTTTGAGACATATTCCTTGTTAGGTTGCATTGTTTTCTCTCTGAAAGAGTGATGCAAGCCATAGATAAAGCTTTTGTTTTGCAGCTGGCCTGGTTATTGCCTTGTGACTCTCTTCAGGGATTACTAAAAAAAAACAATAACAGACTGTTTTATAGAATTGAAAAGGGCAACAAAGCCCTTTATTGAGTGATCTTGCCAATATCATAAGAGTGTATCCATAGGAAGAATGGTGTATGATTGGCATAGAACCATTCAGCTGGCTGAATCATTCCTGAAAGGTCATCAGGGGCCATGTGGCACCATAATATCATCAAATTCATGACATACCCTAGTACAACTGTTGAATGACATCCAGTCATTGCTATTGTAACATTGCTTCAGGCTCTGTGATTGCTTTAAGAAATAAAAGGAAGCTTGGGTTTATTTGCTGATAATGTAGAATTTCTGAGGTGGGCGGTCTTTGTTCAGCAAGGAATTCTATCAACAGGGAAAAAAAAATCTCAGTTTGATAGGTAGAAGTTGTTGGTTACTATAACAACAGTAGCATATCTATTTGGGTGCTCACATGTTCCTTGTTCCAGTTTCTAAATATAATCTTAATCTCACATGGTATATCTGGTGCCATGGAAACCAAATGTTCTATAAAGTTGCAAGAAACAACTAAAATTTCAGCTACATGAAAAGTAAAGAGTGCTGAGGAATGATGTGGACATTACCATAGTGATAAAATTATTCTTCATTTCCCATATGAGACCCCAAAATATTGTTTGTTTGGAAGAGTAGGAGAGAGAGATTTATTGGATCATGTGACTACAAACAATAACATTTACATAGTTGTCCATTTATTGTTTGTAATGTGTTGTATTACAGTCTGAGACAGATATGTTCTAAGTATTGATCATTTTTGTTATCTGAATAATAAGCTTCTTTATATTGAATCAGGCTATCGGCTTCCATAGGCCAGGATTCACAATACTTTATTGGTTTTTCTTTTTCACTCTTGCCCCAGTAGTACTTTTCTACTTGAAGGTGCAGAAAGTTGAACTGTCTGCAAAGCACAGGTGGTCTAATCTTGGTCAGCTCATTTTCAGCACCTGAAATTTTGAGATGGAAAGGATTTAGGTCAGCTTGTCCCAGTTTGAGTTGCATAATATTTTCAGCATCACTGAAAGAACAACCAGAAATAATCTGCATTACACACTGTGCTACAAACAAGAAATTGAAAAAAAATTAGGGTTTTTTTCATGCCAGAATTCTTTGGAAGACAGTAAGTGCTACACTTCATGTAATAAAATATATTAATATGTTTTATACAGCCAATAAGCACCAACCACTTAGCTCAGACCTAAAGTGTATTTAAACCAATTATCTATTCCTAGATCCCTATGGGAAGTCTATAACACATGAGTATAATAGCATCTCCTTGCCCATGATCCCTAGTAAGTCGTGTTTAGATATATTACTGGCGCTGAATGTGAATATAATTTATTTTCACTGTGCCTGGTAGCTCTTGATAGCTATATATTTCACAAAATTGTCTAATCCCCCTTTAAAGCTGGAAGTCACTTTTATTTACAATGAAAACTCACAGTTTAGACTAGATACACATACCCCAATGGTTCATGGTTTCACTGATATAACTTTACCTAAACAGAAGAAACAGAACAAGTGAACAAAAAGAGCAGTGGGAGCAGGAGTGACTTCCACCTTCCTGCCGTTTTTTTCTACTGAAGGACCTAAGGAATAATAATTCTTTTGTTTTGTTGAATTGAAAGATAGATTCAAGTTAGATAGATACAGTGGATGTAAAGTCTACACACACACACACACACACACACACACACACACACACACAAACATTAAAATGCCAAATTTTTGAGATATAAAAAACCAGACCAGGATAAATCACTTCAGAATTTTTTCCACATCTAATATAACCTATAAATTGTATGATTCAATTAAAAAAACAAACTAAAATCTTTTAAGGGGAAAATTAAAAAAAAAAAAACCCTTATAGTAGCATGCTTCCCTAAAAGTGCACACCCTTAAATGAATACTTTTTGAAGCACCTTTTGATTTCAGTTTGTTTTTCAATTGAACTATACAACTTACAGGTTATATGAAAGAAAAAAGCAGCTCCAAGTGGAAAAAAAATCTGAAATGATTTATCTTTTTTTTGCAGTCTAATGGCTAATGGCTTTACTATGTTGGCTAAAGTATAATGTCTTTAGACAACCTTCACCACCAAAATTTAGAAAAATGTTACATATTGTTTGAAAGCTTTATTTATAGTGAACCAAATAATCTGTTATATAAAGGGCTGGGAAATGTCTATGTTGTGTTTTGGTTTGTGTTTGTAGCTTTTTAAACTATTGAACCTGATGCTTCAGATTTCAGTGGTCAGCCTGGTAGTATGTGTCATATTTGTTCTTTTTCTACAGATTAATAACATGTCTATGTATATGTGCCTTGCATGTACATATGTACATCAAGGTGAATCTCAAAGTTAAGTCTTAGAATAAGGTCAAACAGTGCTTTCCCCTTCCTGATTTTCAGAATTGTTATCATAAAAATAAAGCAGAAATTGTTGTAATGGTAACATTGTGGTAAAATAAATCCAGTGATATGAAGTACTTTCCATTTTTATACCTTCTTTGTTCATTACTTCACTTCAAATATGAGATATAATTGAGACTAGCATGAAATACTTACACATTTCATATACCTTATATCCATAAGATGATGCCTATTTAGTTAAGAAGCATTTTACTTATTATATGTGGAAGCAACACTGAATTGGCATTTAGCGGATACTCAGAAGAGAACAGCATATCAATTATTCTGGTATTTCCAAATATTTGTTGTATTCATAATTAACTGTTTAAGTAAAAAGTTAAAGAAGGTGAAGCAGTCCCTGTAGATTTTACTCTGCTAGTTATTGCTGATGATAGGGGTAGTTCTCATCCCCATTTCAAGGCCATTGAGCCAGTGCTGTCCAAATATACATTTCCATAGTCATGTGGCCAGCATGACATCACAGAACACTGTTACCTTCCTGCTGAAGTGGTACCGATTTATCCACTTGCATTTGTATGCTATCAAACTTCAATTGGCAAGAGCTGGGATGAAGATGGGAGACCACCTTGTCATGTGGAACTCCTATCTTGAACTTGGGCTGCCGGCTTTCCAACTGACTAGCCCAGCATCTTAACCACTTAGCCACCACACCGCTCCTAAATGTTTAAGTATAGTAAGTAAATTATTATAGTATGTAAATTATTAAACGTTTAAAAGCATTGCTTTGTGCTAGCAATATTTCACACTTCTAGAGTATTGTATTTCCTACACATCTCTTTATATCTAGATTTATTTGCAAAATTGGCCTTGGATACTAGTGAACTTTTAGGATTAGCCACCTCATAGTGGAAAATATATTCCCTTTATGAACACACAGATGTTTCCTCTTTAGGATCCCTGTGTTCTATGAGGGGTTTCCTGTAAATGAGAAGTATCTTTTTCTGTTGAGCAAGTGTTGAACTTTCACTGAGAAGGGTATTCTTTTCAAGATGAATCAGGAAATCATGTGAAGCCATTTCCGTGGCAGATTCATCTGAGGAATCAGCGTATGCAGCACTAGTCATTGTCATGACTAATTTATTTTATAGAACAAAATTCTATAAAATGTATCAATCTGCTACTGACCAAGGAGAATACTAATGGGTATATGCGATAAAATCATTATTAAAGTATGACACAACCACTGAAAATATAGACTTCGTGGAGGTTTTTTGTTCTTGTGCTTACTGTGGATGAATAAAAAAAGGGAGAATATAAAAAGCGCCAGAATATAAGAAAGCACCAAAAGTATCCTTTTTGGACAGGATATTTCAAATAGTTGGTGGAATGACCACTGATAAGGCCATTTCTCTTTCCAAATTAATGATTTACACTCGATACAGATGTATAAGATACCTTTGGAGGCTTTTTAATCTCTCTGTCTTTCTTTTTTTGTCATAGAAGGTTACAGTACTTTTGATTTTGAGCTGCCAGACATAAATAGCATTTAAATAAATTGATGCTGAAGTATCCTCTCTATGCGGAAACACTTCAAATGGAATCTTATGTTACATTTGAAATTTCAATTAAAAAGATTAGTTGATGGTTGGTTGATTTATTTGAGTCATAAGGTGTTTGAGTTGTTTCTCCTTCCTAAATTTCTGCTCCTGATTTCAAAATGATCATGTTAAAATCTTTTTCAAAAAGCAAAACAAAATAAATCTCAGTTGGAAAATACACTATCAACATGATAAAGCTGACAGAGAGATAAATATTTTCAAGAGGTTTAAAACAGAAGTTTACATTTATCATGAAAGGACAATTGCAGTTTTGGACACAGTTCATACTGACTTTTTAAAATGTGGAAACTGTAACCAACATAAGATGATGTACATCTCATGTATATTGCATCAATACCTGAAGTTATGGAATTGTTGAATGTTAGGTTGGTAGCATCCTTGGGAGCTTTGCCTTCAGCTCTTTTGTATCTTAAGTACTTTTCTGACAATTAAAAGGTTGGCAATATCCTGCTGATAGTAGAGTTTATTAACAGTTCAAACTTTCAGTATCACTGTAATATAATATATTGAGGAATTGGACAGTCATTTTTCCACACAAATTAATGCCATAAGATCTACAAATGGTTGTTGTGTTTTTTCCAGGAAGTGTGGAATCCAAGCTTGTGCTGCAATATATCCTTACATTCTGTCACATCACTTTAATCCATTGTCAACAGCTACTGTTTCTCTGAAGGACTATACCTATACTATGTTATAACACTGGTTATGTATTGACATTAAAAAGTCAATTCACGATGAAGGCACAAAGCAGGTGTTCTCTTTCTCTTGTATAAAAAGGCAATGCTGCAAACATTTTTGTTCACCTTTCCTCTTTTGGAAAATAGTGGGGATAAGGCCCCACTTCAGGACTGCATAAACAAACATCATTCATCCTATATTTGCCAGATATTGCATTCTTACAGTGCCCACTGAACCATGCGATGGGGTTTAATTTTGCAACCCTGTTTGGAAGTTGGGTTATTCTGAGTACAAAGACTTTGCTTTATATTAAGTCAGGGGAAAAGATTGTAGGGAGACAGACAGGCTATACAAAAGGCCAAGGAAGCTGGGACCGGACCAAGGAAAGCTGGACAAAGCCTGTCTGTATATCGGGAGCACTAGGTCAGTGATATAGACCCTTGCTTTGTGCTCTCCATCACCTACACAGACATTTGAAAATTGGCAAGACTTCCACTAGCTTTCCCATCTGGAAAGCCTCTAGAATGCACCCTTTTGATTTCCAGAGAACAGAGTGAAGTGCTGAAATGTGTTGACACATAAAAAGAAATCCCTTTAAGTAGTTGCTCTTCTTCTGAGTTTTCACATAAGGCATTGGCTGTTTAATTGTGCCTGGACAGCAGAACAGGCAGTGGGTAATTTCCGTCCTCATCTTGCAAACAGAAGGGAAGGTTTCAGTCAGTTCTGCCTGGATCATAGATACTACAAGAGATTTGGCAAAAGCTCCCATTGGTAAGATGGCATTCTGTAGGGGTAAATGATACATTGAGAAATGCTTTATTTGATGTCTACAGAAGATGATTCAGCTTGAAATTTAGTCATACCTATACGTTTGGACAAAGTTTTTATCTGAGTTTTTTTTAAACTCTGCATGGATTTGGGAATTGCAGAAGACCTTGATCAAATTCTGAGAGTCACCACTGTAAAATATTTAGTGGTTCTGGTTGAAACAGACGACACTGTATGGAAGATCAGGATGTATCTAATTTTATTACTTGTTAGAAAAAGCATGTTTAAAGGAGTTTCTTTAATGAGGGCCTAGTGCAGTGTCAATTAAACAGCTATAAAGAGCTGTCTAAACATTGCTGAAAGAACTAGACATAGGCTTCATAAAACAAGGTAAAGATCTTGCTAAATAATGACAATGAAAAAAAAATGTTGGGATTGTGTGGGAGAGTGAATTCTTTGTGTTTGGGAACATATAACAATTTGGGGCAAATTTGTGGGTTGGCAGGAAGCTGCCGAGTATGATTAAAGCAAAATATGTCCTTGGACTCCTAGAGCGAAATACTGACGGTTGAGATTGATGGTGGGAGGGCAATATTCTGTATCTTTTTAAAATAGATTGTGTCAGAAGAAGCTAACTGACTTTTAAAATATGAGATAGCGATAACGGCATTGTTCATGCAAAACACCCATATCATATCTACGCACTCCCTAACCGCCTCCCGCTCCAGAATTCTACTAATATGCAAAGAACAGAGAAGACACTGTTAGACCTCCAAATAGAAAACTGCAAAAAAAATGACTGTGTTACAAACAACAGAAGAATTTCTTTTTCTGTTCTACATAGTAGATTCACAATCCATTTCTTCATGAAATGTATGCACTGTATGCAGGAGTAGGCATTATCAGTATGCAGTTACAATAGCTAGTTCATCTTCTGGGACTCACTGTGAGGATCTCAGTCTTTATATATCCAATTGTTATAAACAATACTTTTGGCACACATTGTTCTCTCATTTTATTCTAAACACTTAATGGACAAATTCCTCACCGCCTCTTTGATGCACAATTCAAGGGCTATTTTGAGGGAGAGGTGACAAGGGAGTTCTCCTGATATTCAAGTCTTAGGCATCCTGTGTATTTTTTATAGAGATTTGTGATCATGACCTGATCAGGCTATTTCTAAGAACTGTTGGAGAAGCTCTCTCTGAGAGTTGCACTGAATTGCTCTATGAGGGAGATGGGTGGCTTCCAAATGTGATAAACAAACAAACAACTTAGCAGTTATATCTGAACATTCCAGAGTAGATTTGTAATCAACTCTTGTAGAATGTGCTATTCCCAGTTTTTGCCTCTAATTTAAAAGATTCTTCCTGGGTGCATATTAAATGAAAGCACTGATGTATATAAGTGAGATAAATGAATCATTATGTCCTCCAAAGTTGTTTTTACATTCAGGATAAGAAGTCTCAATGTTTCAATCTTGGAACACTTTTTCAAAGGTAATTTAAACACGCATGTACATTTCCAATACTTCATCAATATTGCTGGATAACCTCAGCCAGGGTCTACATGGTGAGTAGTAAATAAATCTTGTAGATAAGAGTAATTCCTAGGCTTACTTGAGTCCAGAAACATCTTGGCTATGTTTTTAGGATTGACTGGTAATATTCATTGAAGAATAACTTTTTAAAGAGAAACCATATAAGCAACAGCCTTATATTTTTCCCCTTAGTTGTAATTTTTTAAAAATAGTGTATAACATGCCGTTGTCGTATTTATGATTGTTCTTCTCTTCATCTTGTGAGATGATATCTTCTTGTACACTTGAATAGAAGAAAAAGTCTTGCAATAACAGTCTGTTTTTGTCAACAGCTGAGCATCTTCTAAAAGTCACAAACTCTGTTCAACAGTACATGTGTTGTGTATTTGCCTGGATTCTGCTTGAAACAGAAACCTTCCACAAGTTTTGGTTTTTTTTTAAGTTCTACACTGCTGCTTCTATAGCCCTCCTTGGAACACCAATTATTTTCTTCAAGCTGGCTGATGTATAGTTTAATTTCTTGGCAAAAAGTAGCACCCACATGATGCTGTTATGGAAAGCAACATATGCACAGATTGGATATGTGTAGAAAAGAGTCTTTCTGCAGAAAGCTAAATTGTTCACTTTTTGCATGGACAGATGTACACAGATGGGTGCTAAGAGAGGGTGCAAAATTGCAATTACTCAATAAGTAGACAGATTTATTTTTGTGATTCTAACTGGACAGTGCTGTAGCTCTTTTAGACTTGATTTTACAGTTATGCAGCTGTGACTGTTTACAAATACACTGCTGGGATTCTAGAATATGGATGGAATTATGACCTTATCACAAGAGTTTCCAAACTCGACATTATTGTTGTTCGTTTTCTTCCCACTGGCCAATTACATTTTCTGTTGACAGAAAATGGAAGAGGACTTAAGTGTTCTCTATTAAGTGTCCCGTACTAAACCACCTGCTTGGTTTTAGGAAAGAAAGCCTAACTCTTCCAGTTGTCCATAAATCCCAGAGATTTAATTAAGGACTTTGGGGGAAGTGAAAGGCTCTTCTTATCAGCTCAAAGAGTTTGCTTAATGTCAAATTGTTATATTATGATAAGCCTGAATATTCCTCTGCAATCCGCATCCCCTCTAGTGTATCTTTATTTGATTTATATCATTGGTTCTTTGTATAATTCATGGGAGCATATGTATCCATGTATTCATAACTATGTTTTTACTTATACCTATTATCTTGTAAGCAATTGACAAACCAAATAAAATAAAAATAAATAAAAAATAAATAATGCTCCCTCCCCACAACAATAACCCTGTGGAATGGCTTGAGCTGAGGGAGACAAGGAACAGGTGGTCCAAAGTCATCCAGATGGTTTCTGTGCCAGAAAGAGGGCTGGAATTCTTGGTCTCTCAATTTCTAGTTCAGCATTTTAACCACTAAACTAAACTGGCTCTTATCTTGAGGAATATTTCTTTCTTTTTTTATAAATTTTTATTGGTTTTTAAAACAAACATAAATAAACAAAACATAAAAACATCAAATCATCTTCCATATATGTACATACAGTGTGCCGGTTGGTTTACAAATTGGTTTATGCTTCATAGTCTTCAATTAGAATTACATGGTATATAATCTCGTATTTTCAATCAATATATTAAATACATTAATATCATTATTAATCAACCATTTGACTATACTTTTATTCATTCATGTTTTCCAAAATGATCATATTTTACTTAATTTGTTTTATGACAATTCAGATAATCATCCCAGATCTATCCTAGAATCATTTTGTAGATATAATAAGAAAAGAATACATCTTTATATATTTATTATTTGCTAAAAGTCTGCATATTTCATTACTATATTTAAAATATTTACTATATTTTTAGTGTACTGCATCTTGCTGTCAAGTATATCCCCAAGTACTTGATCTTATTCGTGACCTGAATTCAATAGGTCTGCCAATTCTTCCTTTTGTCTTGATAGCATATTCTTTGTCAAGATCTTTGTCTTACCTTTATTTATTTTCAAACCAGCCACCTTTCCATATGTCTCTATCTTTTCTATCAATTTTGATGCTGTTTAAATTCTTCCTTTTTAATTTTCATCCCTTTTATATTCTTTTCATCTCTAATATTTCTATTTAGCACTTCCAAAGTTAACACAAAAAACAGAGGTGATAGTGGGCATCCTTGTCTTGTTCCTTTTCTTATATCAGTAAAGTCTGTCAGTTCTCCCTCTATCATTACCTGTGCCGTTTGCTTATAGTATATAGCTTCTATTGCTTGAATAAATTTTCTAGCAAAGCCCATCTGTTCCAGCAGTAATAACATGAATCGCCAATTCACATTATCAAATGCCTTCTGTGCATCTAGAATTATCAAAGCCATTTGTTTTTCAGGATGTGCCTTGTAGTATTCCAAAGTGTCCAAGATTACTTTCATATTGTCTTTAATTTGTCTCTTTGGCAGAAATCCATTTTGATCAGGATGGATAAAATTATTTAAGTATTATTTAAGTCTTTTTGCCAATATCGAAGCAAAAATTTTATAATCTGCATTTAGTAGGGAAATAGGCCTATAGTTCTTGATTTGTAATGGATTGGCCTCCTCTTTTGGAACAAGTGTAATATAAGCTTTTGACTGATTTAGGTATCCTCTTCTTTAACATAACTTCATTCATAACTTCTAGCAATGGAAGATTCAACGATTCTTGTAATATTTTGTAAAATTCTGCTGGAAGTCCATCTGGGCCTGGTGCCTTTCCATTATTTTGCTTCTTGAGTGCTTCAGTTAACTCCGTCATTGTTATATTGCTTTCTAACATTGTTTCAATCTCTTTAGGTATCTGGGGTAACTTAGCATTCTGTAGGTAATGTTTGACTTTTTCCTCATCAATATTCTCATGTGTGTGTATAGTTTCCCATAATAGTCTTGAATGATTTCCTTCTTCTCTTTACTACCATAGCAAACTTGGCCTTGGTCATCTCTTAATTGCAATATTTTCCTTGATTCTTTCTCCTTTCTCAATTTATATGCTAACCATCTACCTGGTTTATTTGCATCTTCAATGTAATTCTGTTTCCCACCTCTGATTTTCTGTGCTAATTCTTCTTTTTCTATTAGACCCATTTTATGTTTAATTATATCCATTTTTAACTTAATGTCCTTTTTCTATGGCATTTTCTGTAGCTCTTTTTCAAGTCCTTTATACTCATCCTCTAATGCCTTAGAGGCTAGTCTTTTCATGGTATTTCTTTTCCTTGTATAGTCTATTATCAAGCCTCTGGCATATGCCTTCATTGTATCCAATACGTTCTGCATTAATGTATCTTCTTTTTTGTTTTCTCTAAAGAAGAAAGCCAGTTCTTTCTCCATCCACTGTGTGAAGTCTTTTTCCTTTAAAATAGTATTATTTAGCGTCCATCTAGATCTTCTTCTTTGTGCTTTCCATTTAATTGTCATTGGATTGTGATCTGCCCAAGTACTTGTTTCAATATTTATTTCTTGGATATTAGCTAACAATTCTGTTGACATCCATATCATATCTATTCTGGACCATGATAACTGTCTGTTTGAATAGAAGGTGTATTGTTTAGTTTTAGCATTTCTTTCTCTCCATGTGTCTTTTAAGTTTATTTCATCTACCATTTTAAAAAAAGATTTAGGAAGAGTTTTTCTATTTTGCTTTATTGTTTTCTGTGCTGTGTAGTCCAGTTTATTGTCTACAATTCCATTAAAATCTCCCATCATGACTATATTAACATAGTCCAGTTCAACTATTTTCATATGTAATTTTTTATAGAATTCTTTTTGTTTGTCGTTCGGGGCATAAATTGCAATCAGGAGTGTTTTCATATTATTGTCCATTATTTTCACCATTAATATTCTTCCGTTGTCATCAGTATAAATCAATTTCGCTGAGATGGTCTCTTTAATATATAAAACCACTCCTCTTTTTTTACATTATGTCAAGGAAGTGAATATTTTCCCTAATTTTGGCTGTATCAACAATTGTTCATATTGTTTTTTTTAATATGTACTTCTTGTAAGCAGATTATATCAAAATTTAATTTCTCTAATTTATGAAAGATTTTCCTTCTTTTAACGGCTGAGTTAAGTCCATTTATATTAATTGTAATCAATTTTTTCTCTTTCATGGTTATATTTTGTAATTAGATTTAACAGCTCTTGTGGATCTTGGTTCACATTGTTCTTTGGCTTCCTTCTTTCCACCTACTGCACCTTCTTCTTTTTCAGTCATCATTTGGGAGTCCTCTTGGAATTCAATTAGTGAAATTTCTTTTTCTGCCTCTTCCTCCCCTCTGAAAAATTCTGTGTAAAATGATTCAGCTTTCTCAATTGAGTCAATTCTATATCTCTGTTCTTGCCATGTAAACATTAAACCTTCTGGAATCAGCCATCTATAATTCACCTCTTTTTTAAAGTAATAATTTGGTCAAGAATCAGTATTCCCTTCTCATCTCTCTCACTCTTCTGGGTACTTGTTTCAAGATCACAATCTCCTTATCTTTGTATTTCAATGTTTTCTCTCTTGCCACTTGCAATATTTGCATTACAATGGCTTTCTTTGTAAATCTGATATGAACTTCTTTTGGTAAGCTATTTCTCATCGCATATCCTGTGAAGACTCGATAAACCTCATCTATCCCATCCATCAACTTCTCTTCAGTTATTTCCAAAGCTTCAGCCAATATTTCTATCATTATCTCAGCTAGATTTTGTCCTTTTTCTTCCTCTATGTTTTGAAATCTAAGATAAAATTCTGATCTGTCTATTTCCCATCTCAGCATATCACTTTTACCTTGTTCAACCACAGTTAATCTGTTATCAATGTCTCCAATCTTCTTGTCTCTTTGTTTATCTTCTTCTTCAATTTTTTGGAGTCTCTCATCATACTTCATCATCATTTGTTGGATGTTCTCCACTTTTTCATCGGTTTTCCCTGTTCTTTGCTCAATGTTTTCTGTTCTTTGTTCAATGTTCTCTATTCTCTTTTCAATATTCTCTGATGTTGTTTGAATATTTTGAATTCCTTGCATAATCATCTGCAGGGTCACTTTTTCTTGTTCTTTTTCTTGTCTTAATATTGTCTGTATTGAACATTGTCCTCCAGATGGTGGAGTGGAAGAAGTGGAATTGAAGAACCAGGAGCTGTTAATTTCCTACTCATTTTGAGGAGTTCAAAATCTTCAGGTTCTTCTAGACCTTAATCCAGTTGTAAAATAACCAATTGCAGTTCCAAATAAAAATAATAGGAAAAAAGTAGGAAAATAGTAAAAAAAGAGAAGCCAAATAGTAATAATAGTAGAAAAAGAAGAAAAAATTTCTTCAGGTTCTTGTATACCTTAATCCAATCGGTTGGTTAGATGACAGTAAAAATTCAAAAATGAAGGAAAAGACCATAAACACACCATGAACACACACACACACACACACAAACACAAATTTGTAAAATCCTAAAAAAGGTGAAAAAGTGAAGAAAAAGGCTAAAAAAGAAAGGAAAAATTCTTCAGGTTCTTCAACACCATAATCCAATTAAGAGGTCTCAAATATAAAAGTATGCATAAAAATAAACCAAAAAAAAAAAGGGAAAGGGAAAAAAAACACCAATATGGAATGTAGATGGAAAGACAAAAATACCGGGAAGGGAAAGAGAAGAAAAAGGCTATTCCCTTAAAAAGAAAAGGAAGGGAAGCATTAATACTAAAGCTTTTCCTTTAAAATAAAAAGCAGACGTAGAAGTTTAACTTCCAAATACAAGAAGAAGAAAAAAGACAAGTTCCAGAGAGCCAAAAATCCAAATACCTATTGCAAAAAAAAGGTAAACTGATGAGGAGGGGTAGCACAGCTCAAAAAGAATAAAAAGAGCCCACTGCACTTTGATTATCCAAGGCTCTTGTTATCTCTTCTCCAAAGACTTACCACCTTTTCTTTTCCTAAGCTTCAACACCAGACTGCAGCTGTTGATAGAAACTCAGAAGAGCACCCGTAATAATACTCTCCAGTGCTCTTCCCTCTATTTTATCAAGCAGGCAAAATCCTTGAAACAAGCTCTCAGTTCTTTCTCAGCTTTGTCTGGTCGAAAGAAAAATAGAATATTTCCAAGCCTCTAGTTGGCAGTGTTACAAAGTTTCTTTAGCTTTCACTTTCCCCCTCCTTTTCCAAGCAAAATATAATAAGAATTAATTAAAAGAAAAAGATATTCAAAAAAATAACTAAAAGGGAGTCTCTGACTTAAAATATTATAAAATCAAAAAGGAGAGAAGAATATATAAAAAGAAGAAAAAAACCAGTCCAGTTTCAAAATATAAGATCATGTGTAGGAAATCCAGCAATGAAAAAAAAACAAAAAACTTTGACATTCCTATTTAAAATCGCCGCTTAATCACTTCTGTCAAAACTTTTACAGATTCTTTCTTTCCCTTAGGGTTTCCTTTCAAGTCTTAAAATAAAGAAAAAGTTCTCACCAAACCCGCACACTCTCTCTTTCCATTCTCTTTTGTTTTGGAGCTGTCCCAACTTCAGCAGCTTTAAAGCTCCCTCTTTGCCGCTGGTAAAAAGAGCTTCTCCTGGATCTACCAGGGATGTTGCGATATCCCTGGGATTGACAGGTTGCGCTCTTTACATTCACCATCTCTTTGGGACGGTTTAGATCCACTTGGACCATCCAGGAGCAAAGATATCGGCTGCGATCTCAGATCTCCAAGATCGTATGCCGTATCGTCGCGACGCCAGCTCCGCCATCATCTTGAGGAATATTTCTATGGGAATATTTATTACAGACATTTTAATACAAGAGTTCTGTCACAGTAGCTCTTCATTTAAAAATTAATAGTAATTAATTGTAATAACAACCAAAACAATAACTATAGCCACAAATCTTTATAATAATCCTTGAGAGCTGAGAAACAGTATAAAATATAGTGAAGCATTAGCCTAAAATTAGTCAGATAATATTCAAAAGTAGATCAAGAACAATAATTAAGCCAAAAATAAGTCTTTAGAGAAACATCTTTAGGCATTAATGATAGTAACAACAACAGCAACAACAATGCTAAGTACATTTCTCGAGGGAGAAGTCTGTACATGAAAAGCTTCTCCTTGTGTAATGCATATATAAGCTCTACAGGCAAATTCCCAAACAGTTCCTAAAGGTACAAGTATTCCATCAAGTAACTCAGTGCCAAATTGCTACAGAAGTTAAAACCAGTTGAAAATATGTAGAAAACAAGAGGCAGCTAGAGCACTCACATAACTTTGGCATGACATCTTCCAAAAACCTTGCTTACAACATAAAGTTTCTCACCCAATGACTAGTAACTATCTGAATGAACTGAATAGTTAAAAACCTTGCTTTTGGTTTAATACCCAATTAAATGTCCATAAGTTTAGAGTTTCTCTGTAAAAATGGAAGGGAGGTAGGATCACAATTTCATTTATATATATCTATATATTTATATCTACACACTCTCTCTCTCTTCCCTGTGTGCCCATCCTCCACTCTACCCATGCATTTCTTTTTCCTTTACTTTGGAAGGAAAAATACTGACTAACAGCCAATATTTCCTTTCTGTTGCTATTTGGCTAGGGAAAGAGAAAACAAATCCTGTCTTCCAAAGCAATGCTGTGTGTATTGTGTGCATGGAAGAGTGTCCAGCAGCCACATTGAAGTAAAAACTGAAGAGTTTGTTATGGAATTTCCACAAGGGTCTTCTGTGACAGGTTGCAGGCTCCCCTGGATCTGTATATTCCCACAATATCAGCAAAGTTGGAATGCGGCTGACCTGATTTACAGCATTTTTGACTCCGTTTTGTATAGTTGAAACCACCATGAAACTGGGTTGGGTTGTTTCTTTGAGGTAGAGTGGCTTCCTTTGAAAGGAACTTTTTAAATGAAAGAATTCTTTCTCACCCTTCTTCCCAGCTCCCAAGTTTTGGGTCTTTAAAGGAAAATGGTAGCTTGAGAGCTTGAAACTCCCTTTCAGTAGCTCAGGCAAATAAGCAGATAATTGTTTTGTCAAGTTCCCCTTGTTTTTCTTAATTATTGCCTGCCTGCTTTTTCCACTGAAGTCTGATCACCTTCAAAATGTTTCTGAGGTTTAGAGAAATTAAAATAGTAATAATGTTGAAGTGACCTTAGCACAGAATGTAAGGTATGCATCCATTGTATCCTGGGGGAGCAATTGCTAGTTAATGTACTGTATGCAATGCTGAACTGGATGGACCAAATATTTTACTTGTAAAGTTTATTATGTCTTAGAGGTAGTTAGAAGAGGCAGTGATTTAGATTACTAAGGAAGACCAATTCATAGAGGTAAAATAAAAACAGAAGCTAATGAACTTTATTAAAATCTAAATTTTAATCTGTCTTTCTCTCTATCCTCACTGGTGGAAAGTCTTGAAATTCTTCATTGTGGCTCATTCAAGAGCATCCCATATACCTGTTCTAACTGCTTCAGTTCTGCCAATTCATTTATGAAAGGAGCATGAACATATAGCATTAGCACATTCTAGTTGAAGTAAAGAAACCAAATCATTGCCAGGATTTCAGATTCCAAAGCTCAGCTCTGCTTATGGTAAAGAAGAGATCCTACTTCCACCAGGGAAGCCCTAAGACAGTGGAATATATACATGGTTGAGGTGACCTAGTGGAATCTTTCATGAATGCCTGACTTATATGGAGTCCTGAACACCTGGTAATGAACAGCAGTATTGTGCATAAGAACAGAACTGAGTCATGTGCGGCACATTCCATTCTAATGAGTAATACTGTTAGGCTACTGTGATAATGAGACTTAAGGGCCTTAGTATTATGCCTTTCTTTCTCTCCAACCCACTCTTGGAGCTTGGGTAGTATTGTAGCTAGTCAGAGAAGAGCTGGCCCCAAGTCTCCCAGCTGTAATGGACACAGCCAAAATCTATTAATGCACAGCTGCTTGTAATCAACTTGGAGCAATGCCCAGCCATGTTTCTGCTTTGCAACTTGTTGTTTCTTCCACTGCAGTTGCATAGGAACGTTGTAAGATGATGAGCTGGAAGTCTAATTGGTTTGTTTTCTCCACCCTATTCCACGCAGCCTGGTAAGAGAACCCATAAGGCTGCTTTCTTTCGCATAGCACTTTGTCCCCTTGTGATCGGATATGGTATGCAGTTATACTGTATAATTGCAATAATGGCACTGAATGATTGTGGATCTGAAAAAAAGCTGTTGGTTCCACTTGTATATATTGGATCTCCTAATTGTGTTTTTTCTTTTGTCACACAGATGGTTATTTTCACATTGTCCTTGCTATCTTCTCTAATGCAGCATCTATGCACCTTTCTGACTTGGACGATCCCACTGTTTCCACCTCTACCTGCAGAGCAGATTTGGTTGTTCAGGAAGTTGCAGGAAGAGATGTAATTGACGTAACAGCTATATCAGTTCTTCTGTTGACTGAATATAGTTGGGTATAATCTTATCAAATGCTTATCTTAATCAAATGCTTTGCTACCAACACAAATTGCTTCTGGTGCAACTGGCTTCACATCCTACTTCTTCCATCACTTTCTGCTTCTTCCTTTCTCAAATCTGCCATCTATATTTCAGTGTTTGTATATTTCAATGACCACAGCAGAAATCTCTGTTGGACAATATATGACAAATTATGCCTTGAGAATGCAGCAATATGCAGTGAGGACCTTGAGTCCTAATCCTAAAATGTTAGGTGGATAGAAGCAAAGTGACGATCTTGAGCTTCACTTGCTTTAAATTGTGAATCTACAAGATGGTGCTTGTAGTGTTGTTTTAGGAATGCTTGAACAATGGTTTTGGTTGATTTGGAAAGATGTGAGCCAGTTTCATTGTATCTAACTTAACAAACAGTTTAGATTAATGTTGCCAGCAAAATATTTATATTATTGTCCTTATTGGTCTTTGACTTCTGCAGAATGGTTTTATAGGGGCAGCATTTGGTTGCTAAAACTCATCCAGTTGGTGGATTTTACCAACATTGTTGATGCATAAGGATAGTATGAACGTAGACAGTATATGAATTTGCCTTTCAGGCAGGGCATGAAGTATGTTTCTTTCCCAACCAACTTAAGCAATAATATTGTTGAATTGCTACAATACAGGTTCCACAACATTCCATTATCTTCCCTGTTCCCTTGGAATGTTTCTTTTATGAAAGGCCTGAATAGATTTCCCAAGCTGCAGATGGTAAGATAATGGGGTGTTTGAAATCTAAAAGGTATTGAGTATTCAAACTGCTATATTCTGTTCCCAGGAAATTTAAGGGTACATTTGAATTTCATTCTATAACCTTTCTGTAAATTCTTTTGAAGATCCTCTGAAAAATCTTGGTTTTTCTGTCATTCTTTTCACAGAAACCTAGGAAGGTCATTGCTCAAGTTGGAGAAGATTCTCAAAATGGTCATCTTCCACCTGGCTGGCAAAGTTATATGTCTCCTCAGGGGCGAAGATATTATGTGAACACCTTCACCAATGGTAAGCTTCATTTACATCCTAATTTTATTCTTTTGGAAAACCCTCCTCCTTTCCTCTAACATCAAAGGTAGAGATAACATAACTTAACAATATGAAGAGTAGCCAAACACCTTCTTGTACAATCCATAAAATAACTGTGCTCCCTGGGCTGGTCATTGTAAACAACCTGATTATCTGCCTTTCTCTAGATTTCCAATCTCTTCTCATATTATTCCCAGAATAAAATCATTTATCTCAACTCTCTTTTTTTGCCAAAGAAAGTGATATCCTCTGTTCTCCAACCAGAATTCTCTGTACAATTTTGGGACAGAATGTTTTGAAAATGTTCTATTTTCCATCTTGATTTGTGCTAAATGTCTCTTGGACCATGCCATGCTAACAGTCAGTTTACTAGTTTCCAGAAGTAAACCAGAAATTGTTTGAGCTGCCCTTGTGTACCTGACTAGGAAACAAGCCTGCTTTTTGGCAAAACTCTAGGTCTGGGACATTCTGAACCTCTTCTGATTCAGAGGATTTACTTCTGGAAATTTTTAAAAATTGCCCGCAGGAGTAGTACATACCAGAAGAGATTCAGTACACTCTGCAGTTCTACAAAATATTCCATTCTCAAACTGGTGAATTTTGTATGTCTTACTTTGTTTCCTCCCAAAACTAAAGGGGATTAGTAATTGAATGTAGACAATAAGAATGAATGAGCAAAGCAACCAGACGGAAAGCCATTTTGAACAGAGCTGACCTCATTGGAGCATCCTACCCCAAATGGGCTCATATTTTGAATTTATCCCCCGTTTTTAAATTTGTCATTCATCCTTGAAAGCCCAAATATCTTAATTGCACAGCAAATGATAATTGAATTTATGCACTCATAGCTGTTAACATTTTTAACAAGTTAATTCAACAAGAAAATGAATCATATTTGGATGAGTTACTGACTTAACCTAGTCTTTAACATACTTCCACAATTAGCACCAGAATTTCTGCTGCTAAATAAGGTGGTTGTTAAGGAAATCACCCCATTTTACAACCATTCTTGCAAATCGCTGCAGTTATTAAGTGACTCATGTGGTTGTTAAGTGAATCCTGCTTCCCTTATTAACTTTACTTGTCGGATGTTTGCTGGGAAGGTCTAAAATGGTAATCACATAACCCCAGAATGAACTGTCATAAAAGGAGCCAGTTGTGAAGTGTCTGAATTTTGATCACATGACTGAGAGGATGCTGCGAGGTTAAGTTCTTAATCACTTTTATCAGTCCAGCTCTAACTTTGAGCAATCACTAAATAAATGGGTATGACGACTACCTGCATTCTGCATCATAGCAGGTGGTGACATCTAGCCAACTTTGGTTGAAAAGCTAAGCAGGACCAATTCCCTTTAGAACTTAAATGCAACGCTGTGAAGAGGTCCAAGACTGAGATATCCAAAAAAAAAAAAAAAAAAGGATTCCAAAAGAAGGCACTGGCAAACAACTTCCATGTAGTTTCTAAGAAAACTAACTGGCCATCTCCATACAGCCATCAGGAGTCAAACACAATTCAAGGAAGACTTTATTTGTTTTGTATCTTGCATTTGGATATCTAAGGACTGCATGTTAACATTTTCTGGGTTGCTATGCATGTAAATATGCAAGTAGTTATGAAATTATGAAAAAAATCAGCATAAATCAAGCTTAGCTAAACCTGCTGCACCTAAAACAGCCATAATTATGTGACATTTTACCGGTTTCCTGTTTAGAGTCAGACCTGGAAATATTTAATGCTTACATTTTATGTATTTTCTTTTCAGTTCTCAAGTGACCAAATAATTTGGATGTTCTTAAACAAAAAATATAAATCATTTTTGAGAGGGTAACTCCTGGGGAGAGCAAACTTTTAGTTCAGAAGTTCTAAGCAAATGAAAAAGAGCTTGAAATAATTGGTTTAAAAAGAATTTAGGAATGTTTTCGTAGAGTTTTACACCATAATGGACGGAGCTTAAAAACTTTGTAATCCTTTAATTCCTTTCTTTCTTTTCCCTTTGGGCTCACAGTTCATCTATAATCATCTCTCTTAGCCTTTTGCAGACACAGAAGCAGTTTTTGTTTTTCCTTGGAAAGTTAAAAGATTTCACCACTTCCCCATTACAAAAAAATGGAGAAACAGAAATTCTGTTCACTGTGAGGCATGTAAATTAATGAAGGGATTAGCGCATCAAAGTGATGGAAGAAATTGCAGGAAGGATCATGCAAAACGTTTCAGCACAACTTTTATACATGAGGGAGTACATATGAAACAGTGCTTGTGAATCGTTAAAGCATATGCTTCTTTCCCTAGATTTCAGCATAGCAAAGTGGTGTGCATGCTTAGGGGGAGACTTATTTCCAAAACAGCAACATGGATTTGGAAAAATATATGGTTGCTATATAGAGAGTAGGAAAAAAGAGCTTTGCACTATATGTACAGTATACAAGTGGTTATTCATTCAGCAACCATTTGAAATTATGACGACACTGAATGAAGGGCTTTATGAACTGGACCAAAGTTAAGACTGTTGCATTGCCCCCGTGGTCATGTGATCACATTTTGGGTGCTTGGCAATCCATCTTCCCTTATGATTGACCACAGGGACATTGCCTCCACCTGCCTGTCATTTCCCCATCCCACGTCACTGAATCCTTTGAGCTTACCTCTCACCTGGCTCACCTCATAGTCCTTGGACATGCTTCCTATTTTGCTGGGTCTGCCCTATCATGCCTTCCCTGTGATAAATACAACATTAATGATAGTACATGGATTTTATATTTTTCAACATCAGAAGTATCTCACAATTTCATAGATTTATAGCTCTCTTGAAAAACCATGTGATCATACTGGGTCTTCCAGTCCAAATAACACTGCAGAAAAGGAACAACCTCTGCATATCTCTTCACACTGCTATTAATGTGTGGGACAGTTTTGCTGTTAAATAAAATGGCAAAGACAGCCAGCTTGGTGTAGCATTTAAGATATCAGACTAGAAACTATGAGTGCATGAGTTCTGGGCCCCACCCCGCTTTTAGCTACAAAACCATCTGGGTGACTTCATTCAGTCACTTTGTCTCAGCCCAACAAAGAAGGCAATGTCAAAACATTTCTAAAAAACCTTGCCAACAAAACTGCAGGGACTTGCCCAGGCAGTGTCTGAGAATTGGACACAATTGAACAGAAGAAAAAAAAAAGTGGGAGATATCTATTCTACAAAATAGACCATGTAACATATATGAGTCTGGTCCTTATCCAATTTCACATTATACACATGTCATAATGCAACGTATTCATTTTTATTTTCCTTCTGTCATTGAAAATTGGTGTGAATTGAACTAATTTTTCTATTTCAACTTGTAATATTACTATTACTACTTCTATTTTCCCCCCCCTCTTCTTTTTTTCAAAGCCTCTAGAAAAGGCTAAGCAGGTCAGAGCTGAATAAGAGCCCACTAGAAAACCCCAGGACTACAGGCTAGACTAGAAAGAAAGAAAAAATGAAATAAAACCATGGGAAATCACTTCCATATTATTGCAAATAAAACTACATCCATGCTGTCAGGAAGTGAAAAAAAAATTAAAGAGGAAAAACAGGAAACGTAATCAAAAAATGGGAGTTATATTTTCAATTTAATGTCATCCATAACAAAGAAATTTCTCAAGCAGGGCTTGAGTTTCAACCATAGAAAATACAGTGCACAAATCAGGAGGATGTAGAGTTTGAGGGTAAATTATCATTAGACATTAAAGACTACAAGTTAGAATCAAACCAGGTACTGAAGTTTCCACTTAAAAGGGGAGCAGTTTCAACAGTTGACCTGAAATAAATAAAGTGCGGCATTGGAATGTTTTGCAATTATAGTTGTATTGTTGAAATATCATCTATCCCATAGAATAAAGGATATTTGGTAATTACAAGTTCCTTTTGCATCAGTGCAGTCAAAATTTTAACACATCCTTCTTTGGGTTTTCCCTCTTTATGAAGTATATATTTTTATTGTGTACTTTAATCAGATTCCATTCTGCAAAATTAAGTGTCATACATAAGCAAGATGTTTTATTTTAACATGAGACAAATCCCTAATCCTCATTTTATATCAAAATTCTGCTTTGTGGACTCTCTTTAACTGTATCTAGGAAAGTCTCTGAGATTTCATTTCGGGCTTTCAACAACCGGATTAATCTTGTCTCGAATTATAGGGAAGGTTATAGGTTATAGGTTATAAATTATTGCTATATAAATATTTAGATGTTCCTTTTCATCAAATGGAATTATATGAAATGTTAGCTTTTATACACCTAACACTTCCTATACTAAGCAAATATAAACTTCACATCAAAGGTAAAGGAAAAACACTTTCATTACTGATTATTAGGTTTTACTTCCTTCTGTAGGGTCCAAATGTGATACTAAATAAAATAAAATAAATACGCTTTTCAATGGGTGTACTTGATGTCGAAAATTAGGTATTTCTTAGTATAACCCATTCTAAACATAAAGCTTGTACAATCATTATTATACAATTCTGGTTTTCTGTCTCAGAGATGGAAGCATCATTTGTGCATGGAGAGATGGGATATAACCTTCCTAAAATACCTTTCTAGTCATCCAAATCAGTGAAATGTTAAAACGAAATATAGCAAGGCTGGCATTAATAAGAAACATACTTGCCCTGAGCAGTACCTTCACTGGGGATAAAAGTGAAGGGCAAAGATTATACTGTTATCTTGGCAATAAATTCAAAGTATCATTACATTATTTCATGTGGAATAATAATGGGATGTAGGGATATGAAAAAGAGTTGTCGTGGACCAAAAGAATATTGATGTGAGATAGGCTTTCACTTGTCCACCTAAACAAAGACAATCGCTCAGCTTTTGTCTGAGGAGGAGAAAATCTGGGCCACGTGATTCCATACATCAGATAGTGGCAGCCAACATAAGACCTTCCTGGGTTTATATCAGAGGTGGTATTCAGCATGTTCTGACCAGTTCTGGAGAACCGGTAGCGGAAATTTTGAGTAGTTTGGAGAACTGGCAAATACCACCTCTGACTGGAGATTTCACAGTATCCTTCCCCTGCCACACCCACCAAGCCACGCCCACAATTGGTAGTAAAAAAAAAACTTGAATCCCACAACTGGTGAATATACTGTCAGGAAAAAGAGCTATCTGAATTTGCAGGATCCAGTCTAGGTTGGTTACCAGGACCAAATATTTTGTCTTCTGAGCTTTTAGACTCATGCTGGATCCCATCTTCAAGGAGCTTCTCTCTAGGTGCAGAGAAGCCCCCTGAAGATGGGCTCCAGCACGAATCCAAAAACTCGGAAGACAAAATCGCTCATCCCATGACTGACCCAGAATGGATCCTGCAACATTATCCCGGGACACATATATTCGCCTTCATTCGTGTCTGAATTTGGTTCAAATGGAAGTAGAGGTTCATCCTTATTGAGAGCTATTTATTTAATGATGGTTTGGAATTACAATGGCATCTGAGAAAAATGATCTGTCCTTGAAATTGAAACTCTTGCACCACTCCGTAGAGACGTGATCATGTTTACAACCAACTGCAGCATTTTGTGGTTACGGGATCACAATTTTCTACCCTCCCAGCCAACTTCTGATAAGCAAAGTCACCAGGGTAAGCCTGTTTGGCTTAACAACATGGTAAAAATGCTCGTAAAATTGAATCTGGTCACATGATGAGTTCCTTGATTTCCACGTTGTTTAATGCTCAAAATGCATTCCCCAATTTTAATCATAAGTCGAGGACTACCAGTAGATAAAGAACATGAACAATAGTTTTCTTTCTGTATTCCTAAAAGGCAATCACTGTCACGGGAGTGGGTTTATCTCTTGAAGGAAACCTTAAGAGGATAAAATATTTGACCGCAACATGAGAAAATACAGAGGGGAGCTTATCTCTCCCTCCCACCCCAAATTCTTGTTAAGATAAGACCATTTTTCAGATTTTGTTGGATTATCAACTCTGGTTAGGGATAGCACTTCAACTACAAATTAACGATGACATTCTAGTCAGGAACAAAGAAGATCAAAATTGCAAAGTGAAATATCAATAAAATCAACAGATTTTATGTAGCTTTACTTTCTAGAGGTTTGAACTTTAAAATTAACAAATGTCCAATGAATTTTACTCCAGAAAAAGTGCCCTGTGACTGAGGGGGGAAAATGTGCTATACGCTTTTTTTTTTTTTTAAATAGCACTGCATTACAAACAATAGGTTGAATTCAGGCCAAGTGATGCTTAAAGTTAGAGCCAATAAAACCAGTGGGACTTTAGTGATGATTAACTTTTCCCATGGACTTAAATCAATACACACTAAGCATGACTTTGTCTGGAGTCAGCGTGGAATGTATTTGCTCTAGGGGGTTATTCCTAGCCAGAGCCTGGCATTCAATATGCTAGATTGGTTAAAAGTTGCGTTGACTGGTTGAAACATAAATACAGAGGCTGGGGAAAGGGAAGAAAAGACAAATTATATATAAATGAGAACTTTTTTTTTTCCTTTAAGGCTTTAAAAGAGAAAAAGGAAGTTGGTTTTCCTAGCTGGCACAAATATAGATCTTTTTTTCTCTGGGGAGCATTACTTTGTTCCCCTGTTATGAGCTGCTCTAAGTGAAATCTACACATTGCTGTAAATTAAACCTGGATAACAACAAACATAAATTGCAAAATTATTCTGTCATAATTCTTACTGCATCAAAATCTTTTGGCCCCATGTTTAATGAGATCTAGAAATTGTGGGTGGAATGATATGTAGATACAACAATTATCACCCATTTAGCATGACCAATATAATAAATTTTTGAGATTTAATTTTAAGTGTATGCATATTGAAAATTAATTTAGAGTTCACATTGATATATAATTAAAATATTACCTTTTTGGAATTTTTAATAGCAATCTTATTCTTTTTAATTGCAAACAGCTGAAAATATAGATGCATTGAAAATGGATTTGATAAATATTATTCATTTGAGGTGTGAATTGTTGGAAATAAAGCTTGAAGTTGAATTGTAAGCTTTGATGTATCTTGAATGGCGCCTTTTAAAATAGTGTCCGGAGTTCCATGCAAAATTGGAAAGTAGAAACCTTTGCTGCCTGGCAGCAAGGCAGAATGCCGTGTGGTTTGAAAAACCTGTATATTCTAGAGTTTGATTCTAAACACATAAATACTGAATTGTTTGATAATATAGGTAGTCCTTGACTTACAACCATAATTGAATTATGGTTGTAAGGCATGCCAGCAGTGTTAAGCAGGTCACTGCATGACTGCACCTAATTTTATAACATTTTTGCACTAGTTGTTAAGTAAACATCATGGTCATTAAGCAAATCCATTGTTGGCAAAAGGCTTTTTTTTTTTTTTGCCAGAAACTGGAAATAAACATGGATTTCCAGTAAAGGAAAGAACAGAAATTGTGGTCACCTAATTGTTGGACTCTGGAAACATCTGTAAATGTTGGCCGGTTGCTGAGCACCCAAAATGTAATCCCTTGACTGTGGTGCAGGTGGCAACTTTGAAAGTTGCTAAGCAACCAGTCACAAATCAAGGACTACCTGTACATCTCAGATGACAGATTTACTAAGTTATTGATAACAGTAAACTAAGCACTAATTATAGAAGGATGATATAAAAACAGTAAGTTCTTTTTTTAAAAAAAATAGCCAAAATTGATGCAATAGAAAATACAGGGGGCACTTAGCTCAATAATTAGCATTGCTATATGATTAGAATAAGCAGCTGAAGATGGAAAATAAAAGTGCGGTTCTCTACACTATTTTGGAGTCAGTGACAAGTGAATTGTTTTGGTACTACCATAGTCTAACTCTTATCTGGGGTCTACTGAGAGCTGCTTCAAGAGGAGAACCTCAGAGTGTGTTGTTAATTCCAGGTTTTCATAAAGTTGTATCAGCACTCCAGAGGTGGTATTCAGCAGGTTCTGACCAGTTCTGGAGAACTGGTAGTGGAAATTTTGAGTAGTTCAGAGGACTGGCAAATACCACCTCTGACTGGAGATTTTACAGTATCCCTCTTCTGCCACACCCACCAAGCCACAGAACCAGTAGTAAAAAAAAAAGAATCCCACCACTGCAGCACTCTAAGTTGAGCTGGGGCAAGGCTTGCAAAGGTACAGAATGTTCTCAAGAAAGAATCCTTGTTAAAAACCAGGCTGTAACTTTTGGGAGAAGATGAAGTTTCTGAAAGAGACATTTTCATATTCAGCACATTCAACCAAGGCTGTACCATAATATTTGTCCCTGTGGGGAAATACTACATGGATGTTGCTGCACTGGAGTGTGTCCCATTTTTCAAACAAAGTCACACAGGAAGAGTTTCAGAGACTTTCAAGTTCTTTCAAAGAGTTAGTTCCTTGCGTCTCCCGTCACAAAATATACTTTGCTGCTGGTGGGAGTTTGATTCATGTTCTTGGTCTACTGCTGTTGTGGGGTGTTTTCAGTGACTTCTGGTTCTTTGCTAAGGCACTGAAAGGAAAAAATTACTTTTTTTGGCAAAGGGCTAGAATGCTAGATCTGTTCCTCACAGTATGTCATGGGTGTTTAAAGGATTGAAAAAGGAAATAATCTAATGTTCCTTTTCTGTTCTTCTTAATCCAAGGTTATTTCAAACTTGGCAGTGAGGTCCAAACTAGATTCTCTCTCTTTGACATATGATATAAATTTAAAGGGATGGAGTGTATTGAAATATTTCTCTAACATGTTTCCAAACAACATCTAATTTCCTTCTACATTCCCTTATATTACAAGTGCATTGAAACTACTACCAGCATGCTTTTGTTTCTAAGACAGGTAATTCTCGAATTATGACCATATTTGGGACTGGAATTTCAGTTGTAAGTTGTGGCATTCCTAAGAGGCACTCATATGTCTGGACCTGGTTTTTATACTGGTTGCTAAGTGAATCAGGCAGTTGTAAGTACAAGTCATATGGTTAAGGGAATCATGGTTAAGGGAATTATTAAATAAATTCATTCTCCAAAGTGGAAGAAGCTGGGACACTCATTTCTGAGAATCAAACACCATTTATCCCATAATTATATTATTGAGTATCAGGGAATTTGTCTTTGGAAACCGTACATACACGTATCTATGTTTATATTTGTGGACAATATTTTCTGCTCTCCGTCCCACACCTCTTAGACCATCTAATACAGGGAGAGGAAAAATAAAATGAAATTTCTTTTTTTTTCTTTTCTTTTTGACAAAAGCATCTCCACATTATGTAACATTATTTCAAAAGTATTATTTCCCTTAGCTTTTGCCATGATAGATTCTCAAGTTCACTGTGATATATATCCTATAGTTCCCCAAGCACTTGTTTTCAATATGACACCCCCACACACACACACCTGTGTTATTTCTGTCTGGGGGTCATTTTGGGTCACATAGATATTGTGTTGTCTTTAAGTAACTCCTCAGCCATTATCAGTGGGTCCCCCTCCCCTTTTTTTGGTGAATCAAGCCACATCTGTATTGTGCCCATTTGTGCCAATTTGTGGATTCCAAATTTAAATCTGCTTTGCTGGAATTTCAGTAATTATACAATTCTGGGCTTGGTCAGATTGCGAAAATTATTCTTCTGTGAGCAAATCAAGATTGACAGAGAACATACGTAATGCAATGGCAGGAATGAATATAGAGATAGTTTCCTGTCTGAGACAGAAGTTAAATACCCAATGTTCAGGGCTGATGTCTAAGATTAAAGTCAGCTTATTTCAACATAAACCATTTTTGAAGAGAAACAAGGTAAGTTCAAGCAGAGAAAGACCTTTCTTGAGCGATATGTTTTTTCTATCCTTTTCATTATGTCTTAAGATGGACTTTAAAGTGGAAAGTTAATGGACAAAAAAAATCAATGAATGTGTCCTAGCCCAGTTCCAAGGGTCAAAATATTCTTGGTGACTTAGAATTTTGAGCACATCAGTGTAAATTGGAGATAAATGTTAACTGTCTATACTAGTAAAGTTAATTATGTATTACATGTCAAAGATTTATCCATTTTTAATATAAAACCACATTCATGAAGCAATTACACCTTTTGTTCAGCATCAGGGCAAAATCTCAGTTCATTTCATGAAAAGGAAAAAAGGTATCTTTTGATTTAAGGCAATTACTGAAAACTGCAACAAGTGGCAGGCATGCTTGTGTAAAAAGGTACGCATTACAAAGTAGACCTAGTCTATATATTCCATTTATTGCAAGAGAATTGGCTAGTGATTTCCCATCTCCAAAAGTGAAAAAGGCTGAGGCTTACAAGTGCTTCTTCTCAGTGGAAATGCATTAGGCCTCAAAAGCTGAGATTGACACCTGTGTTTTTCCATAAGCTTTTAAAAACTCAAAATGTTTCAGAGAACCCGTGGAAAATGAAGTGATGCAATCTACTTTTATTATTGCTTCACTTTTAAGACATTGATTTATTATTTTTACATTTTGTTTTGTACCATGGACCTACTATACTTGTATGTATTGTATTGGTTTTGTTAACTGCAAAGATTCTATTGATATAAATAAATCTAATAAATAAGACATCGTAGAGCATGAAGCATGCCATCTGTTGATAATGGAAGTAGGATCCTGGAAAACAGTTTAAAGCTAGTAACCTTTTTCAGTGCAGCAGTAAATGTGTTTTGTCAAGCTGAAGTATCTGATGATTGATTTCGTAGGACTCAGACTCTAAATATCAAATTGGCTTGTTATGGCTGAGTAGTAGATCAGGCCTTCCCTACTCCACTTTCACTCATTTCATAGGTGGAGAAAAAGGAGGAACAATTGAACATGTTTTCAGCACTGGATGAAGCAGAACATTGGGGGTCAGTGAAAACTCACACGCTGAGTAGTGCTACTACTCATGGGAACTGTTGGCCAAAGATGTTCTTTCTTGTGTATACATACTGACATGATTCTTTGAAAAAAATGGGTGTTGACCATAATCTTTCAGTGGAACTCTCCAAATGATTGTTTGTTGTGGTAGTAATGTTGTGGGAAATGTGTTTTCAGGGGAGAATAGCAAGTGCAGCTATTGCAGCATGAAAAGCATGTCATCATTTCAAAACAGACAGCTGTAAAAAAAGTAAAATGGTAAGACTATATTATCTTTCCTGCCCTTGAAATTCTAGCCAAAATGTCCTCAGACTATAGATTGCTTATATCTAACTCACTGAGCTATAATTTGGGCAGCTGTCAAGATCAGAACTGAAAACTATTGTTTAATGCCTGTGGAAAATACAGTAGGGGTGCATGATAATAGCTGTGACTGCTAACTCACCAGATCTTCCATCATCTCGCAGCTATGTAACACTTTCATCTTCCATCCTAAAGAATAAATAAAGGCAACAAAGGCAGCAAGAGTTGACTTGCTTGTTTCCTCTTGTTGAGATTTCCATAGTCCATCCATCCATTGAGAGCTGTTTGAATTCATGAAATTTCAGATTAAAGCTAAGGTGGATAAATAATTCATTGTTTGTATATTTGGAAATGATAATCTCTGATGTCTCCTCCAGATAGCCTATGTCTTTGTATGCTACTACAAGTTGTTAAGGAAGTTAATACAATAGTTAATTAAAGTACAACAAACAATTGTCTGATTCAAGGTTGAGTTGATTTAGTTCTCAACCTTGCTGAAACTATATTTGATTCAGCTTCCTTCTTCCATGGTCCACTAGTAAAGGAATGGAAGTGGTTAAAGTGTTCTTATGACCAATATGTTAGGAAGCTGGCTAGAGTTTTTTATAGTGTGGGTGGTGTATTCAGCTGGAAGGTATTTTTCTGCATTGGAGGACTTTCCTGTAGTTGTTATTGATGTAATACAGCTGTGATCCGTGCACTATATGGTTGAGGGATAAATCCTTCAGAAAATACATTCATTCTGTCTCTAACAAAAAAAAAATGTTTTTTGTCAATCCCAAGAGTGTTTTATTTTGCTATTCTGAGGTCTGGTGTATTGAATGCCTTCCTTTTGTTCATCTCAAACAACTGGGATGGCACACAGTTTTCATGCTGTTCATTAAGCATCTATTATTCTTAGAGTTGATATGCTATGCATGTGACTTGAGGAAGTAATTGATCCCATGCTCAATTTGTTGAATCAAAAATGATTGGATGATTTGCATTCAAGCTTTCCTTAACTGTCTTCTGAATACCACAACTGAAGCTCTTCTACCCCCACAAAGTACTGTAGCCTTTTATTCTGGTTGCTAAATGTTCATTTTATTTTCATTTCTAAATTTCGAACTGGTGTTGTTCAGTCTATCTGTTCTGTCTCATTTCAAAATAAGCAAGGTCTCTATTCCAATTGACCAGGCCTTTTTGTGCTTCCATTTCGTAGTCTTCAATTACAATTACATTGTATATATTCTCATATTTTCAATCAAATATTACAAATATTAAGTATATTAATATCATTGTTAATCAATCATTTGACTATACTTTTATTCATTCATGTTTTACAAAATAATCCATATTTTACTTAATTTGTTTTATGACAATTCATATTATCATCTCAAATCTATCCTACAATCATTTTGTAGATATAATAAAAAATACATCTTTATATATTGATTATTTTCTAAGAATCTACATATTTCATTACCATGTTTTATTGTCTAACCATTGATAAAATAGATCCCAAATTTTATAAAATTGTCATCATCTTGTTCTCTGATTTCAAATGTCAATCTACTCATTTCAGCACATTCCAATATTTTCTTAATAAGTTCCTCCTCTAATGGTATTTTCTCATTTTTCCAGTTTTGGGCAAATACAATCCTAGCTCCTGTTAATACATTTACAATCAGATATTTCAAGTTTTTACTATATATTTCAGGTAAAATTCCCAATAAAAATATCTCTGGTTTCAAGTCTATATGCTTTTTTGTCATTTTTCCCCAACCACGTGTGGATTTTAGTCCAATATTTTTTAGCATCCGCACAAGTCCACCACATATGGTAATATGAGCCAGGTGTCTAATGACATTTCCAACATTTTTCAGATTTGTTCTTGAACATTCTTGCTATTCTTGTTGAGGGAAAATGCCACCTGTAAAACATCTTATACAAATTTTCTTTATACGCTGTTGACATTGTCATTTTATAATTTTGAAACCAAAATTTTTGCCATTTCTCTAGATCAATCCCATATCCAAAATTCTTCCCCTAAGCAATCATAATTTCTTTAACTTGTTCTTCTAGTTTAATTTCTAGTAAATATCCATACAATTTTTTAATCACCTTTTCATCAGTACCTGTCAAAATCTTATCTAAATCAGTCAATTTATCATAGAAACCTTCTGTTTTAGAATCTTTATCATACCTTGAATGTATTTGCACATATGAAAACCAATTCATCTTTATACTTTGTTCCTCTAATTTTTGCATAGATTTAAGTTCACCCTTTTCATTCAGTATTTCACCATATCTAACTGTTTGTTCCTTTTTATATATTATAGGATAAGAAAATGCTTCAATAGTCGATAGCCAGTCTGGAATTTTCAAATAACATTGTCTTTTAATGTTCTCCCAGTTTAACCACAGAGACTTCTGTATATAATGTCTTCTGAAGTACCCCTGTGTTTTAGTTCCTTTATACCATAGAAAAGCATGCCACCCCAACAACCGATCATGTCCTTCTAATGTCAACAATCTAGTATTTCTTAATGTTATCCATTCCTTAATCCACATCACATTTGTAGCTTGGTACTACAACTCCCAATTAGGCAAACCAAATCCTCTTATTCTGGCATCTTGCTAAAGTTTTAACTTTATTCTCGCTTTCTTACCTTGCCATATATATTTCAACACAATTTTATTTAGATCTTCAAAATAGTCTTTTCCAAGCCTAACTGGAATTGTTTGGAACAAATATAAAATTCCAGGTAATATCTTGATTGTTGATATTCTCCCTGTTAATGACAGTTGTAAATTTTCCCATTTCGCCAAATCTAGCGCTATCTGCTGCTTAAGTTTGATATAATTATTCTCTTTTAGTGTACTATATCTTGCTGTCAAATGTATCCCCAAGTACTTGATCTTATTCATGAACTGAATTTTCAATAGATTCGCCAGTTCTTCCTTTTGTCTTGATAGCATATTCTTTGTAAAGATCTTTGTCTTATCTTTATTTATTTTCAAACCATCCACCTTTCCGGCGGTGGGGATAGAAGCAGCAGCGGCAGCGGGGGCAGAAGCAGCGGCGGCGGGGTTGTGGCGGGGGCAGAAAGCGGCGGTGGCAGAAGCAGCAGCGGTGGCGGGGAAGAAGCGGCGGTGGCAGAAGCGGCGGCTGGGGCAGCGGGGCAGAAGCAGCAGCGGTGGCGGGGAAGAAGCGGCGGCAGGGGCAGAAGCAGCAGCGGCGGCGGGGCAGAAGCGGTGGCGGCGGTGGGGGCAGAAGCCTTCCCCGCCGCTGCTTCTGCCCCCGCGCTGCTGCTGCTGCTTCTGCCTTCCAGTCCTGCCTCATCCCCCCCACAAAATTTGGCCGGAAAATAAACTGTGATAAAAAAAACTGTGATAAAAAACTGTGATAAAAAATAAATAATTTTTAATAAATAATAAATAATAAAAACATCTCACTAACTTTATTTCCAAATAAATTTAATATGTTAACTATGTTTTCTATGGTTTTTTGGGATGATCGGGTATCGTTACTGTTATTTTATTTTATGTGCGGCCCAAACCAAATTTTCATCTTCTAATGTGGCCCAGGGAAGGTGAAAGGTTGGACACCCCTGTTCTAGACCTTAATCCACTTGTGAAATAACCAATTGTAATTCCAAGTAAAAATAGTGGGAAAGAAGAAGCCAAATAATAACAACAACAATAATAAAATTCTTCAGGTTCTTGTATACCTTAATCCAATTGATTGGTTAGATAGCAGTAAAAACTCAAAAATGGAAGAAAAGACCATAAACAAAAAAAAAGGAAAAAAATTGTTAAATCCTGGAAAGGGCGGAAAAATAAAAAAGTAAAAAGTAAAGAAAAAAAAGAAGTTCTTCAGGTTCTTCAACACCTTAATCCAATTAAGAAGTCTCAGGTATAAAAGGATGCATAAAAAAAAGAAAGCCACAAATAAAAAAACCCAATATGGAAGGTAAATAGAAAAAAAAAAATACAAGGGAGGGAGAGAGAAAAAAGAAAAGAGACTACTTCCTTAAAAAAAAAATGGAAGGAAAGCATTAACATTAAAACTTTTCCTTTAAAATAAAATGCAAACATAAAAATTAGACTTCAAAAGCAAAAAGAAAGACAAAAACAAGTTCCAAAAGGCCAAAGATCCAAATAGCTATTACAAAAGGTAAGCTAGTAAGGAGGGAGTTTGTTAAAGTAAGAAATAGCCCAACTTAAGAAAAGTAAAAAGAGCACACTGCACCTTACTTAGTTATCCAAGGCTTTTGTTAAAATTTATAACTCTCTTCTCCAGAGTCTTATCATCTTTTTTTTCTGTAAACTTCAACACCAGACTTCAGCTACTGATAGAAACCCAGAAGAGCACCTGTAATAATACTCTCCCATGCTCTTCCCTCTATCTTATCAAACAGGCAATGTCCTTGAAAAGAAGTCTCAGGTCTTTCTCAACTTTGTCTGGTCAAGAGAAAAAAAGAGATAGAATATTTCCAAGCCTCTAGTTGGCAGTGTAACAAAGTTTCTTCTGCTTTCACTTTCCCCCTCCTTTTCCAAACAAGATATAATAAAAATTAATTAAAAAGGGAAAGAGATATTTAAAAAGATGACTAGAAGGGAGTCTCTAGCCTAAAATATTATAAAGTCAAAAAGGAGAGAAAGAATAGGTAGAAAAAAACCCAGTCCAGTTTCAAAGTATAAAATCATATATAAAAAATTCAGCAAAGAGGGGAAAAAAATTACTTTGACTTCCTGTTTAAAATTGCTGCTTAATCACTTCTGTCTAAAATTTTACAGATTCTTTCTTTTCCTTAGGGTGTCCTTTCAAATCTTACAGTAAAGAAAAAATTCTCACCAAACCGGCACGCTTTCTCTTTCCGTTCTTTTTCATTTCAAAGCTGTCCCAACTTCAGCAGCTTTAATGGCTGCCTCTTTGCCGCTGGCAAAAAGAGCTTCTCCTGGATCTACCAGGGACTTTGCAGTATCCCTGGGATCGACAGGATGTGCTCTTTACATTCGTCATCTCTTCGGGACGTTTTAGATCTGGTTGGACCATCCAGGAGCAAAGATATCGGCAGCGATCTCAGACCTCCCAGATCGCATGCCGTATCATCGTGACGCCAGCTCTGCCCTCCCCTTCATGGCCATTCTGAGCTGCTCAGTCAGTAAAATTGTGGATCTTTCTTTCATGGTCCACTAGTAAATTGGTAAAATGGTAGGTCTTTTTCTTCTTGCTTTATTGCTTTTAATGATATAAAAGCAAGAAAACAGTGGAGGGACAAAAGGCTGAGTAGCTGAAAGGGAAGAAGAGAAGGCTGCAAAGAGAGGAAAGGGCAAGGGAAGAAGAATATGTTGCGTGTCTGTGTATGTGTGGGCAAGAACAGCAAGGAAGCAAACAAACTCCAAACCTCTTCCTAAGGAGGAGGAGGAGGAGGAGGGGGGAGGAGGAGGAGGAGGAGGAGGAGGAGGAGGAGGAGGAGGAGGAGGAGAAGGAGGAGAAGGAGAAGAAGAAGAAGAAGAAGAAGAAGAAGAAGAAGAAGAAGAAGAAGAAGAAGAAGAAGAAGAAGAAGAAGAAGAAGAAGAAGAAGAAGAAGAAGAAGAAGAAGAAGAAGAAGAAGAAGAAGAAGAAGAAGAAGAAGAAGAAGAAGAAGAAGAAGAAGAAGAAGAAGAAGAAGAAGAAGAAGAAGAAGAAGAAGAAGAAGCTGTCTGAATGAGACCTACAAAGCTAAATGTTGGGAGAGTGTATATATGGAATGAGCTCAAGATGCAGGGTAACATTGACAAGACTTTGCCTCCTTACTCAAGACACAGCAAGAATATCTGTTTCTCTTTTGTCCATTGGTGCCGTGGTGAACATGCAATTCTTGCACAGAGTAGAGACTGATCCTTACATTTAACAGAACAAAATAACAGAGTTGGAAGGGACCTTTTGCTAAACCAGGCATGGGCATGGCCAGCACGTGACGCATCTGGCCCATGGGCCAGGAGTTTGACTCTATATATCATTTCAGGCAAATGGCTGTCCAGTCTCTTTTTAAAAGCCTTTAAAAGAGGAAATTTCTCCTTAGTTCTAGGTTGCTTCTCTCTTTAGTTAATTTCCAACCATTGCATATTGATAACAGATAACAGATAATCAGAGTTGGAAGGGACCTTGTAGGTCATCTAGTCCAACCCCCTGCCCAAGCAGGAGACCTTACACCATTTCTGACAAATGGCAGTCCAATCTCTTCTTGAAAGTCTCAAGTGATGGCGCTCCCACAACTTCCAAGGGCAAGCTGTTCCATTGGTTGATTGTTCTCACTGTCAGAGAGTTTCTCCTTTTTCCAGGTTAAATCTCTCCTTGTTCAGTTTCCATCCATTATTCCTTGTCTGGCCTACAGGTGCTTTGGAAAATAGCTTGACCCCTTCCTCCCTGTGGCAGCCCCTCAAGTATTGGAAGACTGCTATCATGTCTCCCCTGATCCTTCTCTTTACTAGACTAGCCAAGGCCAGTTCCTGCAACCATTCATTGTATGTTTTAGCCTCCAGTCCCCTAATCATCCTGGTTGTTCTTCTCTGTACTTTTTCTAGAGTCTCAACACCTTTTTTATAATGTGGTGAACAAAACTGAATGCAGTACTCTAGGTGTGGTCTTACTAAGGCTTTATAGAGTGGTATTAGTACTTCCCTTGATCTTGATTGTATCCCTCTGTTAATACAATTTAGGATTGCATTAGCTTTTTTGGCTGCTGCTGCACACTGCCGGCTCATATTTAGCTTGTTGTCCACTAAGATTCCAAGATCCCTCTCACAGTTACTGCTATTGAGCCTGGTTTCACCCAGTCTATATGTGTACTTCTGGTTTTTCTTGCCTAAGTGTAGGACTTTACTTTTCTCTACATTGAATTTCATTTTGTTAGATACGGCCCAGTGTTCTGGATCCATCTGGATCTTGAGCCTATCTCTTGGGTGTTAACTATTCTTGCCAGCCTAGTATCATCTGCAAATTTGATAAGTTCCCCTTCTATTCCCTCATCTAAGTCGTTAATGAAGATATTGAAGAGTACTGGGCCTAAGACAGAACCTTGTGGCATCCCACTGCTTACTTCCCTCCATGTAGATTTCGACCCATTCAGGACTACTCATTGAGTATGGTTTGTCAGCCAGTTGCGAGTCCATCTAGTGGTGGTGCTATCTATTCCACTTTTTTTTAGGTTACTAAGAAGTAGGTTGTGGTCTACTTTGTCGAATGCCTTGCTGAAATCTAAATATATTATGTCCACAGTATTTTGCTGGTCTACTAATTTAGTCACTGTGTTGAAGAATGAAATAAGATTGGTTTGGCATGATCTGTTCTTAACAAACCTGTGTTGACTGCTAGTTATTACTTTACTTGTTTCTAGATGTTGGTGGGTCTGTTTTTTTTATTATCTTTTCCAGTATCTTCCCAAGTATTGATGTTAGGCTGATTGGTCTATAGTTTCCTGGGTCTGTTTTTTTTCCTTTTTTGAATATGGGAACCACCAGTCTTCCAGTGCTCCAGGATTTTTGAAAGATATGGTGCAGTGGTTCTGAGATGACCTCTGCCAGCTCCTTTAAAACTCTGGGATGTAATCCATCAGGCCCTGGTGATTTGTTTTTATGAAAATCAGACAGGTGTTCTCTTACTATTTTTTTGCTTATTTTAACTTTTATTTCTGGTCTGTCTTTTACAGTTATGTTTTTGGTGGGTTGATCTATAGTTTCTTTTTGTGTGAAGACGAATGCAAAGAATGAGTGAAGCAATTCTGCTTTCTCTCTGTTGCCTGTTACTTCCTTGCCCCCTCTCTCTACATTTATGGCAGCCCCTCAAATATAATTCTATAATTCTATGAACTCTGGATTTTCATTTGAAAATGCAAATGGAAATGACTTATCCTCAAAAACCCACCCACAGGAAGGGAAGCAATTGGCACTCATTTTGTCAGCACAAGGATAAAGAAGCAGGGGAAAGCCAATCCATTGCACATCATGGTAACTGTCTTCTTGACAGAATGCTTAGCCTGCATCATTGCTAAAGCTTGAAAACTGGAGAGCAATTTCTTAAGCTAGTTAAATTTTCAGATAGTTTCTGCCATGGTTGCTGTATCATGAAATATAAGATAGTCCTATTAACTGAAATCTCCACTTTTGTCTACCTCTTTTCCTTGGTTCCTGCATTTACATATTTGTTCACACCCACTTTTATCTTGGTAGCAAGGTTAGTATCTTGCTGTTTTGTGTAGGTTGAAAGAGAGTGACTGACCCAAAGTCATCCAACTGGCTAGGGTGGGACTAGAACTCAGTTTCCTGGTTTTTAGTCTGGTGCCTTAATCATTACAGTAGACCAATCTGGCTTTCAACAGGATTGAGATTATAATAACAGGAATGTGAGGTTTTCTTCTCTCCACGATAATGTTCTGCCTTCGAGATTGCAGCTTATAAAATCAAATAAGCAAGATAAACTTTTAAATCTATGAAAGATTAATATTAATTTCATTAATTCAAATAATAAGCAAGGGAATGAATCCCCATCCCACCCACACCTATCATCTCATAGTCTGGGATGGAAAAATAACTACTTGGACCATTGGAAATGTAAATCTAAGTACTTAAAAGGGGGTATTGTATATATTAAAGATTGGTAGGATGCTTTAATTCAGTTTATTGGGTCTGTAGGTAGAGTAGCTACCAAGTCCCTGTTAGTTTTTCTTTGGTGTGTGTGTGTGTGTGTGTGTGTGTGTGTGAGAGAGAGAGAGAGAGAGAGAGAGAGAGACATTGTGTTTGTCTAGGCTTTAAAGATTTTTTCTCTGTTTTTGGTTTGTTTTTCTTTTCTTTTTTTTACTGTACAGCAAAAACTACCCAGAGTCATCTAGAAATTGGCAGCCTGTAATTTTAAATAAATAAATCTTTGCCTTCCAGCTCTGTGAAACTCAAGATAGTCCACATAACACACACACACCACTTAAAACCCTAGTTAAAAATAAAGAAATAGAAGTTAAAAGAACCATAAATATTGCCAGCTAACTATGAGGCAAGCGGGCCAGTTATTATTATTTTTAATGAAGCAGCTCAAATCTCATTGTTAACTATTCTCAGAAGATGCAATTCTCACCCTTAATGAAAATTTTGAAATTTCATTTTGCACTAATAGAGATACTACCACAAGGCTTATCTCTTTGAGACCAGGATGTCATATTACATAAAAAGACTAATGAAATCTTCTTTGTAAGCAATTCCTATGGGTTGGAGTGTTTTCTGGCTTCCAAACCTGGCATGAAGAATAAAAGTACATCAGTACTACTTCTCTGAGTTGTCTAGATACTTTTATCATTATTCTCCCCGCTCCATCTACTCATATAGACATAATTTGGTGCAGTTTGTTATTCTGGAAGACTCTAAGCTAGCCAGGATTTTCCTGTTGACTGTTTGCTGTGTATATTGAACAGTTCTAGGGAGTGTCTTCTAAGCCTGTATTTGGCTCTGGTTCAGTCTAAAGAATTATATTGCAAGAGGTTTTGCTAGACAGTACAAATACAACTGGGTGTTTCTCTTACTAATGTTATTGCATAAACTTTTGGTGTTCAAAATGTTGCAACCAGCCAGCTACTCCAGCATATATTGCTAAAATGTTTTTTTTCCTCAAATCCATTGCCAGTAATATTTAGAAGAAAACTTTTCTTCTTTAAAAAAAGAAGAAGAAGTGATTTCGCTGAAAATCAAATAAACTCAGCTTCTTACTATAGTGACTTCCTTGTTTTATTTCACCATGGCATTGATTCAGAGCCCAAATCAATAAGTTCTAAAAGTGTCAATTCCATATCATGGGGGAAGGTAAGTCCAATGGATGGACTTTCTTGGATAATAGATAATATTAACATTGTCAAGGTTTGTTGTGCTTGGTATAAAGATCCTGTCAAGGGCACCATGTGCACAGTAATATTTTGTATACATAATACTATGTGCATTTATCAAAGTATATGCATATGTCCTATCTCCTTTATCCTTCTTAACCTCATTTTTCACCTGTTTTATATGGTTGTCTGATTATCATAAGCTTCGGCATAGCAACTCTATCTTTTTGAGTCTCAATTTCAGGCAATTAAAGTTACGTTAAATTAAATAATTTCTTTTTCATTTTCTTAACTTAAATTGAATTGTCTTTTTCATCATTCATTTTCTTTCAAAACAGCTAGTTTAGGAAAATGATGCTTGATTGAAACTCTCTCCAGATTCTAAATTATCAAGATTTTATTTATTTGTTTGTTTGTTTATACCCCATTTTTATTATTTTTGTAAATAATTCAAGGTGCAAACATATCCAACACACTTCCTTCTCTTATTTTTCCCCACAAGAACAGCCTCTGAGGTGAGGTGAGCTAAGAGAAAGTGACTGGCCCAAGGTCACCCAGCTAGATAAGGATAAGTGAGTCTAGAATTCACAGGCTGCTGCTTTCTAATCTGGTGCCTTCACCATTAGACCAAACTGGCTCTTATTGCCAGAAAGATTTTCTTTTTCTCTTCACATTATTTGGTTCAATCAGTACTTTGCTGCTAGTTCCACATTACAGGCGCCTATCTTTGTTCTCTGTTAAGAAGTACATATTTTCTAAGTAATTTCTTTTCTTTTTGGGCTGAAACTCAGTTGCTATTTCTACAAATTCTAACCAAAGAAATATAGATGGTGCTTTATTCAACTACAGTTTGAATTGTATGAAATTGAATTAGATCCATGACTGGTTAGAGCTAAATATTTTCCAGCAAATACATCTGCTATATCTTGATGCTAGCATGCTAATCATTGGATGCCACTGCTATATCTATTAAATTGCACAGTACAGTTCTCGACTTCCAACAGTTCATTTAGTGACCTTTCAAAGTTACAACATCATGGAAAAAAGTGACTTAGGGCCATTTTTTATACTTAAGATGGTTGCTATATCTCAGGGTCAAGTGATCACCTTTTGCGACCTCCTGTAACTTGCATTTACATTTTTGGTTTATTTTTATATTTGTTGCTTGCATTATCTTACTCAAGTTATCTACCTATTTGAAAGTGCACTTCTTTGGTGAGCATATTATCAAATAACAGAAATGTTCTTCAAAACCCTCCTAATATTCTGGCTTTTCAATATGTTATGATATTGGTGAATTGTAGAAGCAGAACAAAGAGGTTGCTCTGGCATTCGATAAATGAAAGGCTAAGGCAGCACTTGTTCCCAACTTATGGTAAAGATTTATTAGAAGCAGACCCATATTGAGATGATAAAAACATGGTTTTTCTCAAATAAATACAAGGAATTAATACAAATACAAGGACTCATTAGGGAAGATGATAGATATTCCTTTTTTTAACAAGAAAAACAAGCACATTTTCAAAACTGATAGCTGAAAACACCTCATTTACTTGGGGAATAATATGTTTCCAAAAATATTGTCTGTTTGTGTCCATGAGACTTGTAAAATTTTAAACAGTTTTTGGGTGGCTTGTGACCTTTTTCATGCAACTTATTTTTCTCTTGAGTTATGAGTAACTGTTGTATGAAAAAGTTCAAATAATATACAGTCATTTACAGATCTTGTCAATAGCAGTTTTGGGGGTTATATGATAGGAAAAAGATGTAGCTGATAGTATTAGGTTTACTGCAAATTATATTTCCAATCTGCCATTTTACTGATAAATAGGATCAATCCTGTGTAGGAGTTGGCAATGCCTGGCAACACTTAGCCAATCTTAGTTGTTTCAAAGAAGTGAAATAATGGATTAATGGAAATGCAGGATTAAAGGCTAGCCTGAAAAGTTTTTTTTAATCCAGAAAAATGTGGTAATAAACAGCTTGGATGTCGTTATATAGTCTCCAGGAGCAAAGCTTAGCTCAAGGTAAAGTTTATTGGCCAGGATTCTTGGTATTAAACTAGTTGAAGATTTATTTAGACTCAGAATTGATGAATCAGTAGATAGTGATCTAAATCTCTCTTAGTAGATTTCCTGGTAGTGAAACTGCATACGTTGGTGACAGTTGATTGAGGGCCAAATAGATAGAGTTCTATTATTTATCTTATTCCTCTTATCTTGGCAGGCCATCTTCAAAATGTTTTACTGTTATTTTGCAGTGTTGTCATAAATATCCTCAAAACTATACAGTTCTGAGTCTAGGTAAAAGGCAATACATAAAATAATAGTTACAGTTAATCATGCAGGGCCTTTTTATTTGGGGATCAAGACACAATGCTGATATGTATACCACTTTCACCAACAAATTGCAATGAAACAATATTTTGATTGTGTTTAATTGTTGCAATTCAGAGACAAATGCCTCTTCTTTATCTCCATCAATTGGTAAAGTAGGTGATGGAATTTGTGCTCTGAAGGTAAACAGTTCCAAAAATGAGATGAGACAATACAAGGGAATGGGACTTTGCTGCAGTAAACATCAGAAATCACACTTCAATTGTAAAGCATTTTAAAGTAGTGCCTGTTGATCCTTCAGGGACAAAAATAAATGATGTAATTTTAGGATAAATACTGAGATTTGCAATCTTCTGATAGAATAATAAAGCTTAAGGTCCAACTGTAGTATGTTTGGTACTCTCTGAGCTGTTTTTAGTTGATGTTTCATTACCCAACTAGACAACATCATCAGAGCTGATGAGTGTGGGTTTTGCTCCCTGTTTATATGAAGTAGGTTGCCCTGTCAAGAGTGTGGTTTTCTCCTTGGTAAATTCTTGATTAGGATATGTCTTGATTGTTTACTGATTAATAAAAACATGCCTGAATGACAACAATCATGACTGTTAAAGAGATCAGGTATAATGTTTCAGTAGAAGAGAATATATGTACTTTAGGATTGAATTGTGAAGTTTTTGGAGCTCCTGTAGAGTTCTCTGAGCTTGGTTGTTTACTCAGAGCACTAGTGACATAATAAAATGTCTGGAAGCAAACAACCAATCTCAGAGAGCACCAAGGACTCCAAAGTATAGTGGGTAATTCTTGATAAAGAACTCATTGCATAAGAATGCACTTGGAGCATAAAAATATTCTTTCAATGATTCTGCCTCTTTTTCTTGAAATGCTTATAAATAGACAGTTGAGTATTTAGTTCAGAGAAGGGAATTCCTGGTGGAGATTTTCAAATTATGCTTTCCTATGGTTTTATTTCAACAGCAACTGAGAATGATTTTAATTGAAAAATTTCTAAACTATCAAATTTACTTCCACTGCAATTTTGGATGGAATTGCCAAATTCTTTTTTTTTTTTTTTTTGTAATTGCTAGAGGAGGATTTCTCCCACTTTTGATAGCAGTGACATGTTTTTGCTCTATCTATTCCAGAATAGACAGTTATGAGAAAGAGAGAGGAAAAAAAGAGAAACTGACCATGGATGGCCAGAAGACCAGGAAAAAATATGTAAAGGAAGTCAGATTAAATCTCAAGAAAAAGAGAGCAAAAAATCTAAATAGCCAAGCTACTTCCTTATTTCCAACAGGGTATAGACAAAGTTGTGGCTCACTAGTGTAACCATATTTTATTTATTTTTATTTATTTTATTTATTTTGATTTGTCAATCGCTTACAAGATAATAGGTATAAGTATATATATAGTTATGAATACACGAAATGGGTACATATAAGAAAAATAAAAGAAACAATAGGACAGGGGCAGTAGGCATGTTGGTGCGCTTATGCACTCCCCCTACAGACCTCTTAGGAAAGGGGTTAGGTCAATAGTAGACAGTCTAAGGTTAAAGTTTTTGGGGTTTGGGGGAAGAAACCACAGAGTCAGGTAGAGTATTCCAGACATTGACCACTCTTGCTGAAGTCGTATTTCCTGCAATCAAGTTTGGTGCAGTTAACCTTGAGTTTGTATCTATTGTGTCCTCTTGTGTTGTTATGGTTGAAGCTGAAGTATTCATTGACAGGTAGGACGTTGCAATGTATGATACCATACTTAGATCAGACTGAAGACAGTGTAATTCAAGGTTTTCTAGGTCTAGAATTTCAAGTCTGGTGGCATAAGGTATTCTACAATGAGTAGAGGAATTTCAAGTCTGGTGGCATAAGGTATTCTACAATGAGTAGAGGAGTGGAGAACTCTTCTTGTGAAATATTTCTGGACTTTCTCAACTGTGCTAATATCAGATATGTAGTGTGGGTTCCAGAGTGATGAGCTGTATTCAGGTATTGGTCTAGCAAATGTTTTATATGCTCTAGCTAGTAGTGTGATATTACCAGAGAAAAAGCTACATAGGATTAGGTTAACAACTCTTAATGCCTTTTTGGCTATGTAGTTACAGTGCTCTAGCACTTAGATCATTAGAGATGAGTATTCCAAGGTGCTTTACAGGGCTTGGATCATCAACAATGTCTTGACTATTCAGCCTGTATTTTATTTTCTGGGTTTTTTTTGCAAATATGTAAGACAGAGCATTTATTTGTTGTAGCTTCTGAACACTTTTCACCCTCCATGTAGAGGGTGTTGCAGCAATCCAACTGGGAGATAACCAGGGCATGAATGACAGCACTCTGTGACTTGCAATCCAGAAAAGGATGTAACATTCCTCTCAAGATCCCTCTCAACTACTTTCTTGGTGAATTGCAGCAGGTGAGATTATGAGATACTACTCATAACCTGCTTATCTTTCTACTAACCTGCTAGAGTTATGTGCTGGTCACTAGTTTGCCAACTGCTTCTGGAGTCCTTAAGAGTAAGAGCCCTAATAGAAATAAGAATTCCATTTTCAAGTGAGATGAAAATATATATTCTGGAACTGCCCAGATTGATCGATAGTGTTGAAGAGAACTCTTTTTTTTTTTTAACTTTCTAACTAAAAGCACAAAACCTGGAAAAGGAAGATAGATAGAAAGATGTCAGTCTGGTGATGATCTCGTCAGCACAGTCCACATTCATTGTTCCTGAAATGGAGCTGGCAGGCTGCACCCATTCAAAGAGGTATCAGTTGTTTATCCTAACAATGGTGTAAGCTTTTGGTATGGGTAGAACTTTCTCAGTTGTGAAGAATGTGGACTGGTGTACAAACAGTTTCTACTGTTTTACCAATAACAGGTTAATCTCCTGATTTGCTGTACTTCCTCCTGGAAAACAGACAGATCTTTGATAGTCAGCTTGCTTTACTTTGGATAGTAGCTATGCAAGTATGGTCTAGGTACAGTCTTCTCACATTAAAAAATCATTCATAAAACACCCATAAAACAGTTTGATTCTGTTCTTGTGCTCCTTAGATAAGTTTCTAGTGCAAATACAAAAATTACTTTTGAAAATTCTCCATCACAGTTCAGATTCACCCTTTATTACTTTGAATAAGATTTCATATGATTTATACTTCATATCAACATGAAGCATTCCTTCATTTTCATTAATTAGGCTTATCAATATTTTCATGAACAAGACTAGATTCATTACACTAAATAAGTCTGTAACTGGTTTATTAAGTATATAAAAGTTTACTAGTCATATAGCAGGCCATAATTCATTTCCTGATATGTCACATGTAACAGAGGGATCATAAGTTCATATGCTTTATCCATACGTAGCTCCTGGCTCATTGAAATGCTTGCGGTAGTGGAACAGTAGGGATTGTAGTTTGAGAAATGTTGGAGGAAGAAACCAGACACTCACTAACACATACCTTTAAGGCTACTTCAGGAGATAGACTTTGTAGCTTCCCTCATTTGTCATGAGCCATAATTCTCAATAGTCCTAGCTAAGCAATGGTGATGGATGATAACAATTTCTCCTTCTCTTATTTAATTATATATAAACCTACATCAAGTAGTTCCTGTTGTCTGAAGACAAAATCTTGAGTACATGACTACTATGATTCTTGCGCTGTGTCCATGCAACCAACCTCACAGAAGAGCTCTGATTAGTTTAACCGCATTGGAAGTGCATTATTTTCTAAGATGGGAAATAATTCTTGTAGCTTTCAAGGAGGCTGTGGAGGGACCATTTTTTTAGAAAGGAAAAAAGAAAAGAAAAGAAGAAACCAATTCTCCTTCTCTCAACCTGCTGATCCAATAATTTTAGATTAATGTGTAACCTTCCTTATTTAGGTTTTAGAAAGTTTTGAGCATTTTTTTTTTGCTTTTTTACAAGTTACCATGGATGATTAAAAAATCCCCTTTCTTTTTATACTTTTCACACTGACTTGATGTTGCTTTGCAAATTTTTGATATCTTAGATGTCATACGATCTTGTATTCCTGTGGAGAGTCTTTCTATAAGCAGAAACTATGTGTATGTTTGGGTATATGTATATACAAATATCTGCAATATTTCCTGTCTTTTGAGAAGTGTCAGATAGATTTAAGACTTTTTTTAAAAGAAAAATCTGCTGTCCATTTAAATCATCTTCTGAGTCATTCCTCCAAGTTCCCCAGCAATTGCTTGGAATTTCTTGGGACTTGATTCATCTTCACAGTGGCATTGATATATGATTACATTCTCCTAGAAGTTTATTCTACTCCCTATCCCCTCCTCCAGATCTTCAAATGCCAAACTTTTAAGAAATACTTTTTGAGAGTTTCCAAATTTGAAATTTTTGTGGTTTGTATTCCTGCTGTTTGTTTCCTACTGCTGAATTTAATTAGTTATCAGTTTCCTGTTGTGTTCAAGCTATTTACTTTGTGTGGTTTTGATGATTTACTTTTGCAATACGGATTTTAAATTTTTGCAAGCAACATTTTAATCAAAGTAGGAAGTAGAAAGGTTTTCATAAATAAAAATATTTGTCATAGCAAAAGGCCATAGTCAGTTTGGCATTTTTTTTTAGTAAACTATAATATCTGAATTTTAAAAGCTACCCAAACTTTTTAAAATCATAATGCAAATCACAAATCTAGAGTATTGCTGTATTATAAAAACAAAGAGGAGGCTCAATATAGATTTCTTTTTAAACTGATGGGTATATTTTAAAAATTCAGCATTTGATAACCATTCATCTTTATCTAATTTAGGGAACCACATCCTTGAAAATGTTAAGTTTATGAAAGGAGCAGACAAGGTGTACAAGTTCATTTTCTCTTTTCATTCTACAGTAGCAATAATTCCGAACCGATATATGGTTGAGGATTCCGGAAAGAACCAATTGCATTGTATAAAACACCTTAATATAGAAAGTTTGGGGAAACCTGAATAAATATAGAAGTGTTGTAAGTCTGTTCACTCACAGCTGAGCCACTCAGTCAAGGGAATGAAGCCGCAGACATTCCTGCTGGCCCCTTTTTGCATTCAGTGCAAAATGTGAATAGAGTATTTACAATGTATGATAGATTGTTCCTTTTCCATCAGGTCATTGCTGACTCTTAGCAATCTCATAAAACAGGAATAATTATCACATATATATGCACAAACTTGAAAAAAGAAGAATCATGATGTAAGCAGGAATCAGTTATAGATTTCACTATAAAAAGTATTGCCCTCTTTTTCATCAACTTTTAAAAATACATTTCTGGAGACACTTCCGGTTGTTGGCTTCGGTGACAGCAGGGATTCGCCTTCTCTGCGATCCCTGCTGTGCTAGCCGCCTTGGTGCCTCCGATCCTGACGGATTTGGAGGCTAAGGCTGCCCTGTTGGGGCAGCTGAAGATAGGGGGGATCCGGACGGGGATGAGGAGCGTCGCAAACCCCCCCCCCAGCTGGCAATAACCCCCTTCTCTCAAGACGGTGCAGTGGTGTCTTTTATGGCCACCATAAAGAAGCCGGCAATTGGATAAAGAATGCGCAGGAGGGAGAAGGAGTTTTTTTTTAAAGAAAGTTTTTTCTTGGTCGAACTGGGACCTTAAGGACATATTTAACACCTGGGAAAGTAATGACTTGGAAGCTATAATGTTCCCGATTGATGTTTTCAGCTGCGAAGAAAAGTGACGAAAAGGGGAAGTCACTCTCCCTCCCTTATGGAATTAACAAATGGTCAAGGGAAACCAGCCTTTTGATAGAAGGTAAAACCTAAACTCCTTTGTTATAAGTGGGAAGGGAGAGGCTTGGGAAAACAAATTTTTACTCTAAGACTTTGCTGGAGGAGATGCCTTGAAGATAAAGAGAATAGAAATTAATTCTAAGAAAGATTTAAAGCACAGATTGGACGTTTCTGCTTTCCCTAATTTGACTTCACTCCTAGAAGAGAAACTGTAAAAAGAAGAAGCTTGTACTCTGCCTGGACTGTTTGATGACTGTGGGATTTGGGACTTTTGGGAACTGTTTTAAGTTTGGAAATAACTGATTGGCTTAATAATAATAAGAGGATACAGAAAGAGAAGAAGAAACAGTTCAAAATGGCTCTATCTCTTGATGAATTAAAAAAAAACAATATTTAAAAATAAAGAAAGAAGGCAAAGATGTTATGGGAGAAGCCCTTTGTTTTCTAGATATGGCGCTTGTCATGTGTCAGCAAATTAAACAACAGCTGGAAGAAGCCGAGGAAGAAGAAGCCATTTTTAATGAACTAAACGGTGTGACTAAGAAAGAAAGGAGAAAGAGAGGAGCGAAAAGGAAGGACTTAAGAAATAAAAAAATATGTTTATGAAAGAGAAAAGAAGATGCAAAAACAACAGAATGCTAGAAAGCAAAAGGAAAGAGGAATGCAACAGAAAGGGAAATCAAGAAGGCAGAGGTTTGGAGAGGAGGGGGTAAAAAGTTTAGGCGGGCTAAGAAGGAAAGGGAAAAGGGGGGAAAAGGTTACAAAGGTATAAGACAAGATGGAGAAAAGGAAACTTTTTTTAGGGATAATGGGTAATATATGGGATTTTTTTTTAAAAAAAGGGGGGATTCTGCAAAGTACACATGAGTATTGTAATAGTGGTATTTGTATTATAAGTAGATAATCAGAACTTTTTAAGATCTAATAAAAGACTAAAATATTAAGGTATAACTTTAAAATGTTTAATAATGAATGATATTAAGTTTTAATAAAATACTAAAGGGAATGTTTAAAATATTAGTTTAAATACAGAGTTTAATGGATTAATGTGTTGACTGTTATGGATTTATTATTGTAGTATTGGTTTCTGAAATAGTAGAATGTACTAAGCAGAATCTGATTGGGATTTAGGTGTTATTTTAAATTTTAACTTAGGGGAATGATAGAAAGGCATCATACTCCGATTAGTGATTCCAGGGGAAACTATTCTTTCTTAAATTGGAAATGAGACAGATGTAAAGGAAGAAATGGACAAAAGATATAAAAATATTTTTTTTAAAGCAAGATTAAATATATAAAACAGAATTAAGATGAGGCAAAAGTGGAGAGGAGTTATATAATAGATATAGAATGGTAAATAAGATGGGTAATGGTATATAAGAAGAGCGTGAATTCAATTGAGTCCATACAAAAAGAGGTAATCTGGGGCCAAGTTACTTTCTAGAAGAAAGTTTTTTGTTTTTATGTCTATGTCTTATGTGTGTGTGTTTAATTAAGAATTAAATAATAAAATCTCGGAGGAAGACTAGATGAGAATAATTATAAACAAGCCAGAGGAAAATATAAAGTTGATGATTGGATAGCAGATAAATCAGAAAGGAAATATGATTGAATAATGATTAAAGAGAAACAATGTGGAATTTGGTAAAGGGAATTTACGTGTTTATATGGAAATGGGATAAATTATAAGTACGTGATATAAAGCAATATGTTACCTGCCTTGTAAGGATTTACAATGGAAAGAGGTTTTATGTTTTTAATGTTTAATGATGTTTTGTTTTGTTTGTTTGTTTGTAAAATCAATAAAACTTGTTTTAAAAAAATACATTTCAATCAAAATAGAGTTGGAAGGGACCTTGAAGGTCTTCTAGTCCAAACCATTCTCAAGCAGGAGACCCTATACCATTTCAGATAGGTGGCCATCCAGTCTTTTCTTAAAAACATCCAGTGATAAAAGCACCTGCAATTTCTGAAGGCAAGCTGTTCTAATTATCCTCACTATTAGGAGGTTTCTCTTTAATTCCAGGTTGCTTCTCTCCATGTTTCTTGTCTTGCCTTCTGGTGCTTTGGAAAATAAATCCCCCACTTCTTCTTTATGGCAGTCCCTCAAATACTGGAATACTGCTGTCATGTCATCTTTCTTTTCTCTAGACTGGCCATACCCAATTCCTGCAACTGTTCGTCATATGTTTTTGTCTCCAGGCCCTTAATCATCTTAGTTGTTCTTTGCACTTTTAGTCTCAACATCTTTTTTTGCAACGTGGTGACCAAAACTAGATGCAGTATTTCAGGTATGATCTTATTAAGGATTTATAAAGTGGTACTAATACTTCAAGTGATTTTGATTCTGTGCCTCTGTTTATACAACCAAGGATTGTATTAGCTTTTTTAGCTGCTGCCACTCTCCTGGCTTATGATTCTCCACTAGGACTCCCAGTTACTTTTTTTGAGCCAGGTTTCATCTGATCTGTACTTGTACCTTTGGTTTTTTTTTTTTTGCCTAGATCAAAAACCTTGCTTTTCTCCACATTAAATTTCATGTTGTCAGATAGGGCACATTGTTCAAGTCTGTCAAGATCTTTTTGGATCCTGAGCTTGTCTTCTTGTTTATTGGCTATTTCTGGCAGTTTAGTGTCATCTGTAAATTTTGACAATTTCCCCAGCTAAGTAATTCCTGAAGATATTAAAGAGTACTGGGCCTAAGATGGAACCCTGTGGTACCTTCCTTCCTTCCTTCCATATAGATGTAGTTCCACTCAGGACTACTCATTGAGTATGATTGGTCAGCTGGTTGCAAAACCGCCTGGTGGTGATGCTATTTATCCGACATTTTTCTAGTTTATCAAGAAGTAGGTTGTGGTTTACTTTGTCAAATGCCTTGTTGAAGTCTAAATATACTATGTCCACAGCATTTCACTGGTCTACTAATTTAGTCACTCTGTCAAAGAATGAAATAAGATTGGTTTGGCATGATATGTTTTTTAGCAAACCTGTTCTGTGCTGGCTTTATTTGTTCCTAGATGTTCACAGCTCTGTTTTTTTTTATTATTTGTTCCATATCTTCCCAAGTATTGATGTTCAGCTGATTGATCTGTAGTTTCCCCTGATTTTTTGTTTTTTGTTTTGAGATGGGGATTACATCAGCTCTTTTTCAATCCTCTAGCAGTCCCCTGTGCTCCAGGATTTTTGAAAGACATGGCACAATGGTTCTGAGATAACATTTGCCAGCTCCTTTAAAACTCTGGGATGTAATCCATCAGGTCCCAGTGATTTATATTCATCAAGATCAGACAGGTGTTCTGTTACCATTTTCTTGCTTATTTTAACTTTTATTTCTAGTCTGTTTTTTATAGTTAGATTTTTGGGAGGTTGGGCTATAGTTTCTTTTTGAGTGAAGGCAGATGCAAAGAATGAATTTAGCAGCTCTGCTTTCTCTCTACTGCCTGTTATTTCCTTGCCATCTTCTCTCTTGACTTTTGTCTTGTTATTTATATGTTGAAAGAAATGTTTTTTTTAATTATCATCTTTGACTTCTGTTGCAAGTCTTTGTTCATTCTGAGACTTTGGTTTCCTGACTTCATCTTTGCAGATTTGGGCTATCTGCTGATATTCTGCCTTAGTTATGTGTGCCTCTTTCCATTTTTTTGTACCTATCCCTTTTCCCAATGTTTCCCACAAAATTGTTTTAGTTTTAATTGGTGGTCATAAATGTAGAGATTTATGATGTACAAATAAAAATACATGTAGTGGATAGAGAGAAATCCCATCCAAATATTTCAGATACTGAAAAAAAAAAAGGAAAAACAAGTTAACCTGTCAATTCATGTTTTGGGCAGAAATGGTTAAAAGCCTAAGATGATGGGCATGAGCATTATTTATTCTTTTTTATTTTGGTTCCTAGGGTTTTTTCACTGCTGTTCCCCCCCCCCTTTTCTTTATAGGGAAATTTTTTTTTTAGTATTTCATAGCAATATTTTTTTTAAAAAAATAAAAATAACAATTTAGAAAAGCATTTTAAAATTCTAATCTGCCAATCCTAATGGATGTAGTGAAATAAAATTCAGCTAAACGAAATCCTGATAACCCAATCAACTGATATTTTTATCAAAGAGGTTGGCAAACTCCATTTTATTTTCGTCTCTTAGGAGGACTTTTGGCTGGCTGAAAGCTAAATGAGAAAAGAAGCCCTATTACATCTGAGTTAAAGATAAGGGAGCAAGCCAGGGAGTAGTGATGCAGATCAGGACTGGACTTTATTTTATGAATTAAGATTATTTGAGTTGTAAGAAAGAACAGCAATTGAAATTAACCTCTGCAGACATCACTGTTCATTTCTTCTTTTTTCCTCTACTCTTTTGGTTCCCTTTCAGCGTCCTTTTGTTCTTTAACCCTGATAGACACAATAAAGATGTGGCCTTAACAAATCAGTAACGTTTATTCTGGGGAAAGACTTTAAGCCTCATGCTCACCCTGGGTAAATTATGATGGAAGAAAGATTGGCACTTTTCCTTCTCCCTGGATCTAGAGGGATTTCTCTGGAGAAAATTGGCTGGTGGAAACATGACTGACAAGGCTGTTTCCAGAAAATGTGGGAAGGAGGAAGCAGGCTTGCCCCTACATTGTTTAGAGCCTCCCATAAAGATTCCAAAGAGATACATTTTATCATATCTCATATATGTGGGTTCCACATTACATTATATGACCAACCACTAAAGAAAGTGGTTGAAACTGTATCGTTTCTTCCTTCCTTCTTTTTACAGTGTAACTCATTCCATCATATTTGACACTGATGTTGAAGGTTTGTTTGGCTTGTTATTGTATTAAGCAATTTAAGCTGAACAATGTAACTGTTAAATTTCAGCCAATCAATTATTTTGTCAATTTTATCACTGTCAGGAGACAATTTATGGATTATATTTAACAGTATCCATAATTGTGCATATGTTTTGGTGTTTATTGAATGTAGCATGTAGCACCTTACTGGAGTGCTAATATTATTTATTACTGATACTTATCACATATATGTCAAGTTTATCTAATTAGGGTTTTTTCCCCTAAAATAAATTCTGGTGAATTGAGGTGAGTCATGTTATATTCACTGAGAAGAACAGAAGGTGCTATTGAAAGCCATGAATGGGTGAAAATTCTAAATAACTGCAGACAAAGGTGCTGAAAAGATTGTGAGGTTACATTATAACTAGCAGACACAATAGAGATAGGTGGTTTCATTTGCCAAAGGAGCTTTACTTCAGCCATGGATTATTGTGATGAAAATCACTTTATTAGGTATGGACCACATAGGGATAAAAGGCAACTTCTGAAAAACCCCTCTGTCCAGGTTCAACTTTTTCTTATGCTCACTAGCTATATGATGTGGAAATTGAATAATGCTAGCCCTTCACCAAAATGAGGTTGATTCATGTAAACATCTCAGTATATAGAGCAGGGGTGTCAAACTCGCAGCCTGCGAGGCAGATGCATCACGAGCTGGCCCCGTCCTGCCCGATTTAGCGAAGGGGGGAAAAGTCACAATAAGTCACATGATGATGCCATGATGATGTGAGTTTGACACACACACACACACACACACACATACACACATATGTACAGAGAGCGGGGGGAGAGGAGAGAGAGGAATCTTAAAATCAAACAAAATTTCCTTTTATGTGGAAAATATCTTTACACACAGGATCTATTCATACTGATTTCAACACAGTTAATGGAGTATGTAATAACCCAACCAGGATAGCTAGCCAAGTGTGGTTGTCTTCCCCATATTCAGAGTATAAGGAGTGGCATAGGCATGCATGGGGGGAAGACAACAATCTGCAAATTGTTAGGCATGGCATCATAATTCAAGCCACTTTTTTCTGTGCATGTAACATCAACAAGTGGCACAAAGATTGGACATGAGACCATGTCTCTGCCATGTTGTAGAGATGACATCTCTTATGAAAATTGCTGGATGGTTCTTTGGATACTTTTCATACCTGTCTCTTCTGAGGTCCCTCCCCCCACAACTTCCCACTATATTTACAATTTTGCCATTAAACTTTTCTTCACTCCATCTTACATAATCCCCTTTTCCAGAAGGTGCTCCTTTCACAGGCTATATGGCATTATGCCATCTTGTATATTGAATAAATTTACTAACACTCCTGACAAGCTAATGTAATTCACTTGGGTTTGGCTGCCGAGTCAATTAAATACAACAATTTAGTGCAAAATCATTCTATATGCCAGTAGATGACAAGCCTCTTCTTAAAAAGTAGGATTCTTCTAACAACTGCTGTAATATGGAGTGCCTTGTTGTTTTAGAACCTGCCATTATTCAGCAGTTAAACACTGCAGGTTGACATGGAATCGTTGGTTACATAACAGCTAGATAGCACTGCCAGTATAGGTTATCTTTTCATGTGTAAAATTCAGAATGTTTGGCTGAATTATTTTTCTGTAAAAGCAAGAAAATCCAAGATGTTACAACTGAAGGGATAAAAGTGCTACAGTTCCCTTCAACAATTCATTTTATTAGGTTAGAAAGAGGAAATGAGCTTGCTCCTGTTAAATATTTCTGAATTCTTTTAAAGCAGCAACTATTTTAAAATTAATAGGTCTAGGTCCAGGGGTGGGATTCTACCAGTTCTGACTGGTTCTATAGAACCCCTTGTTAACTTTCTAGACAGGTCGGAGAACCCATAGTTAGAAGAAATTGTTTTTTTCCACCCTTATTACGTTCTTGGCAGTATGCCTAGGCTTACTGTCTCAGAAGGAACCTTTTTTTTTCTTAATACTTTCTTAACAGGGAAGGGTTGTTTTAAGCTTTTTACACTGCTATTGGGTGGAAATACTCTCCTGGAAATACTTTTTTGCTAGCTAGAAAGATTGACATTCAAATGTGAGTTTACATATCCTTTCTGAGTTTTGGTCTAAAACTGGTTTTTGGTGAAGTTTAATTCTGTGCTTGGTGACATTTAATCCTGTGATTATTGATGGGATAATTTTCCCTATTCAGCTTTGTTTGAAAGGAAAAGGGTTAATCTCTGTTCCTGAAAAGAAACTGGTTTGAGAAATCTGGCTAGTTTGCGTGTCTATTTGTTCTGGTAATTGGTTTAACAAGCAACAGCTACTGTTGTGATTTAATTATTTGTATTGTGTTTGAATTTTCCTGCCTCATGGTTTCTTTTTTTATTTGGGGAGGGGGTCTTCCTTCACTGCTTTAGTGGTATCTGGCACTGTCCTTTTGGGGGTGTACTTCCAAGAGGCAGGATGCAAGCTTGGCACTGATTTTTTTACTGCCTTTCTGGGGGGCATGTGACCTTTTCTTAAATCTGGATGATTTCCTTAGGATATCTTGTGAGATGAGTGAGACCAGCTGGTATCTTTAAGTGGTGCAAATGGATCTAAGGATTACTTTTCCTGGGTCTGCTTTTTCTGGAGAGCTTAAATGACCTCTCGGCTAAAGGGTTTCACTTTATGAGCAAGAGTTGGCTGATGATAGTTATAATTGCATTTTAACTATTTTAATTCCTCAGGTATTTTTAATCTAATGATTGGTATTTGGGGCAGCTTTTTGCAAGCAAAGAAGCTTTTTGTATTTTTGTACAGGTAATCCTTGACTTACAATAGTTCATTTAGTGACCATTCAAAGTTACAATGCACTGAAAAAAGTGACTTATGACCGTTTTTCACATTTACGACTGTTGCAGCATCCCCACTGTCAGGAGAGGCCAGGCGAGAAGAAGCACCCTTTGACATGACTGGTGTCAAGTTGGCCATGCCCACTCAGTCACATGACCATCAAGCCACACCCACCAAAT